>NC_134716.1:12097121-12400151 GCF_049634645.1 Pelodiscus sinensis
TCCTCCTAATGCATCCCAATATGCCGTTAGCCTTCTTGGCTACAAGGGTACACTATTGACTCAAATCCAGCTTCTCGTCCACTATAACCAACAGGTTCTTTTCTGCTGAACTACTGCTTAGCCAGTCAGTCCCCAGCCTATGGCAGAAAACTCATTTCTATTGCTCCTCTTAAAGAATGGCCATACTGAGTCAGACCAAAGTCCATCTTGCACAGTATCCTGTCCTCCGGCAGTGGCCAATGCCAGATGACCCAGAGGGAGTGAGCAGAATAGGTAATCATAACATTTCATCTCCTGTCATCCATTTCTAGCATTTGACAAACAGAGACTAGGGACACCATTCCTACTCATCCTGGCTAATAGCCATTGATGGACCTAACTTCCATGAATGTATCTAGTTCTTTTTTGAACCCTGTTAAGTTTCTGGTCTTCACAACCTCCTCTTGCAAGGAGTTCCACAGGTTGACTGTGCACTGCATGAAGAAAAAATTCCTTGTGTTTGTTTTAAACCTGCTACCTATTAATTTCATTTGATGACCCTTAGTTCTTGTGTTTTGGGAACAAGTAAATAATTTTTCCTTATTCACTTTGTCCACACTAGTCATGATTTTATAGACATCTATCATTCCCCCCCTTAGTCTCTTCTTTTCAAAGCTGAAAAGTTCCAATCTTTTTAATCTCTCTTGATATGGGATCCATTCCAAATCCCTAATAATTTTTGTTGACCTTTTCTGAACCTTTTCAAATGCAAATATATCTTTTTTGAGATGAGGAGTAACGGTAGTTCAAATTAGAAAGCCTAATTCGAACTACCTACTCTGTGCCGCGTGTAGCCGCGGGCACAGAGTCCGAACTACCGGGGCTTTAAAAATGGCGGCGCCCGGCAAGATGCAAATAAAGCCTGGGATATTTAAATCCCGGGCTTCATTTGCAACTTCGGTTGCCTACATTAACCACCCTAGTTCGAACTAGGGTGGTAGTGTAGACATACCCCAAGATCTCCCCCTTGAGTACTTATAGATAAATTAGCCCTATCACATTATATGTATAGTTGGGATTATTTTTTCCAATGTGCATTACTTTACATTTATCAACATTCAATTTCACTGGCCATTTTGTTGCCCAATCACTTCGTTTTTTATTAACATTCACTTTCATTGGCCATTTTGTTGCCCAGTCACTTCGTTTTGCTGAGATCTTTTTGAAGCTCTCCACCATCTGCTTTGATCTTAACTATCTTGAGCAGTTTAGTATCATTTGTAAATTTTGCCATCTCACTGTTCACCCTTCTCCAGATCCTGCCAAAGCTCCTGCGAAAATTCTAACACTGCCTCTCTTTAGCTAGCTTTTTTTTGGTTTTTTGGCTCTCTTTTCTGTGTGACCCAATTCCAATAGCTGCTTGGAGGATACTGCTTTGCCCTGAAATGTATTCTTCACATTTTTTACCTTCCCCCGAGTAAGAAATTAAGACTTTTCATTATGCAAATCTCTTGTCAAATGCTAGAGGGTTTTGTGCTAATATTCAATGCTGATATTCTCTATAGCACAAAGGCTACCTAGACACTGGTTTCATTAAATAATAGACAGCAGCTAAGGAAGGGTGGGGAACTTTATATTTGTCACTTGGGGTGTGTCTAAACTACATGGCTCCATCGATGGAGCCATGTAGATTAGGCTGATCGGCAAAGGGAAATGAAGCTGCGATTTAAATAATCGCGGCTTCATTTAAATTTAAATGGCTGCCACGCTGATCAGCTGTTTGTCGGCTCAGCGCGCTAGTCTGGACGCTCCCATGCCGACCTGAAAGCCCTTTATCAACCTCCCTGTTATGTCTCGTAGGATGAGGTTTACCAGGGAGGTCGATAAAGGGCTTTCATGTCAGCAGGGGAGCGTCCGGACTGCCCTGATCTGCCGACAAACAGCTGATCAGCAGAGCGGGGCAGCCATTTAAATTTAAATGAAGCCGCGATTATCTACATGGCTTATCGATGGAGCCATGTAGTCTAGACGTACCCTTGTACACAGCCTCTTGTGGCATAAGTAGACACAGTTCAAATGGAACTAAATTGATTTATACCAGTCAAGGATTTGGCTCAGAACCTTACTGTCAATGATAGCTCTGTTCTTCTGTCTGCCACTGTTGTTGGCAAATCATCTGGAAGGTGAAGTGTCAGAAGTGCTATTTTAATTAGCATTTGGTAAAACTTTTGCTTTTTATCATCAGTATGCTGCTCTATAGGAAGCCAGGATGTGACCGAGAGTCTTCCAAAACTGATCAAACCTTTGGATCGCTACCCCTTCCTGCTTCTCCATGTGGGAACTAACGATACGGCCAAGAATGACCTTGAGAGGGTCACAGCAGATTATGTAGTGCTGGGGAAAAGGATCAAAGAATGTAAAGCTACAGTGGTGTTCTTGTCCATCCTCCTTGTTCAAGGAAAGGTCCACTTGGGGATCATCGAATTGAGGAAGTAAATGTGTGATTGTGCAGGTGGTGTTGGAAAGAGGGCTTCGGTCTCTTCGACCATGGGACTCTGTTCCAACCACAAAGATTGTTCGGAGGAGATACGATCCACGTAATCAAGAGAAGAAAGAGCATCTTCAGGGGCAGGTTTACAAACCTAGTGAGGAGGGCTTTAAACTAGGTTCATTGCGGGATGGTGACCAAAGCCTTGAGGTAAGTGGGGAAGTTGGATACCAGGAAGAAATACAAGGAGGAAAAAATGAATAAACAAAGGAGGGCCCTTGATTCAAATGGAGAAGGCAAGGCGAACAACTGGTTATCTGAGGTGTTTGTACACAAATACAAGATGTCTGAGAAACAAACAGGAAGAATTAGAAATCCTGGCCCAGTCAAAAAACTATGATTTAATTGGAATAATGGAGACTTGGTGGGATGACTCGCATGACTGGAGAATTGTTATGGAAGGGTATAAAATGTTCAGGAAGAACAGGCGGGGGAGAAAAGGAGGAGGAGTTGCATTGTATGTAAGAGAGTGGTATGACTGCTCAGAGCTTCAGGATATAGACGGAGAAAAGCCTGTGGAGAGTCTATGGCTTAAGTTTAAAGGTGAAAGTAACAGGGGTGATGCTGTGGTTGGTGTCTGCTATAGACCACCAGATCAGGTGGATGAGGTAAACAAGGCTTTCTTCAGACAACTGAGAGAAGCTTCCAGATCAAAGGCCCTGGTTTTCATAGGGGACATTAATCACCCTGGCATCTGTTGGGAGACCAATACAGCAGCACACAGCCAGTACAGGAAGTTTTTGGAGAATGTTGGGGATAACTTTTTGGTAAAAGTGTTGAAGGAACCAACCAGAGGCAGAGTTTGACCTGCTGCTCACAAACAGGGAGGAACTAATAGGGGAAGCAGAGGTGGGTGAAAACCTGGGAAGCAGTGATCATAAGATGGTAGATTTCAGGATCCTGACAAAAGGAAGAAAGGAGACTAGGAAAATGCACATCCTGAATTTCAGAAAAGCGGAATTTGACTCCCTCAGATAACTGATGGGAAGGATTCCCTGGGATGCTTACATGAAGGGGAAAGAAGTCCTGGAGAGCTGGCAGTACTTTAAAGAAGGCTTTTTGAAGGCACGGGAAGAAACCATCCTGATGTGCAGCAAGATAAGCATATATGGCAGGCGACCAGATTGGCTTACCAGGGAAATCACTGGTGAGCTTAAAAATCAAAAGGAAGCTTACAAGAAGTGGAAACTTGGACAGATGACTAGGGAGGAGAATGCAGAGAATGCTCGAGAATGCAGAGGAGTTATCAGGAAGGCGAAAGCTCAATTGGAATTGCAGCTAGCAAGGGATGTGAAGGGTAACAAGAAAGGTTTCTATAGGTATGTTAGCAATAAAAGGGTGATCAGAGAGGGTGTGGGGCCTTTACTGGATGAGGGAGGAAACCTCGTGACAGATGATGTGAGAAAAGCTGAAGTACAATGCTTTCTCTGCCTCTGTCTTCACGGAGAAGGTCAGCTCCAGACAAATGCACTAGGCAACGCAGAATGGGCAGGAGGTGGATAGCCCTTGCTGGGGAAAGAACAAGTTAGGAACTATTTAAAAAAGCAAAACATACACAAATCCATGGGTCCGGATTTAATACATCCGAGAGTTCTGAGGAACTTGGCAAATGTCATTGCGGAGCCTTTGGCCAATATCATTGAAAACTTCTGGAGATTGGGAGAGATCCCGGATGACTGGAAAAAGGCAAATGTAGTGCCCATCTTTGAAAAAGGGAAGAAGGACAATCCAGGGAACTACAGACCAGTCAGCCTTACCTCAGTCCCCGTAAAAATCATGGAGGGGTCCTCAAAGAATCCATTTTGAAGCCCTTGGAAGAGGGGAAAGTGATCAGGAATAGTCAACATGGATTCACAAAGGGCAAGTCATGCCTGACCAATCTGATTAGCTTCTATGATGAAGATAATGGCTCTGTGGATATGGGAAAGTCAGCGGATGTAATATACCATGACTTTAGCAAAGGTTTTGATACGGTCTCCCACAATATTCGTGCCAGCAAGTTAAGGGAATATGGATTTGATAAATGTACTGTAAGATGGATAGAAAGCTGGCTAGACTGTTGAGCCCAACGGATAGTGATCAGTGGCTCAACATCAGGTTGGCGGTTGGTTTCTAGTGGAGTGCCCCAAGGATTTGTTCTAGGACTGCTTTTGTTCAACATCTTTACTAATGACTTAGATGAGGGAACGGATTGCACCCTCAGCAAGTTTGCAGATGACACTAAGCAAGGGGGAGAGGTAGATACGCTTGGAGGGTAGGGATAGGGTCCAGAGTGACCCGGACAGATTAGAGGATTGGGCCAAAAGAAATCTGATTGGGTTCAACAAGGATAAGTGTAGAGTCCTGCACTTGGGACACAAGCATCTGAAGCATTGTTACAGGCTGGGGATTTAATGGCTAAGTAGCAGTTCTGCAGAAAAGGACCTGGGGATTCCAGTGGTTGCGAAGCTGGATATGAGTCAACAGTATGACCTTGTAGCCAAGAAGGCAAATGGCATATTAGGGTGCATTAGGAGGAGCATTGCCAGCAGATTCAGAGAAGTGATTATTCCCCTTTATTCAGCTCTGGTGAGGCCACGCATAATATTGTGTGCAGATCTGGGCCACCCACTATAGAAAGGATGTGGACGCATTGGAAAGTGCACAGCGGAGAGTGACCATAATTATTAGGGGGCTGGAGTGCATGACCTATGAAGAGAGACTGAGGGTATGTGTACACTACCACCCTAGTTCGAACTAGGGTGGTTAATGTAGGCAACCGAAATTGCAAATGAAGCCCGGGATTTGAATTTCCCAGGCTTCATTTGCATCTTGCCGGGCGCCGCCATTTTTAAAGCCCCGCTAGTTCGGACTCCGTGCCCACGGCTACACGCGGCACGGAGTAGGTAGTTCGGATTAGGCTTCCTATTCCAAACTACCATTACTCCTCGTGGAACGAGTTAATATCCCGTTTGCTAGAAAAATAAATGTTTCAAACCCAGAACCTCTCCATAGGTCCTGGGTAGTTGGTGTAAACACGGGGGCTGTGTCTACATTGACACCCCTTTCCAGAAAAGGGATGCTAATGAGACCAGTCGGAATTGCAAATCCACGGGGGATTTAAATATCCCCCGTGGCATTTGCATGAACATGGCTGCCGCTTTTTTCCGGCTCAGGGTTTTGCCGGAGAAAAGCGCCAGTCTAGACGGGATCTTGCGGAAAATAAGCCCTTTTCCGGAAGATCCCTTATTCCTATTTTCAAGTAGGAATGTTCTTATTTCCATAAAATAAGACTTTCAAAAATAATCAATCTTGTTAGTCTTTAAATTGCTACATAGTCCTGTTTTTTGTTTCTACTGTATTAATGATAATGATACAGACACTCCCTCTCACGAGTGTCCTCTTTTTTGAAAGTTCAAATATGATAACCCTATTGGTGTGTTTGACTGAAGCTTTTAATTTCTTGATCAGCAGGAAACAGAGAATGCTGGCCCTAAATCAAAATTAACCAAAGCTGGTTCAATTTGAGTCTTGCCATTTATTTCAATGGCAGCAAGATCAGCCCCTACAAAGAGGACTTCCTTTGTGAGTCATGGTACGTCTACACTTGCTCCCTAGTTCGAACTAGGGATGCAAATGTAGCTGACCGAAATTGCTAATGAAGTGGGGATTTAAATATCCCACGCTCATTAGCATAATCTCGCCCACGAGCTATTCCGCTCGCCAGCTGATTCGAACCAGGAAGTAACTAATGTTACTCTTCAAGGGTATGTCTACACTACCCCGCTAGTTTGAACTAGCGGGGTAATGTATGCATACCGAACTTGCTAATGAAGCCCGGGATTTGAATTTCCCGGGCTTCATTAGCATAAAGCCGGCGCCGCCATTTTTAAAAGCCGGCTGGTGCGAACCCCGAGGAGTACAGATAGTTCGGAATGGCTATGTAATTCGAACTATCTAGCCCGTGCCGCGTGTAGCTGCGCGGCACGTGGTTCGCACTAGCCGGCTTTTAAAAATGGCGGCGCCGGCTTTATGCTAATGAAGCCCGGGAAATTCAAATCCCGGGCTTCATTAGCAAGTTCGGTATGCATACATTACCCCGCTAGTTCGAACTAGCGGGGTAGTGTAGACATACCCGAAAAAATTAGGAGCAAGATCTTTAAATCCCTACTCATTAGCAATTTTGGTCGGCTAGAAGCAAGTGTAGACGTACCCTAATATAGCAGCAGCACTATAGTCTCAGCAGAAATAAGTGGGACACAAGGGCAAATTGCAAACAGTCTGGAAGTACCCATGTATCAATCAGTGAACTCTGTGCCAAGACAAAAATTTTGATCTGCATGATAATGAACTTATATCTTACATAAGAACTGCGCTCCACTTTTATAGGTACCTGCACCAGCACTGTATATCACCGCTAGAATCATGTAGAGATGCAAAAATTTGGATCTACAGCTGATCTGCAAATATGGTGTACAATATAACTGCATATGTGAATATAAAGTAAATATCCATGGATTTGCAGGGTTCTATCAATAAAATCCTTTTAATAAGGCACTGTCTACATTTCCCAGCCAGCTAGAACAGGTGACTAGATTTCCCAAATGGAATACACACATTTAATTCATGTTTCTCTAGCTGTAGCAGACAATATCACCGTACTTTTAAAGGCAGGGAGCTGAGCTGATTAGGAGACTTGGCAAGCATAAGTAATTGAAACGGAAAACTGGCTTGCATGGTTTTGACTCTTTAAAAATCAGCCTCCATGAGCTGTTAAACATGTTTTAATTAAATAAACTCTTTGAAAAAAGATAGTGAGTTTAAAGACAACAGAAGCCTTTTCCTGCTATAAAGAATTTTAAAACCAGTGCAACAGTAATAGAAACAGTAGCAAAGTGAGTTTAAGTAAAAACAAAGAGCATATTTGTTAGGCTTTTGAGCAATCCCTTGTGGGGGTTTTTCTAGAAGTTTTTCATTAAGGGCCTGAAAAGCAGGTGCAGGAAGCAAAGTTTATACCTTGTAAGTCACCCTCAAAATGTCTGTCCTTTTCTTAGGGATGCTGGCCATTTCCATTGCATCTGAGTGCCTTTCATGTAAAATCAATAGCAATAATAAAATCCATGCTGGACTTCATGGAGTTTCTGGCTCATCTTCATGGAATCAGAGATTCATAGGGATGGAAGAAACCTCAGAAGGTCCAACCCTCTGCTAAAAGCAGGACCAATCTCAACTAAATCATCTGAGCCAGGGCTTTGTCAAGTCAGGAATAAAAACCTCTAGAGATGGAGATTCCACCACCTCCCTAGGCAACCCATTCCAGTGATCCACCACCCTTCTAGGTCAATAGTTTTTCCTAATATCCACCTGGATTCCCCTCCCCTGCAACTTGAAACCATTTCTCCTCACTCTGTCAACTGTCATCACTGAGAACAGCCTCTCTCCAGCCTCTTTGGAACTACCTCTTCAGGTAGTTGAAGGCTGCTATCAAATCCCCCCTCACTCTTCTCTTCTGCAAACTAAATAAGCCCAAATCCCTCAGCCTCTTCTCATAGGTCATGTGCTCCAGCCCCCTAATCATTTTGGTTCCACATCCTTTCTGTAATGGACGCCTCAGAATTGGATGCAATACTCCAGATGTGGCCTCATCAGTGCTGAATAAAGGGGAATAATCATGTCCTTAGATCTGCTGGCAAAGCTCCTACTAATGCACCCCAATACACCATTACTCTTTTGGTTACAAGAGCACACTGTTGACTTATATTCAGTTTCTCATCCAATGTACTCCAGGTCTTTTTCTGTAGAACTGCTGCTTATCAGGTCTGTCCCCAATCTACGGCAAGTGCTTGGGATTCTTCTGTATTTGTCCTTGTTGAACCTCATCAGATTTCTTGTGGCCCAATCCTCCAATTTGTCTACGTCACTCTAAACCCTATACTACCCTCAGGCATATCTACCTCTCCAGCTAGGTAAGTGTCATCTGTAAACTTATCGAAGAAGCAATCCATCCCTTCATCCAGGTCATTAATAAAGATGTTGAACAAAACTGGCCCCAGAATCCAGCTTGGGACCCTCCGGTTGATACCAACCACAAAACCAGACTTCTTTTGGAATATAAGTGCATAATGTTGGACTTTTTTCCTACATGTTTATTTTACTTTTTTATAGAACCCATAACAGCAGCTTTCATGATGGCTTTCTCTTATTATGTACCATTTCAAAATTGTTTATGTGATCATCAAATAAAATATGTGGACACCTGTGTAATTATTCAGCATTAATACTGAAGTAGCACCTTAAAAATGCTAGGCACTATATACTTCAGAGATGAATTCTCCTAAAGGCTACTGCATCTTACAAGATCTCAAAATTGAAATATATGCAAACACCAGATGTAATTTCATTTGTGCAGGAAAGGCAAAACCATTATGCAGCCTGACACCCCATCTACTTGAAAGCATAACAGGTAAAAGCCAACAAAAGTCATTAGCCCTGCACAAAATATCCATGATCATAAACTGTGGAAATGTTCACTCACAGATACCAGGGCTGCTATAAAATAATAGACTTCTCATACATCTGTTTCTTCACACACCAACTGAAGAAACGATAGAACCTGAACCAGTGCCAACAGTAGAACTATTACAGGCATTTCCAAAACTGTCATACACATAGTCATGAGAGACACCATCATCACCAGGGCAGCCAAATTCAAGTAATCACCTGCATTGAAGTCACAGCACACCCATGGTAGAGTGAGTCATATGATTGTTTTGCCCTGAGATCACGGGGGCAGAAAGGCAAATAGTTAACCTGAAAAAAAACATTCCATGATTTAGCCATCAAGCATATATGCTTTGTTGTTTTACCTGTTGCCATTGTTTGGGTCCCATTAAAGAGATAAGGTGAGTGAGGTATTTTCTTTTGGTTCAATGGTTAAGGTGCTGGCAAAGGACTCAGCTGGTCTGGATTGAAGTCCATGTTCTATAATATGGAAATAATTTAGCTTCTTTGTGTTTCAGTTCCCTATCTGTACAATGGGGAAAATAGGACTTCTCTTCTTCATGCCATTGTTTTGAAGGTAAATGCTTTAGTTAGTGAGGTGCTCAGATACTGCCGTGATGAAGGCCATAAAAGCACCTAGACAGCTGGCAAATTAGTCCTTCTGTTTCCAGAGTTAAATCTTAAACTAATCCCTGTGTCTACTTTTCACTTCATTTTCATTTTCAAGTAACTTATTGAAATAGAGCAGCAGCAGCAACTTCCTTCCTTCCTTTGTTTGTTTGTTTATTGGTTAGAACACTTTCTCTTTATCATGAATTTCACCATGCCAGTGCTGGCAGCATTCTCTGGACTATTCATGTGAAGTTCAAAGCAGGAGAATGCACTTTTGAAAGAGGAGGAGTACTTGTGAGGCAGATGGAACTTTCTGCTACCCTGCAGCCTATTTAATTAACTAAACTGATCGCCTCCTGAAAAGGATAAAGAATGATTTGATAGAATTCTGAGCATGAACACTTCCTTTTTAGGGAAGGCCTAACTTGTTTCTGTCACCCCCACTGCCTTTTTAAATTACTCTCTACCAATCCCCGCAGAGGGCTTGTAGGGGGAAAAATGATTTTTTTTATTTATAACTTCAGACCTCGAGAGTGATAAATGACTTTGACAGATTCTCCTATAAGTGCAAGACCCTATTTGCCAAACCAACTCTTCAAGCTAGAATGAATGAATTAGTTCCTGAGAGCAAATAAAAGTGTTATCTTATTCCATACTATCTTTATGAAGAAAATCTCCAAACCACCACATACACATTTTCTTTTAAATCCCTCACTAAGGGCTGGATTTTCTGGGTTAGGCGAGTGAACACGCATAGATGTGTGGAATGCCTTCCTGCATTGGCCAACACTGAGATTGGAACGTAAGAGCTTGAACGCTGAAACCATAAGCCTCTACCTCTTGGACTAAAGCCACCATTTGTTGGTAATGCACTTGACGGTTATCTTCTTATGTGGACTAAGCATTCAGAGTAGTGCAGCCTAATTTATGCAAATCAGATTTACACAGGCACAAGGACCTTGATTATAAGATGTCAGACTCCTTAACTTCAGTGGGCTTTGGAACAACTCCACGAACAGTTCTTTGCTTAACTAATCTTGATCATCCCAGATCTATATCACGAGTCCTTAAGTTAGTCACACAAATATAAACATGAATGATTGCATATCCTCAGCTTTGAAAAAATGAGCCTTAAATTTCTATTATAGCTCCAACATTTGGTAGTCAGAATTTCAAGAGCATCTTATATACATTATATGCACTTGAAAAGTCTTTTTACAGATATTTAGATGAGAAGAAAAGTGCATAAACTGCATCAAACATTATAACTTGAAAAATAACAAGAACAACAAGCTGGATAATTTTATGGTATTAGCGGCAAAATAAGGGACAAAGTCACAGAGCTCAGATGAGAACATCCCCAATAATTAAGGCATTTGGACCCAGCATTTTGGTTCTGCTCCTTGCTGCTAAGTACATATATTCCATGAAAATAGGAAGGTTAAAGCTTCAAGTTAATTCTTGATTTTAAAGCCATAATGGACAGTTCTGATCATCTAGTCCCATGGTGTCCAACCAGTTCTGAAGCAGTAGCCACAATAGTGGCTACTACTATAGCGAACTAGCCACACTCAACTGGCCAAATATCCACATTGTTCAAGCCAAATAGTCACACTTAACCAGCCAAATAGCCACATGTGGTTCCATGTTGGACACCACGGATTAAGTCTGACCTCTTATGTAATACAGGCCATAGAATCTCCCCCAGGAATTGTTACATCAACACATAACATCTGTTTGAGCTAGAGCAGATCTTTTGGAAAGAAATCCACAGGTGGTGGGAAGAAGTGATTTGTGTTACTGGTGGCTACGAAGGGCTGCGCTGTATTCTTGTACAATCAGGGGGGCTCACAGAATTGCTGGGCCTCTGGACAAGGTCTGGGGGGGGAGGTTTGGCTTTGTTATCCCAGAAGGGGCAGGGCTGCGCTCGCTTGCACCTGCCGGCCCATCAGCACCTCCCAGACCAGACTGCGCCTCCACCCCCAGCCAGCCGTTAGTGCCAACCAAGACTCTGGCAGTGATTTAAAGGGCCCTGGGCTCCAGCTGTTGCTAAGCAGTCGGTGTGCTTTCTGAGAAACAGCTGGCCACACTTTGGCATTTGAGCAGGTGTAAAAAGAGCGTCGCCTATTTCCATTTGAAGAAGTGAAATTTGATGAAACAAACACAACACTCCAGTGACCAGACTCCTTCAGAAGAACTGTGCAGGGATCAAGAGCATCCCATTCCCAGGCCACAGAGGCATAGTGCAGCTCTTCTGTAGTCTCCACTAGGTAACGTGAAACCACAATGCGAGCTAGGTCTGCAGTCCTGACCGGGTAATGTGAAACCACTAGGCAAGCTAGGTCTGTAGCACCCACACAGGAAGTTGTTGCAGAATCTATAAGAATAAGACTGCTTTGATTCATTGAAGGTATTGATATGTATAGCTAACCCAAATTACATGTGAAGCAGTATGTGGACAGGATCCTGGGGGCAGGGGAACCCTTGCCTCCTGAGAGACTTGTGGAGTCTGCCATGGAGACCCCTCTGCAGTAGCAGCCGCAACTCCTGCCAGACGACCCGGAGCTCCAAGAGGAGGAAGAGGAGGCAGAAGATGAGGACGAAGGGGACAGCACCCGGAGCACCCAGGAGCCAGATGCCCAGACGCAGGAGGCCTCCCAGGCGATTTCAGACCCCGAGGCTGGAACAGCAGGTGAGTGCTGTGAGGGGCTTGCTTGGCCATGTGGCGTGTTTGAGGGGGCGCAGGATGGTGGCTAGCTTATACCATGCCTTACTGAGGCCCACATGAGCATCCTCTGACACTAGGACAGGCACTGCCTGCTGACAAGAAGGAGGGCATGCCCTCTCAGGGAAAGGGTGAGCATGCATGACTGACGACTTTTCCCTCTTATCCTCCACAGCCAGACCAGCTGAGCAGGAGGGGGGTGCCACACCTGCCCCACCACCCAGACGGCTGCAGGGAACCCGTCAGCACTGGCGCATCTATTTAGACCTGGTGCACCAGCACATCTCGGTCCTGCAACGCATGCAGGACTCAATGGAGGAGGATGGAGGCAGAGGCTGAGTGGTGCAGGCGCTTGCTGGAGGAATTTGTCCAGCACCACACTGACATTTGCGCTGCTATCCAGGAGGCCATGGCCTTCCCCAGTTCTGAGCCTGGGCCTGCTCTTCCTGCTCAGCCTGCTCCCGCCTCAGCCCCTGCCACCCCAGACCCAGGTGCAGCCCCACCTCCTGCCCAGACCCCTACTGTCCTAGCCAGCATGTGCAGCCAGGTGCGAGAAGGCCTCCACAGCCAAAGTGCCAGGGGCTCTTCCTCCAGGCAGCCCCCTCCCCCCTTCCAAGTTAACATTCCCCCTTTCCACCTGGGAGAGTCACTGAGGGAAGAATTTTAATTTGTTTACAAACACTTTATTTGGTTTGAACAGAAGAGTTTTATATTGTCTCTGAACAAAAGAGTATTTTATTTTCTCTCAACAAAAGAGTTGTATATGTTAGTTTTTCAACAAAGGAACAGTGCAATAAACAGTTCAAATGTTTTCACAAACCCCTGTCTCTGTTCTCAGTGTGTGAATGTGGGGCCGGGAAGGGTTTTGGGGAGGAAGGCACCGGGGGCATGGGCAATCCCCCACAGTTGGAAGGCCCTGGGGAAACTCATTGGCCTCCATGGGAGAATTGCTCCCTCAGGGCTTCTTGAATGCTCAAGCCCAGCTGGTGGGCTTGCCGGATGGCAGCTGTCTGGGGCTGCTCAAATTGTCCCCCCTTCACATCAGCCCGTGTCCCCCTTGCAGGGACGAAGGCCTCCCCTTTCCTCTCCACCAGGTTGTGCAGCCCACAGCATGCTGCAACCACATCGGGGATGTTGTGTTCCCCAATGTCCAGCCAAATGAGCAGGCATCTAAACCTGCCTTTCAGATGGCCGAAGGTGCACTCCACCTGTAAGCGAGCCCGATTCAGGCGGGAGTTAAAGAGTTCCCTGCTCGCATCCTGGTGTCCCATGGATGACTTCATGAGCCAGGGCATAACGGGGTATGCCGAATCGGCCACGATGCATATAGGCATCTGCACACCACGACTACCAAGTTCCTCTCTGGGAAAAATGCCCCAGCCTGAAGCCTGCGGTGCAAGGATGACTTCCAGAATACACAGGCATCGTGTGCCTGGCCTGACCACCCGACAAATGTCTGTGAATTGTCCCTGCTGGTCGACCACTCCCACCCCATCCCTCATTCCCTGTGCCCGGTCCTGACCGTCCCCCTTATGCACCTGCCCCCGCCTCCATGGACTGTCCCCTGAGAATGACTTACCTCCATCAAGACAGCCCCAACGGTAGACTTCCCCACGCCAAACTGATTTCCCACGGAGTGGTAGCTGTCGGGGGTGGCCAGCTTCCAGAGAGCAATAGCGACATGCTTCTGCAGAGGGATGGCGGTCCTCAAACAGGTGTCTTGGCATTGCAGGGCAGGGGCGAACCAGGTAGAGAGCTCCTGGAAGGTGGACTTCCGCATGCGGAAGTTTTGGAGCCACTGGTCGTCGTCCTGGTGCTGCATAACTAGCTGGTCCCACCAGTCCGAACTGGTACCCAGCTTCCAAACTCGCCTCTCCATGAATAAGTTCGGGGGCAAGGGCAGCAGCGCTGCAGCCTGAACTGGGGGCTCAAAGCTGGGCTCTGATTCCGGCTCTGCCCCAAATGTCATGATGCTCTCCAGAGCATACAACAGAACTTCCAGTAGCACAGTGTGGGGCCATTGCCTGCCTAGGGGCAGCTCAGGCTCCATGGCTAAAAAGCACGAAGGCAAAAAGCAAACCTGCAAAGAAACTGCTCTGGTGTCCACAGCAGGGCAAGCAAAGCAAACAAACGCTGCAGCAGCTTTGCTTTCCCTCTCGGAGGGGGGCAAGGCAGAAGCAGGAGCAGAGCAACAGCTGTCTGGAGGGGTCCCTTTAAGCCCGCGGCTCTGCAGAGAGCATGCAGCAGCTCTAGGGACTTCTGGCTGCCCCTGTAACCTTCCAGAAACACTTCCGGGTGCCTTCTTTCAACAGAGCATCCGCGAGTCTGGACGTCTTTGTCGACAAAGCTGATCACTTTGTCGACAAAGCGATGTAGTCTGGACGCTCTTTATCGACATAAGTTTTGTTGACAGATTCTGTCGACAAAACTTCTGTCGATGGAAGCCTGTAGTCTAGATGTACCCTAAGGGTATCATAACAGGCTTTCTATGATGAAATCTTGACCCGACTGAAGTCAATGAAAAAAAATTCTACTTCAATCATGTCAGAACTCTCATTCTTAGGCTTGGTCTACAATAACCATGCAGGTAAGTTTAAGGTACCCAAAATGCGTAGCTGGATTTGGCTTACATTAAACAAAGCCGCTGCAGCATCTACATTGCCAAAGGCCAACAGGAGCACATACTTCCCTTACTCGTCGTCAAATAAGGAGTACAGAACACCAGCAGGGGCTGCCCTCAGCATTTGGTTTGGGGGTCTACACTAGACTTGCTAAATGGAATGCTAGAAGATCGAAATCCGGAGGTCGATTTTCTTCATAGTGTAGACATGCTCTTAGTGTTTTATTAAACACCTAGCTAATTAGCCAGTCATAAGATGGGATTTTCAGGTCTCCAACTCTCTCTTTCTCTCTCTCTCCTCCTCCTCCTGCCTCCCCCTCTCTCTCTCAACTCTCCTCCACCTTCTGCCTCTCTCTCCGTCTCTCTCTTTCTCTCCTCCTCCTCCTTCCTCTCACTCAATCTACGCTCTCCTCTGTCTCTGTTTGGGATGCACGCTCATCCAGGCCCCGCATCTTGGGCATGTACATCACTGCCCCGACCCCCTTCGCCTCCTGCCGTGGCGCTTGGCTGACTTCTGCATCGCTCAGCTGGGCCGTCGCATGGGAGCAAACGGTGCAAATGGCCTCTCTCTCTCCTCCTCTTACTGCCTCGCCCTCTCTCTCTTTCAGCTCTCGTCCGCCTCCTGCCTCTCTCTCCGTCTCTCTCTCTTCCTCTTCTCCCCCTCCCGCCTCTCACTCTGTATTTCTCTTCTCCTACTTCTGCGTCTCTCTCACTCTCTCACTCTCCACTGCCTCCTCCATTCTCCTCTCTGTCTCCTCTGCATGCTCTGTGTCTGCTCTGCTTTCCTCCTTTTGAATCCAGCCCCTTTCCTGATGTCAGAGACGCACGCTCACCCAGGCCCTGCCCCCTGGCTGTTCCCTCTGGGAGGCGCTGTTGCCTCCTGCCATGGCGCTTGGCTGACTTCTGCGCCACTCAGCCGGACCACCACGCTGGAGCAAGTGGCGCAAGCGGCCATTTGGGCCCCGTGCTTCCCATGCAGCATCTCCATGCTGCATGGGGAGCACAGACCCCAAACAGCCGCTTGCGCCACTTCCTCCCACATGGCGGTCCAGCTGAGCAGTGCAGAATTCAGCCGAGCAGCACGGCGGGAGGCAACAGCGCCTCCCAGAGGGAACAGCCAGCGTTTCAGCATTACAGAGTCACAGACACTGGGCTACTATATGTATGACTAGCCAATAGCCCATCATAAGATGGGATTTTCAGGTCTCTCCTCTATGGGTACGTCTAAACTACATGGCTCCGTCGATGGTGCCATGTAGATTTGGTTTTTTGGCAAAGGCAAATGAAGCCGCGATTTAAATGATCGCGGCTTCATTTACATTTACATGGCTGCCGCGCTGACCCGACAAACAGCTGATCGGCTGTTTGTCCGCTCAGCGCGCTAGTCTGGACGCTCCCCTGCCGACATCAAAGCCCTTTGTCGGCAGCCCCGGTAAACCTCATCCCACGAGGAATAACGGGGCTGCCGACAAAGGGCTTTGATGTCGGCAGGGGAGCGTCCAGACTAGCGCGCTGAGCGGACAAACAGCTGATCAGCTGTTTGTCGGCTCAGCGCGGCAGCCATGTAAATTTAAATGACGCCGCAATCATTTAAATCGCGGCTTCATTTGCCTTTGCCTATCTGACTAATCTACATGGCTCCGTCATCGGAGCCATGTAGTCTAGACACAGCCTGAGTCTCTCTCTCTCCTCCTCCTCTTACTGCCTCCCCCACCCCCAGCTCTCCTCCACCTCCTGCCTCTCTCTCTGTCTCTCTCTTTCTCTTCTTCTCCCCCTCCTGCCTCTCACTCTGGGGACCGCGGAGCCCAAACGGCCCATGCTGCATGAAGAGCGTGGAGCCCAAACGGTCGCTTGCGCCCCTTGCTCCCACAAAGTGGCCTGGCTGAGCAGCACAGAAGTCAGCCGAGCTCCATGGTGGGAGGTGAAGGGGGGCGGGGTGGTGACGTTCACGGCTAGAGGGCGGGGCCTGGAGCCGCTGTTACGCCACACATCACCGCCCGGCCCCCCTTCGCCTCCCACCGTGGCACTCGGCTGACTTTTGCACCACTCAGCTGGGCCACCACGTGGGAGCAAGTTGCAGAAGCGGCCGTTTGGGCCCCGCACTCTCCATGCAGCACGGACTGCCCAGAGGGAACAGCCAGAGTTTCAGGCAACAGTGCCCCCCAGAGGGAACAGCCAGCATTTTGGCATTACAGACTCACAGACACTGGGCTACTATATATAAATATATCACACCAGTGCTGTTCAGAGTGAAGGTGGTGCATAGAGTGGTCTGCTTTTTGCACTGCTTTTCCCAGGTCCACTCTTTATTTCCATTTTTTGTTGCATATCATTCCCTAACACAGCAGATGGAGTTTCTCATATACTGAAATGGGCAATCTCTGTGCTTTTGCAGTGAAAGTGGGGGGCACAGACTAAAGAACTCCAATTTTGTATTCATTTACAAGCCTTCTGCACCAGTGAGATCTTTCATGTAGAAAGACTCCATGAGTCCTTCATTCCTGAGAAATGAAAGAGCTGTTTTACATTGAACTGGAGTGCGAATTTCCTTTACATTCCAGGAGGGCATTTTAAACTACTTCAGTAAATCAGATATCACAAAGGGTGTAGAAAGCCAGGACTTTTAATTAAAATGTCCAATTCCACTTGAACATGGTGACAGATAAAATAAACAAATATGTGTCAAAAGGAATAAAGTTGCAAATGGCAAAAATAACCTATAAAAGTATTATGTTTGAAATGTTATCACATATAAAATAATGGAGAATTCCCCAAACCTTTTTCTTCTATACAGTAAAGACTCTTCAAACACTTAAGCGCATGAGCAAAATCAATTCAGAAAAACTTCCCAAACAAGATCCCAGATCTTACTCGGGAAGTTCTTTTGGAATTCCTCATTCCAGCTCCCTGCCAGCTGTTTCTAATTGTTCTGCAGCCATTCACCTCTAATTAGCAGGTCTTTTGCCCTTTTGGGGCTGCCTTTTCCCCACTCTGTAGCAGCCCTCTGGCCTGACCTTGTTACACTGGCAACTGATTAAAGAGGAGTGTCACTAAAGCTATGTCTAGATTACATCCCGCTTTTGACAGAGGGATGTAAATTAGACACTTCGAAATTGCAAATGAAGCGGGGATTTAAATATTGGCAGGCTTTTTCGAAAGATCCTGTACTCCTCATTTTTTGAGGAGTACAGGATCTTTTGAAAAAGCCTTCCCTTTTCGAAAGAACCGCATCTAGACTGCAGTTTTACTTTTTCGAAAGAGTGCCATTATGCGATTATGCAAATGAAGCGTGGGATATTTAAATCCCCACTTCATTTGCAATTTCGAAGTGTCTAATTTACATCCCTCTGTCGAAAGAGGGATGTAGTCTAGACACAGCCTAAGTTGTAACTGTCTGGGAAGACGAACAGGCCATCTAGTCTCACATGAAGTGTAAAGCGTGGCTAGAGCAGGGCCAAGCAAGATATGGTCCATGGGCCAAATCCAGTCCACCAAGCCACTGAGTCTAGCCATGCAGGGACCCTCAGGAACAGAGCAGCAGCCATTTTAGAGTAGCCTCACACCACTTTAAGTGTCTGGCTGCTCCCTGTGGCTCTCTGCGTTGAGGGAAAGGGGAGGCTTTGTGGAAACCAGCCAGTAGGAGCAGACAGTTTTTGCTGGGGGCAGAGGCAGTGTGTGAAGCCTCTCCCTTCCCTTGGTACCCAGAGCAGAAAGCCACAGGGAACAGACAGCCATTTTGAGCAGCCTGAGGCTGTGGAAGGCAGGAACCCTGCCTCGAGGTCCTGCAGGGCTCCTGACTAGGAGCCTCCTTCATAAGCATCTTCTGGCCACAGCCTGCCTTTGGCACCACAGCCTGTCCTCTCCCTCACAACTCCCTGCCCCAGGTCACCACCCCCTCCTGCCACAGGTCACCATCCAAACCCTCTACACTCCCTTTCCTCCTCTCACCAGGTCACAACTCTGTCTCAGACCCTGCACCTCCTCCTATACCCATCCCAGGCTAGAATCTTCTCCTTTACCCATGTCCCCTCCCTGACCTTACACCCCAAATCACAGCTCCTTCTTCACCCAAATTCTCTCTCAGACCCCACACCTCCTGAACCCCAGTCCCCTCCCCAGAGATCCCTTCTGCACTCAATCTCTGTCCCAGACTCCTCACCCTCTCCATAGAAAAGTGCGGCCCTTGATCACTTACCAAAATCTTGGACTGGCCCCCCTATCAAAAATTATTACCTACCCCTGGGAAAGAGCTAGGAACTGAGTAAGACAATGGCTGATCCAAGGCTCTCTGGAGGGAAGGTAGGACTGACATAGGACTATTTGTGTTTATCAGGGATTTGGCAATAGTTGTTAAGATGGGCTAGAGCGGGGTGCGTTGCCTGAGGGGAAATTCTGGGTCTGAGAGCTAATCTCAGAGGGTATGTCTACACTACCCCGCTAGTTCGAACTAGCGGGGTAATGTATGCATACCGAACGTGCAAATGAAGCCCGGGATTTGAATTTCCCGGGCTTCATTTGCATAAGCGGGGAGCCGCCATTTTTAAATCCTTGCTGGTTCGAACCCCGTGTAGCGCGGCTACACGGGGCTCGAACTAGGTAGTTTGGACTAGGGTTCCTATTCCGAACTACCGGTACACCTTGTGAATCCTAGTCCGAACTACCTAGTTCGAGCCCCGTGTAGCCGCGCTACACGGGGTTTGAACCAGCGGGGATTTAAAAATGGCGGCTCCCCGCTTATGCAAATGAAGCCCGGGAAATTCAAATCCCGGGCTTCATTTGCACTTTCGGTATGCATACATTACCCTGCTAGTTCGAACTAGCGGGGTAGTGTAGACATACCCAGAGAGTGAGCAAATGAATAATTCAGAGGGGCAGTGCATTAAGCCCATCTGGGATACAGATCCCTTTATTTTGTACTTGTGACTGGATTCTGCTGTCTTGGAAGGTGTGTACTGGGGCAGAGGTAGGCGTTGAACCTGGCCAGAGGGCTGAGTTATAAGCTACCAGAGTGTGCTGGAAATCCTGTTTGGAAAATGGAGGCAGAGCAGCTACTGTACTGTATCCTGCCTGAGGAGCTGTGCAGGGGACAGCAAGTACATGCCAGTATTCCTGAGCTCAAATTGAAGATACTGCCTTAATGCAGAAATTACTGGGTGAGGCTATCTGGCCATGTCATGCCAAGGGTCAGACTAGATTATCACAATGATCTAGTCTGAGTTTAATATTTATGAATCCAATCGACAGCGGTTCTAAAGACTTATTTATCACCAGACATAATTTCCTCCCTTCCTACTTCCTTCCCACTATGAAGATTACTGCTTATGCTTTGCATAAATATGTTGGGCTGTTGCCTGCTATCTCTCAAGCCTTGCCTATTCTGGGAAAAGTCTCCATGTTGGAAAACGGGCTAGTTAACACACTTATCAGAGAAGGCAAAGGAGACTGGATTGAATTTAAAAACAAACAAAAAAAACCCTCCCATAATGTGAAGTTGGGATAATGCATCATCTTAAAAACATGCCTGTTAAATTATTTTTCTAATATGAGGCATTTTCCTAGAATAGACAAGTCTGCAGTAACTGGGAAAGTTTAACCAATCCAGTCTGCCTCATGGAAGGAACAAAAATAATGATTTTGTGCTGCAGGAATACAGAAAAGGAGAATTCACAGAAACAAAAGGCAAGCCTCATCATGGTCAGATTGTATATATTCATAAACTCTCACTTTTTTGCATAAAAAGGAAGGAAATCCTGACAGAAGCCAAGTATTACTATTTTTTCCATGAAGATGCGAACATATGATTTTCTGCTGCTTCTGCTAGTGGCGAGGATTTTTCATGCAACTCTAATGATAAACAAATTATATATGCAGAGGTTGCCCTGAGGAACAATACTATTCGTTGTCTAGCAGAAAGGCATTGGTTTATGAGTTAATCCTGTAATTCATCAGATGAAATTAAGCTAAGGATGGGGAAACAATATTAACAAAATCAGAACATGACGTTTTTTGTGTGTGTATATCTCAGTTATCTCTTTCTTCTTCTGAAAAGAAACCTAGTCCTGAGCCAACTTCAGATCTCAGATAAATTCATCTCTATTAATGTGTTACTAACTAATGTATCATTTCTAGTTGTGCCTGATTTGCAATTTGTAAACTGGTCAGAGAGGGAAGTGCCTCAATGTCTAGCTTCTCCAAACTGTCCATACCCAATATGATGGGGTATTCAGACTTTATGTTGGCCAGGAAAAGATTAATGAGCTACTGTGAGTCAACCAGCTCTGACCTCCTATAGGTGCCGTAGGTGTAAGGCTTGGAGGGAGTCACTAGAGGTGGGGCACATTTCTCACGTGGCGGCTGAGCTGCTCTTTAGCTCTCACTTTGTGAAAATGGCTGGGCTAGGGCAAGGAACGGCTTAAGAACATGCTGCCTGCCAGAGCATCCCTGGGGAAAGATAAGCTGGTGCAGGGTTACTGTTTGATTTCTCACTGATAACTTACCTAACTGGGGCTGCATAGTCTTCTATTGGTGGTGCCCTGCTTCAAGGAGGAGATAGCTAAATGAGAGCCCTTTTCTTGGCTTACACCTGACTAGGAACCAGGATGTAGTTTGTCCTGGAAGCAACCTAATCAAAAGTGTTGCAGTACATGTGGGTTGGAACTGTAGCAAAACCAGGTGAGATGACCTTCTGGTTTCCCCAGAGGAATGGTGTCCCCAGCCTCTGTTTGTCAGAGGGTGAAGATGGATGGCAGGAGAGAGATCGCTTGATCATTACCTGTTTGATTCACTCCCTCTGGGGCACCTGGCATTGCCCACTGTCGGCAGACAGGATACTGGGCTGGATAGACCTTTGGTCTGACCCAGTATGGCCATTCTCATGTTATTATGTTATGTTCTTTCTTTTCACACAGAAATGCAGAGAGAGCAGCTTCACTTGTGAAAAATTAACTCTACTGTTTTCAGTCCTTCCTGTATCCTGTGAAGCAGAGTTGTGCCAAAAAGAGTAAGTTAAACAACATTTTGAGAACCTGAACCTTCAGTCTTAACACACATGAGCTTTAGAGAAGTTCAACTCCAGGTCTCTACTTCATAGCTGCCATTAACTGTGTGTAGGACAAGGAGAAACTTGTTTCCAGCCAGTACCTCATTCCCCATGGGTAGTCCTGCTTGCTGTTGAACACGTGTATGCTGAAATGTTGCTCAAAGCTCCTCACAGGGATTTCCCGATACCCCCCCCCCCCCCGAATTTCCCCAACACCCTCCCCCAGTTTTGTGAACTAGTTATATGCCAATTTAGTGATTGTTTAGAAATTTGAATTGAAATTGAAGCATTAATACTCACCTTAAAAGCATATACAGTGTATGATAAGATAAGTGTATCTGAAAAAGTATAATAGATTTGAAAAGTATGAACATAGACTAGCTTCCTTATATAGTTGTTGTTTTTTATGACAATGTCAGTGCATTCATTTTGGTGATGTTGGCCAACCTAATAATTTCAAATTATGATTTGTAAGCAAAATCAAAATGAGCTCTCCCTAACAGCTAGTGATGAGCTGGGGGCTGGAGGGAAAGGCTTCAGGACCAGATTGTATTTACATTCACACCTAATCTACCTAGGTATCTAGCAAACAGAGCTGTGTTGCGCAAATGATAGATTTTGGCTGGGGTTGGGTTACAAATCACTTGAATGCGGGGGAGGGGGGGGAGGGAGAAGAAAGAGGGGGGGATGAAATGTTGTTGTTCTTATTGTATGAGTA
Organism: Pelodiscus sinensis; assembly: GCF_049634645.1. NCBI lineage: Eukaryota > Metazoa > Chordata > Testudines > Trionychidae > Pelodiscus > Pelodiscus sinensis. The sequence goes on from NC_134716.1 coordinate 12,119,843, forward strand.
AAGGGCAGGAGAACTGTACTTAACCTGTACTGACTGAGGGCATCAAGAGAGAGGGTGGGGACAGGTGTTTTGCTTGCTGGTCTGTCTGAGTCAGAAGTACTATTTGACCTGCCCCTCTCCACTGTTAAAAGACAGAGCTGATTAGGCTCCATATATAGGCTTTTGTTTTGTTAAGTGACCACTACAGCTGAAATCACTGATAATCAGGTCTAAGTGTTTAATCCGGCTGTGGGGACAGTGTTCCTGTGAGTACAGTGTTTTTGTGTAAGAGACAGCCCAGACTGCACTAGCAGCAAGGTTCACCTACTGAGAGCTTAGCTGAAATCACTGAGAGCTGGGTGGAACCTCAAGAGACCAACTCGCAGAGGTCACAGTGGCAGGTGGCAGCAGAAGGTGACGTTGCAGGGCCATTGGCAAGAGACCAGTGGAGTGAACGGTGCACAATGAACAACAGTGGCCAGAGCGAACAGTGAGCGAACAGTGAGCAGCTGGAGGAAGAAGCCTTCTTGCCCCCCACCTGGGAGGTGTACTCACATGAAAGCTCCTCTGAACTCTGAGTCTCCACTGACCAAAGACAACACCGGTGAGTGGGGTGAGGTGGAGGGGAAAATGAGAGGCACGTAAAATAAACATTTGTTTGTTGGACTATATTTTAGTGTCTTTGCTCCAGAATGCTAGATTTGTGACTGGGAGTGGAAACTTATATAAATGTGTTTCCTAGTAGACCAAGATTTTTAAAATGCATGATTTGCTAAGGCTGTAATCTCACATTGTTGCCATCTTGAGAGATCATTATGTTGGGGAGTTTCTGTACTAAACATTTTTATTATTATAATTAATTTTTACATAAGAATGGTCATACTGGGTCAGACCAGTGATCCATATAGCCCGGTATCCTGTCTTCTGACAGTGGTCAAGGCTAGGTGCTCCAGAAGGAATGAACAGAACAGGTTTGTCCAGCAATAGAAGCTAAATTTGGATCAATCAGAGAGCTATCCATTGAAAAAGTACTGGAAGAAGCAAAGATTTCAGTACAGAAGTTGACTAATGAAGGCATTTATATTTGAATCCTTGAGTGAAGAGGACAAGAAGTGTTTGTTAAGACAACTGAAAAAGTACACAGACTCGATTCTTAAAAATCTACAACAGCGATTTCTTGATTCTACTCAACCTCTACGTAGCTTTTACAGATGCCTGTACTATAAAACACCGACAGTTGAATGGAGTGAGGCACTATCAGCAATGTGGCTGCCATGTGCTCAGGAAAGAATAGAAAATTTGAACACAGAATGGAATATCATATGATAAATGAATGAAGATTTGACTTCAACTTCTTTTTTATCATCACTAGTGGCTCGACAGATCTTTATGCTGTTTCCTGGGATGAAAGAAGTAGGAATTCATCTTTTACTACTCCCAGTCACAACAGCTACAGTTGAGCATTCTTTTTATCATTGAATAGAATTTTGTGTTCTGAAAGAAGTCGCCTTCTGCCTGATCATGTGAATGAACTAATGAGCATATCAATTGAAGGAATGGAAGTACCGGACACACGAGAAGCCACTGAAGATGAACGCATTGCATTTGAGAAGTTTATTAAAAGAGTTGTGCAAAATTATAACAAGAAACTAAGAAGGATGTAGAAGTTGTGCTTCATAGAAGGCTTGAGTAGCCAGCTTTAATTTGTGTGATTTTAAAACATGAGTTAAATCTAATAAAATGGTCACGAAACATTTTTCAGTTTTTACTATGGTGCCATACAGCCACCTTCACCCTCACAGTCTCACCCTTCATCAGCCCTGACACCCTCCCCTGTAAATTCGAACAGCCCCCCTAATTTCAATTCCTGGGGAAAACACTGGCTCCTCACCTTTTAGTATTCATAGACTCATAGACTTTAAGGTCAGAAGGGACCATTATGATCATCTAGTTTGACCCCCTGCACAATGCAGGCCACAGAATCTCACCCACCCTCTCCTACCATCTGGTGTTCTTATTCCTCATAGACTTCATTTGACCACAAAACACAACCCTGCTTGGAAACAACTAATTCAAACTAGGTATTGAGCTTGGGTGCATAATTGATTCTTCCTTCCATCCAAGATTCCAATTTCAAACATCATGAGCCAAAGTTATGTATTTGATATCCAACCAGTGCTATTTCCCTGCTTAACTAGTATTTTCTTTATGTAGGTATGTTTGCTAGTTTCATGAGATGGTTCAAAGGGAAGGGGAACCACTCTTTATAGTATTTATCAATTGAATATTACAGATCTCCAGTCTAATTCATCTTCTAGTTAACTACAAATGAAGAGAGAGCTGTGTTGTGTGGTTGCAATCTTCATGCCACATTAATCAAATATTTTGCATGTAAATATAGCTGATATTTAAGCTTTTTAATTAGCCCATCTGCAGCACTGCCTTGAGTTAGGAAGAGGCTGATAGTAAATAAACCTGGGATTTCTCAAAGCAGCATAAGGGAGTTAGGCACCCAAAGCCCACTGAAAATAACTGCCACAATATCCACTATTCCTATGATCTCCATGTATACACATTTTAAATATCCTACAGATCTGTCAGCTTTTGAACATGGATCTTTGCAAAAACATTTGACACCTGGATTTTTCAATAAGAGGTTCCAAAAGTTAGGTTTTAGATCTTTATTTAAGTGACTAAATAAGCAGCCTCGTGGTAAAAAGTGCTGAATGCCTTAAGCTTCCACTGAAGCCAGTGACTAATCAGCTCAGTTGAAAATCTGGCCTCTAAATCAAGTGCCTAAATGCTGACTTAAATGCCCAGTTTTAGCTTCTGGCAATGAAAACCTTGGTCCTTCTATCTTTGGTGTGAGTGTTCAGCTATAATCTGACTGAGAAACACTAACTCCCATATGTTGCTTATAAATCATAATTAAAACATCCCTTTGTACAAATAAGACTTTCTTCTGTCAGATCGGCACTGCGTTGGCGATGTCTTGAGGAAAAAAATAACTGTTTTTAAACTGTGATGAGTTATATCTCCTTTTTGCTGAGAAAGAGTGAAATAAATGATGTGAGAGTTTTGGTTAGAAGGACTGATGGCCTGACTCTGAGAACCAACACTAAACAATTTATAACGGAAATTCTTCTTTAGCCCTTATGCATCTTCATCCCACATTTCCTGAGGACTTAAAGGGTAGTAAAAAGACTTCAGAATGTATTTAATATCCATAGATTGTATATATCATTGTCACTAAATATTAATCCAATACAATCCAGCCTTGGGAAAAAAATCTTCCCACTCCTTTTACAAGTAATAAACTGCTATTCTTCAGCGTACGATGTCCCGGGTGTTGGGCACAGGCTGGGTCACTAGGTATCCTGATGTTATCAGGACCATAGCTTTGTCTTATATAGGCAACTGTTATCACAGATCCTTTCTCTCCCTGCTTCTGATTTTTCACATTTGCTATCAGGTCAACCTAGGTATAGGGGCATAACATGGGGTGTGTCTAGACTACAGGGTTTTTTTCAAAAAAAAATAAAAGTGGCCTTTTTTTCTGGAAAGCATATTGGTCTGTTGTACTTTGTCTCAGATTTTATTGGTTCATATTGTGCAAACTACAGAATGCCACACCTACCAGTAAAGAAGCATGCTATATGATTGTTGGACATTTATGTATGGCTTTGCTCCAAATTCACTGTACTTTCCTCACGGGGCAGGGTTCTCAGCTTCACATCTTGTACCAGGCTCCATACTGTAGCTGTATGGAGGAGTGGATTGTTGGAATCTTTCCATTTCCTCGTACTGTAGCAGTTTGACTTTTGGGAGGGCTATCTTCAGTGGCTTTCTAGCACCCATTTCACATTGTTGAAACCATCATGGGCAGCTACTACAAGATGGCTTTACTTCCTATGGGACATTGGCACCCTGTCATTTTAGACCAGGATCAGGTCCTGTGACTGATTCTCCTTCAGCCAATCAAATCTTTCTTATGCTGAATTTTACTTTTGTTTCAGGGAAGTATCATATATAAAGGGCAAGCAAGAATAACATCTTCCTAATGCTCCACCTGTGAGAGGATTGATTAGTTTGGCCTAGTAATCTCAGCCAGCTAGGGAAAATTTATTAAACAAGGAAGGCGTTTTGCCCTTATCTGAGAAGATCTTGAATTATCACTGTATTTTCCATGCAACCATTTTTGCTTTTTAATTTTTTTCAGGGTAGGAACACCACAGTAGTGGTGTTTAAACAGGTATATGGGGAAAAAAAGGATTGAAACAGATGTAGTGGGTGTCACTATAATATTCACTGGGAATTAACATGAAATATAAAGGTACAGGTGCATAATTTAGTCCATGTGTTGACAAATGTGACATTTTGCTATGGAATATCTCTCCCTGGTTGTGTATTGAAAAGAAATGTCAGTTTAGTGTTACGGTGTCAGTAGGTTCTTGCCAGAATATTAGTATCAATTTACTTTTGCATTTGGATGACATTTTCTTTTATTCTCTTGGAAACAAACAAAATAAAGCGGATGTCTACTACCATGATTTTATTACATATTGTTTTTGTTGATTTGATTTCTTTTTTGGAGCAGTCATAATTCAGCCAACAGAGATTACCATTGCTTTACAGGGCCTTATGCAAGGAAAATCATGTCATGCAACTGGATTCCTGAGACATAGAATGCCAGAAAGTGGGAAGAAGAGAAATTATGATCAGAGCACTGACCTTCTTTCTAGCACCTGCTGCCAGAGCCGGGCCTGTACTTTATTTTCCTCCCTCCATATGCACAAAGACCACTAGCAGCATATACAGTGTTTCTCCATGGGTGGCTTCCCCAATATTTGGAGGGCTGTGATTTAAATTACTTGGGCCAGATCACAGCCTTTCATAGAGAATGACAATCTATTTCTGAATTGGAAATCCGTAAAAGATAATGAGATGCTGAAGATGACGAACTATCTATCTATTTCAGTGCTGGTGCAACCATTGTCACTGTTTGGAGGTCATCTGGACCGGACTGACATGTGAAGCTGGGTGGAATGGGGAAATGCTTTGAAGAACTAGTTTAGGCATTGTCTCCCACTTCCATTGAAGGTGCACAGTCCCTATACATCAAAGTGGTGTGAAGCCTTTTAGGGTCCTGTTTACGTCCTCACTAAGCTTGGATTACAAGGTAGTATCAGTATCCAAAAATGCACCAGGAAGAGAGAAGCACCAGAGGATGCATGGGATCCACTAAGGACTTTGCTGTTGTTAAAGATTTCAAGTGAAAGGCCCTCACATAGCAGAGTGCTGGGCATTAGTATAAAGCCCTTGGAGAGATGGAAAGCAGATATCCTCATTTGAACTCTATAGGCAGTCAAATTTCTAAACTCCTTTAAAGTGCATCTTCTATAGGCATCGGGTAGTTATCATATAGAAAGCAATAACGGGTTTGAGGTCCTGATCTTAATTGAGGTCAGTAGCTGCTACCATAGTCATTACTAATGTGAATTTATTTTTCATTTTTAGTGTGCCTTATTTTCATTAATTTCACTAAGAGTTGCACAGAAAATAAAAGTCACGGAAAACAGGAATTCAGACATCAAACCAGCAAGTCGCTTAAATGAGTGCGTTGCTTGAAGCATGTAACCAGACCCATAGAGTTTCTTGGGATGTGCTTATATTTTAGCAAGTGGTCAAATGTTTCGTTGGGGCATATCCATATTTTCTATAGTGCAGTGGTCCTCAACCTATTTACCATTATGGGTTGAATATGCAGCTCTTTTTTATTTGGGTTGTAGCCACACAATATAGGTATTGCCTGGATGGCCCTGCAGATGTCACATGGGCTGCAGCTCAGTGAGCTGAGAATTATCAGCCTCTTGTAATTATTTAGTCTTTAAGGTGCTACAAGACTATTTGTTGTTTCTTTTAGTTTCTCCTGTTAGGGTATGTCTACACTACAGCATTATTTCGAAATATCTTCTTTCAAAATAGTTATTTCAAAATAGCTTATTTTGAGATAACGCGTCTAGACACAAAATGCATTTCAAAATAGCATTTTGCTATTTTGAAATAGCGCGTTCACACTGATAGGATGCTGAATCGCATTTAAGGCCAGCTGGAACCGGTTCTGGCAGGCCATCAGGTCAGGAGTTACCTTGTGTGGCTGCTGCCTGAGGCTATCTGAGACCTGTGCTTAAAGGGAGCCCCCTGGACAGCCGGTTCTAAGGTTTCCCTGCTTGCTTGCCTACCTTGCTGAGGGACAGCAAAGCATTTTTTTCTCTGTGTGCTCTGGTTGCCCTCACTTAGGACATCACAGCACTCTGCTGGCTCTGGGTTGGTAGGCTTGGAGCTGGCACAAGCCTTGTGGCTAGAGTCTACCCCTTTAAGGGCTCCAGGGAAGGGCGAGGGAGAGGAATTTTCTTGGTTGTGCCCAGAGTGGCCACCAGGGCCACCCTGGGACGGGCTGGAGGCCCCCTATTTTGAAATAAGCGTCTACACAGAGCTTATGTCGAAATAGCAATATCAAAATTGGCGCTATTCCTCATGGAATGAGGTTTATCAATTTTGAAATAAGCCCTCTGCTATTTCGATTTAATTTTGAAATAGCAGTTTGGCTGTGTAGATGCTGGTAAAGTTATTTCAAAATAAAGGTTGTTATTTCTAAATAACTTTGCTGTGTAGACATATCCTTAGGGTCTGTCTAAACTACAGTGTTATTTGGAAATATCTAATTTTGAAATAGCTTATTTTGAAATAACGCGTCTACACACAAAATGTATTTTGAAATAGTGTTTTTCTATTTCGAAATAGCGTGTCCACACTGAGTGGACGTTGAATTGCAGTTAAGGCTGATTGGAACCATTTCCGGAAGGGCATCAAGTCAGAAATTACCTTGTGGCCAGGGTGGCCAGCAGGGCACCCTGGGAAGGGTTGGAGGCACCCTATTTTGAAATAAGTGTCTACAAAGTGCTTACTTCAAAATAGCAATTTTGAAATTGGTGCTATTACTCGGGGAATGAGGTTTACCAATTCCAAAATAAGCCCTCTGCTATTTCAAATTAATTTTGAATTAACAGAATGGCTGTGTAGATGCTAGGAAAGTTATTTCGAAATAATTTTGCTGTGTAGACATATCCTTACAGACTAACTTGGCTGCACCTCTGAAACCTGTAGTAGTGGTTAGTTGTTAAATTGAGGGGTTCAGTTGTTGCTTTTGGTTGTTGCTGTTTTGTGTATGTGGATATATATGTGTGAAATGGAGATGCTACTATTTTCTTTCTCTGTCTGAAATATGTAGATAATAAGTTCCTTGAGACAGGTACTCTACCTCAGTGGGCATTTGTATAGTGCACAGCCTTTATCTCAGTTGGGATTTCTTGGCTGTACTGGACTATAGTATTGACAATGTATAATATTCAATGTACATAACTGTTTTCTTTCACAGAGGGTATGTCTACACTAGCCCCCTACTTTGAATTAGGGAGGCTAATGAGGGCAACTGAAATTGCAAATGAAGCAATTTGGATGAACTGTTATTCCTCCTGGAATGAGGTTTAACAGCTAATTCGAATTAAGGGCTTTACTTCGAACTCCCATTTCACTGCCGCATGAAGTGAGGGCAGTTATTCCGGACTAGTCAATTTCCAAAAATGGCAACCACCTGGGAACATGCTAATGAAGCACGGGATATTTAAATGCTGTGCTTCATTTGCAATTTCGGTCGCCCTCATTAGCCTCCCTAGTTCAAACTAGTGGGCTAGTGTAGACATACTCTATAGTTATTTTGAAATGGCAGGTTTTAGTAAACTGCTGCGTGTGCATTTTTAAATGATTCAGCTGGTGATACACACAAAAAGGAATAAAAAGACAGATTTGCCTGCTTCTTCTTCGAGCAGTGACCCTGTTGGTGCTCCACTGTCGGTTTATGTGCACCTCTGCCCTTCTAACGGGAGGTTTTTGGAAGCAGTGTCTGGTCTGCCTTGCACGTGCTCTCCCTCTCTTGTGGTCTGCCTCCAGGCTATCTAGCACTGTGGGGGAGGGAAGTAATAGAAATGTAGTAGAAATGTAGCCGTATTAGTCTGGGGTAGCTGAAGCAAAATGCAGGACAATGTAGCACTTTAAAGACTAACAAGATGGTTTATTAGATGATGAGCTTTCGTGGGCCAGACCCACTTCCTCAGATCAAATAGTGGAAGAAAATAGTCACAACCATATATACCAAAGGATACAATTAAAAAAATGAACACACATGAAAAGGACAAATCACATTTCAGAACAGGAGGGGGATGCGGGGGGGGGGGGGGGGGGAGGAAGGAAGGTAAGTGTCTGTGACTTCCTTGTCAACAGCTTTTGGCCTCACAGGGAGAAAGCAGTTACCCCTTCCTTAGCTGCATGATTAACATAAAAAGTCGTGTTTGTTTCTTTTATCATCCCTAATAGTTACTGTTTCTTTTCTTCTTTACTCCCTCACAAAGAAGACCCTTATTCTGAATTCCTCATTGATAGTCAGGCCTGCCCCTGGTGGCAGAGTGTTGGGCAGCAGGGGAGTGGGGAATGGCAAAGAAGGCAACACCCCCAGGGTCTGGTAATACAAAAGGGCCTGGAGCTGAATTGCACAGCGGCAGCAGCCAGAGCCCCAAGCCATGTAAATTGCAGCCAGAACACGGTGTGGTGCACTCTGGGCAGCACGGAGGGCTGTCTGCGGAAGGTGGGCCACTCTCCGTGCAGAAGTGAGGACTGCCTAGCCTTAGTCCTGCCCCTTCTGACCAAGGTCTCGCTGCTTCTGGGGGCGCAGAGCAGGGTCCCCCTGACTTGCCCAGGGGCTTATCCAGTCTGTTGGCGCTGTTGTTGACAGCCCCACCCCAGAGCATGCTCGGCTCTCCCAGCTCTAAGAGGTGCCTCTCCACCAAGAAGTCCCTCTAACAGCCTAACACTCTCACTGTGCCTGATGGCTGGAGCAGCCTCTAGGAGGTGCTTCAGCTGCCACAGCTAACATGGCAATCTCACAGGGACAGGGAGTGGAAGTTAAAACTCCTCCCTACAGAGAAGGCACTCCATCAGCACTAGAATCCCCTGGAGACTGGGTTGTCCCCAGAGCCTTTAACTTCAAAGAAGGTAGAGTCATTAAAAAAAACCCAGCAGATTCCTCCTGTCAAGTGTCCTAAAATGGACTCAAAGTCATTGCCCAGTCAGAGGGGTTCCCCAGTGCTGTGGAAACCAACAGCTCTAAAGCAGGATTCCCAGCCTCCCCTCCCCCCACACACATACTATTAGCTCTGATTTGCAGCATGGGCTGCATAACACCTGGGAAGCCCAGGTCTACACTAAAGGGCAGGTTTACACTAAAGGGGAAGGTTGAATCAAGATATGCCTCAGTGTTTTTCTCACCTGCCAATGCGTAGATTCCTTAAGGGTACTTTTTTTCCCCACATGTGACACCATCCTCTGCTGCCTTGGTTCTTAACCTTCTCTGGGCTTTGGCAAAATTTTCATCTGAGCCCATGACAACTTGCTATCTCATACATGTGTCCATTTCTAATTGTCATCACTTCAGCTAGTCACACAGGAGAAACAGCGGCCTTGATGACACACCCACCATTTCTGAATTGTTTTAAAGAGAAAGTATTTCTAAGGCTGTATCTTGAGTTTCTCTCTACTTTCTCTGCTTTTTCCAGATGAACCAACAGATCCAGCTCCCTGGTTTTTTTCTCTCTCCTAAAAACACCTTTTGACAACAAGGAGAGGATTTTGCATTTTCTACGTGTTAGAAGAACACTAGGGCTACGTCTATACTGGCATGATTTTCCGGAAATGCTTTTAACGGAAAAGTTTTCCGTTAAAAGCATTTTCAGAAAAGCGCGCCTAGATTGGCAGGATGCTTTTCCGCAAAAGCACGTTTTGTGGAAAAGCATCCATGGCCAATCTAGACGTGCTTTTCCGCAATAAAGCCCCGATCGCCATTTTTGCGATCGGGGCTTTTTTGCGGAAAACAAATCTCTGCTGTCTACACTGGCCCTTTTGGGCAAAAGTTTTTCGGAAAAAGACTTTTGCCCGAACGGGAGCAGCACAGTATTTCCGCAAAAGCACTGACAATCTTACATGAGATCGTCAGTGCTTTTGCAGAAATTCAAGCGGCCAGTCTAGACACAGCCTAGAATTCTACTTGGAGAGTCCTAACAACTTTAGGAAATTCCCTAAATTCTTCTTTTCATTCACAGAAAGAATCAAAAGCTCTGGGATATTGGGCCAAAGATTATCCAAATGGGTCTCTCATTGCTTTTGTCCCGGGTCCATATGCACTCTACCTGGGTCACATTCCTTAAAGACATTCCTACTGCAGTAATCTGTAGAGCAGTGACTTGGATTTCTGCCCACACACACAGAGAACATCATGTGATCAATGAAAATTCAGCTCCTGATGCCATTTTCGACTCGCTAGTACTCTATGTAGTAACAGACTCCACTCCGAAGTCGCAGCCTCCAGTGGTGAGTACTGCTTGGGAGTCACTTACAGTGGAGCACCTGAAGAGATCACACTAGATGAAGAAGAGGGCGTTCCTCTCCTTGTGCAGTAAGGATGGTTCTTCAAGATGTGTGTCCCTCTGGATGCTCCACAGCCTGCCTTCCTCCCCTCTACTTGGGAGTTCTCAATAGGGCTCTGGAGTAGAGAGGGAAATGAGAGGCCCATGCAGTGCTAGATAGCCTCAAGGCAGACCACAAAGGAGGACGAGCCAATGCAGGGGCTCAACGGACACTGCTACGAAAAATCTCCAATTAAAGGTGCAGAGAGGTGCACCTACCTACAGTGGCGCATCCATAGGCACACACATCTCTAAGAACCATCATCTACAATGGTTACAAGGTGAGTAACTTCCTCACCTGGCAATCACTTTGAAATGTCTGTAAGTCTGAGGGAGATGAAATGGAGCCAGCTCTATGAGTGATTGATTTTCTCATATATAAAGAAATACAGCTGGTCTTATTTGTAGTAAGAGCAGGTTTAATTAAATTCTGCAAACTGAGCAAATGACAGCAGTGAGTGATAACAAATCCTTTATATGCATGAGCGTTTTGTATGTTGTTTGGAAATGAAGTAGAGAGAGAGAAAAGAGGTAAGGAGAGAAAAGAATGGGTTTCTCAGTAGCTAGCAAAAAGGGAACATTTTTTCCTCCATCACCCTCCTCCTCCCCAAATATTTCTTTCAGATAAGTCACTTTCCAATGAAAACACAGAGAGTTGTTTTATGTTAGCCACTAATACAAGAGGCATTTTTTATCTCCTTAATTAGATTCTGTGATGTATCCAGGCACGGCAGTGGGATGGATTTAAAGTTAACAAACATCATAGTCATATATTTTTTTTTCCTTTTTTAAAAAGGTTAGAACATAATGCATGTGGATGTTAGGATAAAAAGCTAAACAACACAGCAATCACAGCAATAACAGTGGATATTCATTATTGTTACAGAGTGCCTAAAAGCTCTGTATGGCTATGTCTAAATAGCAGCATTATTTTGGAATAACACACATAGTGCGCATCTACACAGCAAGCCTGTGATTTTGAAATAAATTCAAAATAACGGGCTTCTTACTCTGACATCTGTAAATCTAATTTCATCTGGAGTAAGGGAAGTTGGGGGAAGAGTGCTCTTGAGATAACTGTTGTGTAGACGGTGCCAAAAGTCTGAATAAGCTATTTCGACTTAAGCTATGCAATTAGCGTAGCTCAGGTTGCCTAGTTTATTTCTAATTTAGCCCTCCTGTATAGATGTGCCCCATGAGACAGACATACACACTGTAGCAGACGTTTTGATCCCCTTTGGGAGATCAAGAAGGAATGTGTTGAAGTTTTGTGGAAAAACACTGTCTAGCTGCCAGGTCTGTCTGTACCAGTGCTGGCGCCTTAGGTAGCCCAACATGAGCAACCCTGCCATCTGCTGCAGTGGACGATATGTATGCAGGGAAGGGTGAAGCTGTGGGGAAAGAGGCTAACAACTCTCCCAGACCGGATGGACAGGAGAGGGAGCAATGCAGGAACAAGGCCAGGGAGGAGGTGCAGGCAGCCGCGTACTGAAAGAAGTAGCGCTTTTAAAGAGAATGTGATGCTTTTCTCCAGCCGCATGCTGCACAGCTACCCTGCTGCTCAGTCCTCAAGCCTGTGAGGTGAGCCGGAGCTGGGTGCTAAGCCCTGTGGGGGCAGCCAGGGAATGAGGTGGGGGGAGGCCAGACTGGAGCTGAGCAGAGGTGACAACTGGAGCATGGGATTGGGAGCCCTCAGATAGGGGCTGAGACAGAGGGAGTCAGCCAGGAGATTGGATAGAGGAGGGTTGAGCAGGGGTGTTGGCCAGGAGGTGGGGATGGGAGCCAGCGGACAGAGACTGAGCCTGGGGGTTGCCAGTGTATGGGGATGAGGGTGGCTGGCTTTGTACATAGGACTAATTAGCAATTTTATCAGCACCTCTCTTGAAATGCTGGCCCTTTGGACCTTTAAAAGAAGTCTCAAGAACCGTATGCAAATGCCATTTTCTTCTCTCCCTTGCCCCCTTTTCTGAACCAGGAGGCTCTCACTATTCATGCTTTTTACTCACCACAGCAATAGGACTGGCTCAGGACTGCAGGATAATGAGTGCTCAAGAGCTGTACTTTTGGGTCATGGCATCGTATTTCAGAACCTACCTGCCCTCTCACTCTGGGCTCATTAACGTCAGTCATACAGTCACAAAGATTCAGCAGATCTCTAGAAAACAGAGTAATATATGCTGAACTGAAGGCATTGTAGGGCTACCTACAATCAGTTACATTTTCTTAAATCAAATTTTCTTCTCTCCAGAATCAGTTCATCTTGTGTGTCATGTATATGTAACCCATGCTCTTCTTTTCATAAATAAGGGCATCATTCATGATCCACATTGGGCTGCTTTGAATTCTAACTGTTACTTTTAATAGTTTGTACGAAGTGCTATGTATGTAATGCCCTAGTGACTGGGAGCTAACATTGTGAATGCATATAATGATTAATGCTTACCTCTACTTATGCCCATGACACAAGGATGTTCTGTTATTCACTGCTGCTCCAAGCCAATGCTGCACAAAAAGTCTCACTATCCATGTAATATGCTAACATTTTGAATTGCCAAGAGAGAGGTCACAAATGATTTGGGACACTATTTATACAAATATTACTGAGTCTGACAAAATATTAGTTAAGCAATAAATCAAGCCATCATATTTCATAGAAGCAAATTGATTTATTAACTTGACCTTTGCTGTGCGTTTGAGGTATGTTAAACATAATTTGTTTAATTACTCTCTAATAATCCATTTTTATTAGATAAAAATTCTGAGGCTGGCATTTTGATGCTGATTTTATTATGTTAATGAAAGAGGATTGTGCACTCTTTGTCTGTTTGAATTTATAGTTATCCTCGGCTGCTTGTCTGTTTTTCTCACCTTTCTGAAAATGAATGACAAATGTGGTTTTCTGGAGAGAATGATACCTTCATTGATTAAATTAAAGCATGGCAGCAGTTGAGATGTATGCTGTGGTGAGGACCAGTACTCGAGTTTGAGGGTATTGGGTGAGATTTTTATAAAGTTATAAAAGCCAGAAGGGTCTGTGATGATTATGTCATCTGACTTTCGGTATTGCACTCCTTAGTGCATGCATGAGATGATGCCTTTCCTAAATGCATAGAGTGACATAAAGAGGGTTATTTAAGGAACTAGTCAGAAAAGGCAAATCAATGGCCTTGATAGGGGCATCTCCTCAAACAGTAGCCAGGTTCATAGTCATGGAGAGAGCTATGACCATGAGGCTGTTTGTGAAAGCTGAGACACTGCAGATAAAAAGATGTTGATATGTTGATCTAGTAAAGGTGTCCCCAAAAGAAAGCAAAGGGAAGTGGTCAGCTTAGCTGGAAGCTGACCCAAAGAGGCTCAGAGAAAGTGTGCTGCAGGCTGACTGACACTGACTAGGAAGCAGAATCTGTAGCACAAGGCTAAAACTTAGTATTTGAAGAGAACAACACACACCAAAAATGAATCACATACCTAGAGGCTTGAGGGGAATGCTAAGCATAGGCAAGATAGAGTATGTGTTAGACGCTCTGGCTGTGTCTACATTGGCACCTTTTCTGTAAAAGGGATGCTAATGAGACACTTCAGAATTGCAAATGCCGCGGGGGATTTAAATATCCCCCGCGGCATTTGCATGAACATGGCTGCCGCTTTTTTCCGGCTCGGGGTTTTGCCGGAGAAAAGCGCCAGTCTAGACGGGATCTTGCGGGAAATAAAGCCTTTTCCGGAAGATCTCTTATTCCTACTTGAAAGGGAATCCGATAGACAAGATTAGGGTTCTGTGAAACCTGAAAGTAGGCATCTGTAAAGAGTGTTACACAATGACCCATAACTGGAAAGTCAGAATAAGGGATCTTCCGGAAAAGGTTGTATTTTCCGCAAGATCCCGTCTAGACTGGCGCTTTTCTCTGGCAAAACCCGGAGCCGGAAAAAAGCGGCAGCCATGTTCATGCAAATACCGCGGGGGATATTTAAATCCCCCGCGGCATTTGCAATTCCGACTGGTCTCATTAGCATCCCTTTTACGGAAAAGGGTGCCAATGTAGACACAGCCTGTTAGTTTAAATCCAGTTTCGAAGTGACAAAATTCATACTTTTGTTTTGGAGATGTCGCTACTAATCAGGAACAGTATGCAGTGATGCAGGCTTCTGAAGGAGAAATTTTGTAAGTGCCAAGTCCATTGGGCCTCTGAGGTATCATGGTTGGCTCGTGGGGAGGAGCTGCAATCTGGAGACCCAGTCAAGCAGTGGTTGGACCACTGGGGACCATCCCAAAGAGAAATGAAGGTATGGACCTGACACTTGAAAGGGATTCACTCAGAGGGATAGGAAATGGCTTAAGTAAGGGCCAGCCCACCAGGGGACTAAGACTTAGGTACATTTCTGAATACTTAACCATTCTATCCAGATCTCTGTGGTTAATAAGTCTTAAGAGATCAGATCATTCAGTAAGATTTAATTTAATTTATTTCCATTGGAGATTTGACACCTTGCCTTGCAATCATTGGCAGAGCCCACAAGTGCAAAGGCAATAAAAATCATTGTTTAAAAGAGGTAATCCAGTGTCTGCTCATCCTCCATCTTGGGCTTGAGTCAGGTTTAACACAGGGTTTTGCAAGAAGACTTCTCAGTCTTGTGTTATCAATACAGGATGGTCCATCCCTAGTTGTAGTTGCCCGGTCTGTACATAACTGTCCTGACACTTTACACAATTGTGGGCCAAATCCGATAGACAAGATTAGGGTTCTGTGAAACCTGAAAGTAGGCATCTGTAAAGAGTGTTACACAATGACCCATAACTGGAAAGTTTGAAAATAAATCCATCCCCGTAGATTTGACTTAACTGGTTCCCCAAGCTCAGCCTGATACACACAGACCTTCTGCTCTGCCTCAATCCAAAGGAAATTTCTTAGTAGGCTCCCATCATGTCCCATTCCTCCCACCTATCTGGGCTGGGAAGGAAGGCAGTTCTTAGAGTTGGACGAAGGGAATCTACACTAGAAGGAGTGAAGCTGGCAGCAATACAGCTATGCAACACACTTAATCCACATTTGGCAAACTTCTGAGCAGAAGTAGAGGTTTGGGAATGTGTTGAAACCAGAACCCAATGTTCAACAACAATACATCATTGTTTTGTAGTGTCTTCTCTCAGAGCTCTTCAGAAGCATTCTCTTCATCCCTACAACCTTATGCCTCCTTCTCTCTCTGCAGCCTCATTCAGCATGAGTCACAGTACTGTAATATAAAGTAACAGAGAGGTAGCCCTGTTAGTCTGAACTTGGTAAAACAAAAAAAGCAGTCATGTAGCATTTTAAAGACTATTTTAATAGGTGATGAGCTTTTGTGGAGAAGACCCACTTCTTCAGATCATATTCTGAAAGTGAAATGGCCTGACTATTATATAGCAGAGGGATACAATGAAGAAGTAAACAAATCAGCTACATAGAATAGACGGTAGGGGCCAAGGGACCAGGAGTAGACAAGAAAGGAGGAAATTGCTTAGTGTTAGAGTAAATTATGTAGCTAATCTGGAGTTACTATGAATATCAAAAGGTAGGGAGACTGTCTTTGTAATGTGTAAAGTAATTTTCATCTAAATTAAGACCCATTTGCAACCTGTCAAAATAATTACCTTACACATTACAAAGACAGCCTCCCCACCTTTTGATATTCATAGTAACTCCAGATTAGCCACTTAATTTACTCTAACAATAAGCAATTTCCTCCTTCCTTGTCTCTTACTCCTCCTCTTGCCCTATATAGCTGATCTGTTTACTTCTTCATTGTATCTCTTTGCTATATAATGGTCATGCCATTTCACTTTCAGAATATGATCTGAAGAAGTGGATCTGCCCCATAAAAGTTCTTCACCTAATAAACCATCTTGGTAGTCTTTAAAGTGCTACATGACTGCTTTTTGTTGTTGTTGTTTTACCAATGCTGTAATATGTTAGCTAAGGAATTCTTGTGTTTATTAGAACACACATGACATGAAGTAAACATTACATTCGATAAAGTTTTTATGTAATATTGCAATTTCTGTTACTTCCCTACATTCTTTCAACAGCTGTCACTTGCAGCACAGCTTGCCTTCTACTCTGGAGGGAATTCATCTGGCAGGGTTCTTAAATAGCTAAATTTAAGCTCATGCTAAGTCTCATAAGGCAGGTGACTACTTCTGGTTAAAAGTTGGGCACATACATAAGTATTTTGTTCAATAGAAGGACTATATTTTTACCCTAACAGCTGGTTTCATTCCTGAATTCATGTTCGAACCTTAAAATATTAAGTGGCCCTGACTATTTCTCATTTTATGATTGTTTATACATAACTGGTTCATTGTTTTATAGCGTGAACTAGTCAGGTAGTCTTGCACAGTGCGGAGGTTCAGGTTTGGGGTGAGGTGGTCCGCTCAGTCTTTCACTTAGGCTAGTTGTAAAGGCTGTATTGGTCTCTTCCAGCTTTAAAATTTTGTATTGCACCTTAAGTGTCCTGTTCTGACTGAAGCCAAAAATAAGAACATTTGGTCCTCTTTGACTTGAGGAACATCAGTATCATGTAGCTTTTTAGGGGACGCAGGGAATGGAAGCAGAAATGAGGATTCTAGCTTGTTAGAAAGTCACGTGTCTCAGAGTTTTAAATAAAAGGAAATTTAACAAATAACTAATTGCTACAAAGTCAAGATAATAACTTAAACACTATGGGGTAAATTTTCAGAAACAACTTCATTGACCTCTCATTAATATAAAAGCTAATATTCCATTTGGGGAAAACAGCTTCAGGTCTTGATTATGTATAGAACAGTTCAAGGAAAACAGGTAACAAGCCTATGGTTTAGGTCACCCAAAAGATGAGTAATTGTCTCCACAGAAGAAGAGCAGCTGCGTTTTTGCTCTAATAAAGAGGCATGTGTGTTGTTATGGGAGGCCTAATTTATGAGTTAGCTGTGACTAACCGACTCACTCCTCTGTTAGTGTGCGCGTGTGCAGGTAGCAAGTAAGGATTCTATCCCAGTCTGTAGTGTTATAAACTTGACTAACCTATCTGTTGTCTGTTTTAAAAATATTTCTGATTTTGTTAATGCTCATTTCAGGCATTAACAGCAGCTCATTGTTTGATCTAATGGAGTTAGTGGGAATCTTTTCAAGGTTTCAGATCAGAGCTTAAAAAGGAAAATGGCAAATGTTCAGAACAAATGATGAAGACTCTGTAATCCTGGGCTCTATTTTGTGGGGGAAAGAAGCACATGATCATATAATTAAAAACTGTCTCTTAATGGCATGTGATCCTATAATTAAAGACTATTTTGGAGTGGAGTTGATGCTGCCCCTTTGGTTCAGTTTGCAACCATAATGTTCTTTTAACAGTGGCAGGGTGTTGCCCTGCACTGGCCCTTTAAGAGTCTGGGAGCTGGAGTGAGGGAAGCCCAACTGAGGCAGATAAGGAGGGCCCACCTGGGGGCTATAAGAGCAGCTCCTGGGAGGAGGAAAGTCATCTTCCTGCTGGCCTGCAATGAAAGAGGCTTTGGCCTAACAAACCCAGGCCACCTGAAAGTCACAGAAGATGGAAACAGGTTTTATTTCTGGTGGTGTAGAGTCTATTTGGGAATCCTCAATTATATCTGACCCTTTACATCCAGTGTTTAAAGGCAGAGCTGACTAGACTCAATTGAGAGTCCTTGTCTTGTCTCAGTGATTGCTTGAGCAAAAATCATTGATAAAATCTTGTGTAGACTGACCTTGGACTCAACATGCAGGCAATGTGTTGAAGGGCAGTGCAAAGGAGGCAATGCTGTGGTGAGGTACCATATTACCTAGGCTGTGTCCAGACTCAGGGGTTTTTTCGGGAAAAGTAGCCTTTTTCCGAAAAAACTTCACCTGCGTCTAGACTGCAGCCACGTTCTTTCTAAATTAAATCGAAAGAACGCGGCTTTTCTTTCGACGGCGGTAAACCTCATTTCACGAGGAAGAACGCCTTCTTTCGAAAGTGCTTCTTTCGAAAGAAGGCATTCTTGAATGTAAATAGGGCTTCTTCGAAAGAGAGCATCCAGACTCACTGGGTGCTTTCTTTCGAAAAAGTGGCTTGCTCTTTCGAAAGTTCCGCGTTCAGTCTAGATGCTCTCTTTCGAAAGAGGCTTGCAGTCTAGACATAGCCCTAGTGAAATCATTGGTGCTGAAATCACTAAGGACTGGAACTTGACCACAGAACTGACACTTTCTTAACAAAGACTCCATTTTTGCTATTTAAAAAAGAAATCAATGTAACAGAAAACTGTAATGCTCTCTGGTAACTTTTTAAAAATTAAACTTTATTGAAAAAATTGGATAGTTTGCAATTGAAAATATTTGACCTACACTTAAGGCAACTGATTTAATTTTGTGTAACATTTTGCATAATAAAGGATGGCATTTTTTTTAAATATTTATTTTGATCAGATGATCAGATCTACTTCTGATGTGATATTTGTGTGTGGTTGTGGTTTGTGCGGGTGGTTTTTTTTTTTTTTTTTTTGCTCAACAAAAAATCCTGGAGGGCCTGCACTTCGTAAAGCCAGCCCTGGCAAGAACAATGACTCCTCCTTCCTCCCCCCCAGAAGGGGGTGTAGACCAAGAGCGGAGTGTAGACCTGAAGAGAGCACCTCACCCAAAGGGGGCATGTCGGTGTCGGAGCAGCCGGTGACTTCCCCACAAACCACCCTGAGAGTAGAAGCCATGTGTAAATGTGAGTCAGCCGTGCGTAAAAGTGAGTGAACCCGCTACATAACATAGTTGTTTTTTCAAAAGGAATTAACCTTCAATAGCACAGTGAAAGTCTCAGTTTATATTCCTTCATACCCAGTTGTCTGCATCTTTAAAACACACAGAACATTGTTTACTACATAGAGAGCCTTGCACAATAGTAAGTACACTGTTGAGTCACAGACTGTATTGTACCGACTGCCTCCCGCTTTATGGTATCAAACACCTAGCTCCTCCATGAAAACCTCCTCCTGATCTCAGCTAGATGTAGGCTATCTTACACAAATTAATTTCTTTCTGATCTCAATCTGCTCCCCCAAAGTCTGAGGATTTGTTTTCCTCTTCTACCCTGCTCAGGCTAACTACTTATTGGCTAATTATTGTGCTATGCTATGATTGGACTGTTTGAGAGGTGTATTTGGGAAGAGATCAGCAGATATTTGCAGCTCTGTTGTCACTGTGAGAATTGTTAGACCTGGAGATAGCATGGGAAATGACTGCTGGAGAGAGAGAGCCCTTGATTGCCAGGCTGCTGCCTTTTTTTCTTTATTATATAGATAGTGAAAACATTGTAAACACTAGAACGATGAATACATTTACAAATTTTCTAAATGCTAATTTCTGTCCATTAACCACATGTTGCCAGTGATTATTGCATATCTGTTTGCTGACAATAGATTGCAAAATACAATTGGAAATTCCAATATTTACATTGTTGCTTCCGTTAAGAATTCAGGCTTTATGTTGTACATGCACACGCACAGTGAGCCAGATCAGCAGATGGTTTAAATTCGTGCTATGGCTTCCACATTCTATTCCAGTTAACATAAGATGGTGAAATACCAGTGGGTAGATGAATGAGTGGATATGTCCCTACACACTTTTTTGTTGTTGTGCTTTCTCAAGAAAAACCCAGTGGTATGTCATTTTATAGTTTCACTAATAAAATTGGAGCAGTACTACAGAAACATTACTAGGCTGAGGTAAAAAATGTATATTCAGTTCTCCTGAAGCCATAAATAGATATCCTGGAATTGCTAGTGGGTATAGTCTAATACAGAGGTGCACAACAGGTGGCCTGTGGGTTGGACGTGGTTTACCAGACTAAGCTGCTGGTTTTCTGTCAGACACTTTGTTTACCTAAGTAGCTGAAGGTATAGCCCATTTGCATCTCCTCTTGGCTGCAGTTCACTGTTCCCCGCCAAGGAGAGCTGCGGGAAGTGGTGGCCCCTTACTCCCCAAACAAGGCCAATCTGAAAGCTCTCCCCCAATTAATTTATTCCTCCCACTTTTACCTTCATGTCATCCTGCTCCTTGAAGCTAAGAATAGAATCCCAGTCCTTATATGTCATGACCTGTAGTGTTTATAGGGTCACTTAGTTCTCTAGTGGCAGTTTATCTCCTCATCTTGGTGAGGCATAGAGGCAGTTGACTAGAGTGTGTTCTCTGTGGAATGCAAACACCGACTTAGCATGGTGAAGGATTTAAGCCAAATAAATTGTGCAGAGGCAGTTACAGACTAAGCTCTACCACTGATGTGCATTTGGAATGCCCCAAATGCTATACCCTGAATATTATAGAATCCTTCTGCAAAAAAATTAAACTCAATAAAAACTGTTAGAAAAAATGAATTCACAGATGCTCTGCAAGCATTTTGGTTGCCTTCATCTGGGAATATAAACATCTGACTTGTCTGGGAGCTAAATCTTTTAACTAGCTCCATGATGAACAGAAACCTTTTAACCCACCAATAGGGCGTAAAGCACTATGTTTTCATTGGCTGATGAGTAGCTATTTGAACATATTCCCCTGCTGTATTTTAATGACACAGCTGCCATGGACAAGATACTATATACTTTTTTTCCCCCTAAGGATATTGATAAAATGTCTATTACTGAAGGTTCATTACAAATAGTTGATACCTATTTCCTAATTGGGTATTATCCATGTTTCTCACTGAGAATGGTAATATTGACACTACTGAGAACTCATAGGGAATTAATTTAACTAACGAGATTCTTTAAAAAAATATTAGAATGTTTTACAAAGCAGGAAAAACTGAAACATGGATACTGTCTGTGCATACTCTTCCACACAGATTCACTTCTAGGTGAGGACAACTCTGTCTGTTAGACTTGAATTATAAACATGACAGATTTCACAGAACTGAAGAATTGTCTGTAATGCTCAAGAATTGAATACATGGGACCTGATTGTCAGAAGTGATGAATGCCAATAATTCAGGTTGAAACCAGTGGGAGAGCAGCATTTCTGAAAGTCAGGCTCTGTGTATATCCTTACCTCTCTTTAAACACTGTTGCCATCCTGTCATAGACATGCTTTGGTTACAGGAGGATTTGTTTACACTGCATTTGTTGAATACATACGGCTTCCTCCTACTCCCATTGAAGTTAATAGTAAAGTCCCACGGGTTAGAGTAGGTTAGGAATATGCACAAAATGGGTGATAACATATAGTAACACCAGGAAAGTTAGTAAGAAGTAGTACATGTTGTATTCACAGCTCAATAAATGACCTACTGTGTGACCACTCACCACTCTCTAAACCTCTTTATTAGCTCAGAGTACCATCTGCAAAGTGGTTATTACACACCACTTACGCACTACAGATGATGCGTAATTCTGAGAGGTGCCTCAAAATCCTTAGAGGTAGGTTTCTCCACTTCTTCAGTCACGGATTAAGTATGTGTTTTGGAAAGGGACCCCCGGGATCTTAATTTGATTAATTAATTTGCTTAATTTTAACGAAGGAAGAGTTCCAGACCTCAAATTCCAGAGCTTATGGTGGGACAGGTAGATGGTAATTGGAGCAGGAGTTAGCTGTCCTCTTTAATCCCTATCAGGGATGACCTTTATCATATTTAGACTTCAGCAAGCTATCCCTCATGCACAACCCTACTTCAGGCACGCAAGGAGATTGTACCAGCTGGACTCTCTGAAAGTGAGGAGTAATAGATTCTCAGCAGGAATGTATACTGACTGGGTTACACTTCATTCTGAAAATGACATGATCCCTGGGCTGTCCTATCAATATAGACACATGTACCTAGCGGAGCCCTGATTAGAGATTCAAGGCATTACCATCATACAAATAACTACTAAAAACACTTAAACTCTAGTTAGGAAAAAATTACATATGAAAATATGTGCAAATCACACTGCACATAATACCTAACTTTTGTATAACTCTTTTCTTCAGTAGATCTCAAGGTGCTTTAGGAAGGAGGTACACATCTTTATCCCCATTTTAGAAATAGGGAAACTGATGCACAGGAAGGGGATGTGATTTGTCTAAGATCACACAGCAGCCATGCCAATAATAGAGTCTAGTTGTCCTAAGTATTGATATAGGAGGCCACACATGTATTGCTTTCCAGCAAAAGTGCAGACAAAATGTGCAAGGGAAAGGTTAGGTTGTTATGTTAGACTTAGGATATATCTACAGGGAAGTGGAAGATGTAATTTCCACCTGGCACAGACATACCTCTGCTAGCTCTGATCAAATTAGTATGCTAAAAAAGAGTACACAGGTATTGGGACAAGCAAGCCATCTTGATTACACTCTTGTCTGAAATGCCAGGTATGTACTTAGA
Source organism: Pelodiscus sinensis (assembly GCF_049634645.1). Classification (NCBI taxonomy): domain Eukaryota; kingdom Metazoa; phylum Chordata; order Testudines; family Trionychidae; genus Pelodiscus; species Pelodiscus sinensis. Next base: position 12,142,741 of record NC_134716.1, read on the forward strand.
GTAGCTACCCATTCAGATGTGGTTGCACTGCTATTTTTAGCTTGCTGGCTTGATCAGAACTAATGCAGGTATGCCTATCCAAGCTAGCAGGCATATCATTAGCCTATAATCAGACACATGGCAAAGAGTTTAATGCATCACTACTGTCCGTGGTACTGAACTAGATTAAAACCAACCCACTTTCTTCTCAGCTAAACCAAAAATAATTCTGAACCATTATGCTTAACATATCAACGTGTATGACTATTTGCTTTCAATATCACTCGATTTATAGTCCTATTCATCACAAGCTCTTGGGAAAACAATTTTTCCTCTCCTTTCAAGCTAATTCTTTCTAGGAAATACTTTTTCATAGCTGCATATGAGGTAACTTGTCTCAGAGCAGCAAAATCTGTCAGGTCCTGTAAGTCTGGTCTATAAAGAGACTCCTTTATCATTCTTTATGATAGGAAATGATGCTGTGAAATGGCTTCATTTTTTTCTCTACATTGTTCATTCCAGATGAATGCAGAATAATACATATGGGATGCATAGATTATATTGCTTCATCCACACAGATAAAGTATTTATAAAACTATTGTATCTACATTTTCATCCATTACATCTCTCATATGAGTAATTTTACTGTGGGGGAAAATGTAGATGATACATGTGTGTCTGTCTCTTCCTTCCCCCTCCCCTTTTTTAATTGCATGATCAACCACAATGGAGCTCTGCAGTGTTAATTTCAAAGCAGAAAAACAAGATCAGTGCTTGCTAAATGTAATTATTATTTAAAAGGGTTTTTTGAAGTGAAACCCTCCTCACCTACAACTCAACATATTTGTAAGGCCAGATCCTCAGCTGAAGGAATAACGCTGGAAAGTGTTGTTGCATTTCTAAAGCCAGCTAACTTCTAAATGTGTCCAACATCCTCTAAAGCTAGAGAAGCCTTTCTCTCTCATTTTCTCAAACCTTTGGCATTCACAGGCTTTTGTTTCCCCCCCAAAGCCTGTAGATAATTTATTTTGTACTGTATAGCATATGCAGACATGACTATATGTCTAACCTCAACTCTAGGAGCAATCTACAGAACAAATACTTTAATTATCAGTGTATGTTCTGCATGTGTGCAGGATACCCAAAACATTTACTACCTTCAAAGAACCTTTGTATGAATCTTTCTTTGTGTGAGAGGGGGTGACTGAACTCTGCACTGAACTCACAGGGTTTAGCCAGGTTATCCTGGTTAAAGGAGCCCTGCCCCCACAGCCCTACTGGGCATGCTCAGTTTGTAGCTCAGGTATAAAAGCCTGAGAAGCTCAGTCTGGGCTGACTGCTGGAGGAGAAGGACCTCAGAAAGAAGCTCCTGGTCAGCACTAGCTAGTTGCCCAGAGAGAAGACAGTGGAGACTCTAGTGCCAGTTGGGATGTCTCCACTGCTGTCTGAGGAAAAGCCACCTCTGGGGAATTAGAGGACTCTACAAGCATGTGGGAAGATACCCTGCTAGACCAGGTAGGAAATGGTACAGGAAGGGTGCAGGAGCAGCATCTCCTGCCCCAGGATCCTCAGTGTGTTTTGGATGGATTCCCAACCAAGGGAGTGGTGGGTCTTCCTGCCACTCACAGGGCCCTGGGCCGGGACCCGGTAGAGTAGGGTGGGCCCAGGTCCCCCTATCAGGGGGCAGCCCCCACCCCACCAGTGACTTGCTGTTGCAGTCCCTTCAGCCCTGCCTTAAAGAGCCAGTCAGTGACTGTATATAGAGACTCTGGCCAGTGGGTCACTGGGCCCTTCTTTAAAGGGCCAGCCTTTGATTTTGTATGAGGAGGCTCCTCCCCTGTTTAAAGGGCTGGCAAGTTATTTCAGTTTGTGGTGGAGTATGTGGGGTTGGGCTGTAGACCCAGATAGAGCCAGGATTCAGGTTCCTACCCCCCTTCTGAGAGGTGAGGAAAGGAAACCGCATAACAGAGGGTTTACTGAATCATGCTGTTCAAATGTATGGAGTTTGCCCCTTGACTGTGTGCTCAATGCCAAGATCCACAGCCATGACTTCCTAAATGCAAAGCGATACATGTATCTTGATCACTTCCCAGACAGCAACTAAAGACCCATCCCTTCCAGCCCTGCCCCCAGCCAGGGGTGGCATTCCACCTTCCTTTGTTCCTCTCCCTGGGGGGTAACTGGTATAACAGGCTACCTCCCTGTCCCATCAGCTACTCGGCTGGGCTGTGATACAGACAGCAGCCAGTGGGGTTCACCCACAACCCAAGCCTAGCAACCGGCAAGGTACCCACACTATGTCACAGGATCTCAAAGATCTAAGATCTGGAAGATGAAAATGGGCTTCTAAAAATAACATCTGTCCTTGCACACCTCTTCTAGGACAGCTGAGGCAGGCGGGTGGACAGTTACCTTCTGTGTCACTAGCCCTGTTTCTTTGTAAATGGAGAAAGTGTCTGTAAATGAATGGTGTTTTTTTAATCTCCTATAAGACGGGTAGCCATGTTAGTCTGTTTGCAAAAATAATGAAGAGCCCTGTAGCACCTTAAAGACTAAGACTTTTTGAGGGGCATAAGCTTTCATGGGCAAAGACCCACTTCATCAAATCTGCTGAAGTGGGTCTTTGCCCACTAAAGGTTATAAACAAATAAATCTGTTAATCTTTAAGGTGTCCCAGAGCTCCTCATTGTTTTATTTCTTGCCATTCAAATAATCCTGAATCCAAAATAGTAACTCTGGAGTCTGCTGTTTATCCCCCACACAGTTCCTGAAGAAGTGTGACATTTATGTTCTAATCTAATGCAAGTAGGCTAATGATGATGCAAGGGCATCACCAGGAATGCTTGCTGGATAAATATGGACGTCCCCCAAAATGCAGATATTCAGCAAGGGGTCTATAATTCAGGTTCTTAACAGACCTCTGATGTCTGAGCTAAAGTTGAATCCCTTTTTTGCTTTTGGAGGGGGAACAGTTCCCTACTGCAAATGGTAATGAACAGAACAGTATTAGATGTGTATTTAAGACCATTTCTTCACTTACTTTTTGGTCACATAATATGTAACAAATTATGATCTCTTGGGTCACAATACTGCAAAGATCAGTGTAAAGGCTTAAGTTTATGCTTCTAATTGGTCCCATTAACGTCCAGTTGGAATGTAGTGCTTGCAAGATCAGGGCATTATCCACTATGTATTTGAGAGAGTGTGTCTACATTTTTCATTCAAGAACTCTTCCTAAATTGTAAGAGGTAGGACCACCAAATTTGGGTGCAGCAAGCTAAAAGGTTTGATTGTGCCAGGACAATGGGGTGTGCTGGAGTGTGATTGTTTCTCCTACAATGGAAATGGAGGTCTCTGGCAGCAGGGACAGTTATACTGACCACAGTGTATAATGACCACAGTGGGGCATCAAGGGGCCACAGTGGACAGGAGTAGAGAAAGGGACAGCTATCTACTATATATTTGAAAGAGTTTGTGTATCTGTCCCCCCCCGCCTGGGGGACATGCACACCCCTTCCCTGACTATGCCCACTGCAGCAGCCATGGAGAGGTGCTTCTCACCTGGCCCCAAGCTGCTGTGGTGAGAGAGGGCTGAGGTAGTCCCCTTTCCCTGGGCAGCCTGGATACTGAACCTCTCCTCCCCAGCTCCTCCTCAGAACGATGACTTGAATGAAGGAAAAACAATAATTTAAGTTAAGGACCCAAGCAATGCCAAATAAATCCTCTGGTTGGATATGTTTTTTAAATTGTTATCAAAGCATTTCCTTGGTGATCAGAGAACAATGCCTACTGCATAACCTGGAAAGTGAAATAGAAAATGCATATTACTTTTACACTGGAAAAACCAATTAATAATTGACCACTTTTCCACTGAGAAATATGAACAATAATTACTGGGACTGTTTGAGGTTTTAGGAGGTTTTTTAACTCATCTTAATTAGTTAAGCATCATTGATGCAAAGAATTGTTACTATAATTGAAGACTAAATAGTCACACTTTTAAACTGGCTGCTACCATATAAATCTTATAATTGCATATCCACACAAGAAAAACTCCAAGCAGGGAGACTGGCTAGATCTGGAAAAGAGGATATAATATAGGATGAGCGCTTAACAGGATCCAGAAAGAGATTGAATTTGTATATGTATGGCAAGAATATCCAGAATTGAAATTGAGTGCATGTAGACCCACCTTCATTGGTGTCTAAGCCAGTTTTCCTCTCTGGGGATTAAAAAGACCATTTCCTTAGGGCAACCTATCCCGTGACTGCTTCCCGCAGCATTCTTTGCAGTTTCTTCTTATGACCTGGTGCCAGGTATGGTTGTTGCTAGGCAATGGTGCTCAAAATAAGTGAAGCCAATGACAATAGCTATCAACTCCTTCCCCTCCCCCAGAAATGTATTTGATTCCCACATAGCCCCAGATAAAACATGCTCACACATCTTTCTCTCTAGCTGATGCATGCATGCCCTGCTTGAACTCCCAGATAAAATCAGTTAACTAGAAGTGAGATCCCCCCTTGCTCACTGAATAAATACAATGTGCTCCTCTGAAAATAGGTACTTTGCTGTAATTCCCTAAATTGCTTCCGTTCTACTCCTAAAAACTATTAAAAATGGGCAGCCCAGTTCCACTCTGCTTTCCCTTCTGCATTGCATCTCAGGTTCCTTTGCTTCCTTTTCCAGCTTGCCCATTGTCAGGTCATTGGCTCCCCTTGTTCTCTTTAATCTTTCTTCAGACCCCTGTCTGATACCTCTGTGATCCCAAAGAGGAGCTCTAGATAAGCTTGAAAGCTTGTCTCTCCCACCAAAAGAAGTGAAAGTTATTACCTCACTCTCCTTGTGTCTCCAATGTCCTTGCTCTATTAGAATGTATGACTATTTTTAGCCATATCAGCTAGATTGAAATGAATGTAGACATGCCTATCTGAGTTGCCATCGCAACCCTCATTGCATTGTTGCTGTATCCCCTAAGAATCCAAGTAGTCCCAGTGCAAAGTCCCGAGCTACTCTTCCCCCCCACCCCCAAAACAGAGCAGCATGGGAGACCCAGGCCAGGACATTGGAGTCTGAAGGAGCAAGGAGCTGTCAGTTCTTGAGTCCCAAAGGGGATGGACCAGGCAGCCTGTGAGCATGTGCAGTTCTCAGCTCTGCTCTCTAAGGGTACTTCTACACAGCAGTATTTTGGAATAACTGACATTATTTCAAAATAACATAGTGTGCAACTACACAGCAAGCCATTATTTCAAAGTAATGTCAAGCTGGAGGACTTCTTACTCCAACTCCTGTAACACCAATTTCACAAGGAGTAAAGAAAGGTGAAGGAAGAGTGTTCTTCCTGCTGTGTAGATCGCTTAATTCGGCTTTTGGAGCTATTTCGACTTAGCTATGCAATTGATGTAGCTAAAGTTGAGTGTCTTAATTTGACTTTTTCCCGGCTATGTAGGTGCACCCTAAATGTCCAACCAGCCTCACAGCTTCTTGTGGTAAACTCTGGTGCTGCAAAACTGGAAGGGTAGGATGCTTCTCCTTTCATCACCTTCAGGCACTCGGGTTTGCCAGCCATTCCTCTTCAAGTTCAGTCACCTCCCTGCTGCTTTGTCCATCATGCTGCAGGTGAGGAGGGGAAAAGCCAGGGATCTGTCACATGAGTATGAGTAATCTCTCTCTCATTGCCTCCCATTGGTGATACCATGCTGGACTAGATGGATCAGTGATCTAATATTGTCTGGCAATGGTTAGCGATCATCTTCTCCTATCAATCGATGCTGGTTTCCCGTGCCGAGAAATGGTGTGATGTTTGCTCTAGGAAGAGAGTGTGTAGTACCATTTACTCAGTTCTCCTTCTGCTTCTGGAAGAGCTGCTGTTTTTGCCAGCCCATCCACTCAGAGGGGTGGCAGTTGAGAAGCTGCTGGTAATGAGCATTTATATAAAATGTAAAGTCTGTCTATATGGCTGCCACCATAGCAGAATGGAGCATTCTTATGTCTGTGCTGGCTGGTCACAATTTGAATGACACTAGTCCACTACAAAGGAGGAAGCATGGCAGACAGAGTAGAGCCAAAGGTCTGTTTTGACTTTCACCCCAAGTCCAACAACTCCATTGTCTTCCACCTAACTTCCTCTATGCATCTCTCAATCCAGAGGAAGAAATAAATCCCACAATGTGCACCACTCAGCAGTGAAGCAAAGGACCTGACTGAGATTCTGCATGCTTGTGTGTCCATAATCATGTGAATGGAAAGAGGGCACAGCTGACCCATGTGCAAACAGGGGCAGCAAACAGGATGTTTTGAGAGGGAATTTTCCAGGTAAAGGAGGAGCAAATACAGGACCCTGGAGGTAAATGGCTGTCTGTAGTGTGTGTTTGGGCTTTACTTGCAGTGTGCTGAGCTTGTGTTTGGTTTGTTTGAAGGAGTGTGTGCTATGGCCAGCAGTTGGAAACTGTGAGCTTCTAAAGGTTTGAAATCTAGAAGCCTCTGTTCAGTGGCTGAGCCTTAGTCAGAGGGTGAGGTTATCAGGAAGACCAGGTCTTTATAAAGCAGAGAGTCAGTGACCAGGGAGCTTTGCAAAAGGGCAGCAAACAGGGAGTTTTGAGAGGGAGTTTGGAAGGGGAGTAGGAAGGAACCGAGGTATACTTGCCATTCTTTATAGCTTGGTTTAAAGCTTTTAATCAAAATTTCCTGATTTTTAACTAGAAACTGTATCAATCTAGGTAGCTGTAGGAGAGAATGCAGGCAGAAGCCCAGCAGCAGAGTAGGGGCTATCCTGTTTATTGCTGTCAGTGTAGCATGTATGATTACCTGCCCTGTGGGCGGGTGGCGTATGTGTACATTTGGTGCTCTCAGACCACATACAGGCTTTGGAGGCCAGAGTGGCTGAACTGGAGAAGCTGAGAGGCAGAGAGATATGCTGATGAGGCTTTCCAGGACCCTGTAGAATTGTCCCACCTCCAGTCAGACAACCCCTGCACTGTTAAGGAGGATGAAAGGCTCAGGGAAGGAAAGCAGTGAAAAGGAGCAGAGGGAAACCTTTCCATAGTTGGGACCTTCCTTCCAGATGTTGGGGTATCCTTTCGCACTGAGGTTATTTCTCTGGGGGAGGGAACTCCAGTCATTAGGAAAAGGCAGGTGTTAGTAATGGGAGATTCAATCATTACAAATGTAGATAGTTGGGTTTGTGATGACCGGGAGAACTGTATGGTGACTTGCCTGCCTGGTGTGAAGGTTGCGGATCTCTCGAGGCATCTAGATAGACTTATGTGCAATGCTGGGGAGGAGCCGGTGGTCGTGGTACATGTAGGTACCAATGACTTAGGGAAGGATAGCAGAGATGTCCTGGAGGCTAAATTTAGGCGGCTAGAAAAGACTGAAATCCAGGACCTCTATGGTGGCATTCTCAGAAATGCTTCCAGTTCCGTGCGCAGGGCCAGGTAGATGGGCAGAGCTTCAGAGTCTCAATGCATGGAGGAGATGATGGGTTAGGGAGGTGGGGTTTAGATCTATGAAGAACTGGGGAGACTTTTGGGATATGGGGGGCCTATACAGGAAAGATGGGCTCTACCTAAACCAAAGTGGATCCAGACTGCTGGCACTTAACATTAAAAAGGTCGCAGAGCAGTTTTTAAACTAAGAGATGGGGAGGGGGGAAGAAGCTGACTGGTGCAGAGGAGCATGTGGATTGGACAGACATCTCTTAGAGGAGAGTATTTATAGAGATTCTCTATCCTCTCCTCCTGCTAAAAACCTAAAGTATGGGAAACGGAAAACTTTTCCGTTAAAAGCATTTCCGGAAAATCATGCCAGCCTAGATGTAGCCTCTTTGTATCTTTTCAGCAGAGTGGTTTGCCTTTTAGGGTACATCTAGAGTACAGGCTTTTTTCAGCAGAGGCTTTGTCGATAGATACTGTCAACAAAGCCTCTGTCGAAAAAGAGCGTCCAGACTGCCGGACGTTCTGTCAACAGAAAAAGGCACCCGGAAGTGCTTCTGGCAGGTCACAGGGGCAGCCTTAAACTTCAGGCGCTGCTGCATGCTCTCTGCAGAGACACATGCTTAAAGGGATCCTCCTTGACAGCTGTGGCTCTGCTCCTGCTTTTGGCTTGCCTACCCCTTAGAGGGAAAGCAAAGCTGCTGCAGTTCTTGCTCTGGTTGCCCTGCCTCATTGGGCACCACAGCAGTTTATTTTCAGGGTTTTTTGTGCTTTGCACTGTGCTTTCGGCCACGGAGCCTGAACTGCCCCGGACAGGCGATGGCCCCACACACTGAGGCCATCAAGTTCTGCTGCATCTTCATGGGACCATCATATTTGTGGCAGAGCTGGATTCAGAGCCCAGCTTTGAGCCCCTCACTCAGGCTGCAGCCCTACCGCCCTTGCCCCCAGACTTATTCCTGGAGAGGCGAGTTTGGAGGCTGGACACCAGTTCCGACTGGTGGGACCAGGGCTGGCTGTAGGCCGATTTGGCCGATTCCCTGGTATGGGGCCCCGCACCTAAGGGGGCCCCGCTCCCGAGTGCGTGAAGCACACACAGTGCCCCGGGCGCATGACGCATGCGCAGGGCCCCGGGTGCGCAACACATACAATGTGCCATCCCGGGCTCCCGGGGCATGCGCAGTGCTGCACCTGGGGCCCCATGCATGCGCGGACCCGCCCCCGGAATTGGGCCCCACGCTCGTTAAAGCTGGCCCTGGGTGGGACCAGCTTGTTATGCAGCAGTGGGACAATGACCAGTGGCTCCAAAACTTCCAGATGCAGAAGTCCACCTTCCAGGAGCTCTGTGCCTGGCTTGCCCCTGCCCTGTAACCCCAGGACACACGCTTGCGGCCCACCATCCCTCTGGAGAAGAGTGTCACTATTGCTCTGTGGAAGCTGGCCACCCTCGACAACTACCACTCTGTGGGTCATCAGTTTAGCATAGGGAGGTCTACTGTTGGGGCCGTCTTGTTGGAGGGAAGTCACTCTCGGGGACAGGCAGATAAGGGGGATGGTCAGGACCAGGCACAGGGAATGAGGGATGGGATGGGAGTGGTAGAAGCCTTCCTGGCTTCACCCTGTGATAGTGCAGGAGATATGGGGGGTTGCCTGAGAGGGGGCTCTTGAGGTCTGGGAGGGGTGGGGGAAGCACCTCTCATCAGCTCATGCAACTCCTCTCATGTCCTGTTATGTGTGTTTGTATTTGTCCCTTTCTGCATGTGGTGACGGCCATCAACTCAGAGCTGCTTCACAGGACTGTCCGCCTCAGACCTGGATACTATTTTGGCCAGATTTGTGGGGCTGGATATTCCCAACTCTTTAACTCCCACCGAATTGGGCTTGCTTTGAGGTGGAGTGCGCCTTTGGCCGTCTGAACGGCAGATTTAGATGCCTGGTCACTCGGCTGGACATGGGGGAACACAATATCCCCGATGTGGTTGCTGCATGCCATATGTTTCACAACCTAGTGGAGAGGAAAGAGGAGGCCTTCCTCCCTGCATGGGGGACACAGGCTGATGTGGAGGGGAGGCACTTTGAGAAGCCCCAGACAGCTGCCATCCGGCAAGCCCACCAACTGGGAGTGCACATCTGATAAGCCCTGAGGGAGCAATTCTCCCAAGCAGGCCAATGATTTTCCCCAGGGCCTTCCAACTGTGGGATTTTCCCATGCTCCCCCCCCCCCCCCCCCCCAGTGCCTTCCTCCCGGCCCCACATTCACACATTGTATGCATTTATCATGCACTGACAAAACACAGGAGTTGGTGAAAAAATATTTACAGTTCATTTCACACTTTTTTGTTTGTTTTGAAAAACTAAAGTACTCTTTTGGTCAGAAAAATAAAGTGTTTGTAAACAAAGTCAAGTGCTTCCCTCTGACTCTCACAGGTGGGAAGGAGGAATAGGCTCAGGACTGAGGGGGTTGCCTTGATAAAGGCACTTTGGCTGTGGAGGCCTTCTCACAGATGGCTGTGCATGCAGGCTGGGACAGTAGTGGACTGGGCAGGAGGTGGGGCTCTACCTGGCTCTAGGATGGCAGGGGCTAAGGGAGGAGGCAGGGGCTGAGCAGGACCAGGCACAGGACCGCAGAAGGCTATGGCCTCCCGGATAGCAGCGCAGGTCTCAGTGCGCTGCTGGACACACTTGTCCAGCAAGCTCCTGCACTCCTCTGCCTCCTGTCCATTGAACCCTGCATCCCTTGCAGGGCCGAGATATGCTGGCATACCAAGTCCAAATACATGTGCCAGTGCTGACAAGTTCCCTACCTCCATCTGGGTGGTGGGGCAGGTGTGGCGCTCCCCTCCTGGACAGCTGGTCCAGCTGTGGAGGACAAGAGGGAAAGGTCATCAGTCATGCATGCTCACACTTTCCGTGACTGGGCATGCCCTCCTTCTCAGCAGTCAGTGCCTGTCCTAGGGTCAGAGGATACTCATGTGCATCTCAGTAAGGTGTGGTGTGGCCTGGCCAACAGCCCATGGCCTCCCTGGAGCCCAGAAGGTGTACAGACCACCATCCTACTCCCCCTCACACTCACACCATGGCCAAGCAGCACAGACAAGTGTCAAGCCACAGTTGGGGTTCTTGCAGGTTGCTGAAAGGCCTGATGCTGTGTGGCAATCCCAGCGTCCCCAACCCATGCCTCCACCTGGCATCACTGCCTGCAGGAGCAGGTGGTGCCTCACAGCTTTGCAGGTGCAGGGGTAGGACAGCCCTTCCTGAGGTCGGCCATATGTGTGCCCCACTCCCAGCTGTGACCAGCATGACATGTCACAGCACTGAACCATCCACTTTGCTCCCACCTGCCCTGTGTATGTTGGACCCTCACAGCACTCACCTGATGTTCCCTCCCCAGTGTCTGAAATTGTCTGGGAGACCTCCTGAGTGTGGGCGTCTGGCTCCTGGGTCAGGGTCATTGTGCCTCTGGTGGTGTCTTCCTTCTCCTCCTGGAGCTTCTGGTCCTCTGCTTGGGTCTCACCCTGGAGTTGTGGCCGCTGCTGCACAGGGGTCTCCAAGCCCGACACTACAACCCTCTCTAGAGGCAGGGGTTTCCCTGCCCCTAGGATCCGGTCCAGGTCCTCATAATAGGCACAATAGTGTGCCATTTCCCCAGAGCGTGAGCTGCGCTCACGGGCCCTAACGTACCCCTGCCACAGCTCCTTGACCTTGGCTCTGTAAATTTAAATGAAGCCGCGATCATTTAAATCGCCGCTTCATTTCCCTTTGCCCAATAAACAAATCTACATGGCTCCGTCGACGGAGCCATGTAGTTTAGACATACCCCTACTGTCCTAAGTCTTTTGCCTTTGACTTTCACCATATCTGTGTGTTCCTATGCCTGTGTTCTATATTGTGTCCTTTGTCTTCCTTCTGCTGTTTACAACTATTACTGTGAATTATATACCCTTATTTCTTTTGCTCTTTAGCAGCTTTCTACTTCTTTCACCTCAGCTATCTCTTCCCTACCACCCCTCAATTCATACTCCCTTCTTTGATCATTGTGACTGCACTGACAGTCTTCAAAATAGCTTCCAAATCTCTGCATTTCGTAATTTGCTCTACATTCTAACAGAGTAAAGTGCTGAAGGAAAAGAAAAGATGATTTTTTTTTTCCCTGAGAGCATTTTATGTAGCATGCAGCCCAATGGCTCTCAGAGATTTGGCTAATTAGCAGAATAATGCAAAAGGAGCTGCATTCAGTTCTTAAGGCTTTGAAGTCTGGTCACTGATTCAAAATAAACAAATCAGCTATCAAAGGGTCTCGAATGAAGATAAAAAATATAGATGGGGAAAGGAATATTTCTGGCAAATACTTTGGGACCAGGTCCTTAGCACGTGTAAATCAATGTAGTTCCATTGACTTCAAGGGAGATGCGGTGAAGCCACAAACATTGAACTAACAGGTGCTTTGGTAGTTTACAACCACTGACATTTTTGCTCTCAATTATCAAATTAAAAAGAAACATTTTAACCTCTTAGAAGTGCTGCCTTCCATTTACAGAGTATTTCAACCTTGCCACCCTCACATTGCAGTGCCAGCTAAGTCTCTTGGCTGCGTATGAAAGCTTTCAGAATTCTTTGTTTCACAGCCTCTTGTAACTCATGCCTGCGAGCAAGTTTGCAGTTACAGCTACCAGAATCCTGTTAAAGCAGCTTGTAAGAATAAACAATGATGTACAAATTTCAAATTCAGTTCAGAAATGGCCCAGAATTTGGAGATTTATCTGATTCTTATCCAACTGACATTATCTTGGATCTGCAAAACTGTAGTAAAAGTCCCAAGAAAATTCATTTTGATTTTTGGGGATTGTGACAAAAACAATGGAGGAGTAGATTCCACAAAGGCTCACCCTCTAGCTCAGTGTTTGGGTTTTTACTCTCTTGGCATATGATATAGCCTGATGTGAAGAAGACTTTGCACTTAGGTCTTTCACACTTCTTGGGAGTGCCTCAGTCACTGGGCTATGGGATATTCTGGTGTACAGCTTTCTCAGTATCTTCTGTTGAAGCCGCTGTTTCTTATTTAAATATCTATTGGTGCTAAGACTGGAATTTGGGTCTCCCATGTCCAAGGTAACTACTCTCACCACCAGGCTGTAGAATCACATTTTTCTTTGGTCCTTGAGTAGTCATTGTCATTACAATTGAATATGAATTGCCACTAAAAATGACAATGGACTGGAATGTTCTGCTCCTTTGTTCATCCCTTGTCTTGTTGCTGTGTGTTTGCTTGTAGAGATGAGATGAACCATCTGAGCTGAGCGCTGGGACCATAAATGCTGTCATTAGTGTTTCCTTCCTCTTGTTTCCTAAGTCTTTATGTGTAGGATTGAAGACGGGGGAGAAGTGATGCCCAAATATAAATCTTCAAACCATTTTGGTGTGCTTATAACCCTGAAACTGATATTTGTGTGAAAATATACTTAAGATGTTGTGACGGACCAGGCTGGGTCTGGGCACAGCTGAGGGCATCCGCTCAGGGCAAATTGCTCAAACTCGGGGCTCCTTACAACCCCTGACTCGAGGCTCTTCCCAAATAGTCCACAAACCAGTCACACAGAGTGCTTCAGCAGCCTATCTGGCCTGCCAGAAGCCTCATGAGCAAAACCCCTCAGACGCTCCAGCTCTTCCTGTGTCCCGATCAGCCCCAGACCTAACACACAGATGAGGTGTTATAGAACCCAATCTCACCTACCCCAAACAGGTTTCTTCCCAAGAAACCAGCCACAGGCCCCAGGTCAATTTACACTCTGGATCTTACCCACAAGATCACTCTGAGCCAGTCTTTTAGAATCTAAAATCTAAAGGTTTATTGCTAAAAGAAAGGAAAGCATGAGAGTCAGGTTGTTAAAGGATAATGCATTACATGCATCGAATCACCCACTTCTCAATACAGGCTCTTAGCAGAGATGTTATAACTGCTGGCTTAAAAGTCTCTGGGGTACATCCTGTGTCAGGATGGGTCCACAGTTCATTCCAGCTCGTGGTTCCCTGCAAGGCTGCCTCTGGTATCAAGAGCTGAGCTGAAGACCAGATGGAGGGTTCCACATGGCACTTATATACCTCTCCTGGCATCTTCTTGGCTGCAGCAGGTCACCTGGTCAGTGGCCTATCCCTGTGTTCCATGCTGGTAGCCCTTAGGTATCAGTCACAGTCCTGAGATGCGTATTGGCACCTAGAGATTCATTGTCTCCTTGCTAATTAGTGTAGCCATAGAGCTGAGCTTTCCTTGCCCCTTTGCTCAGCCACAGACAGAGAATTTTCCAGCATCCATACAGAGTACATGTTTCTAACTCCACAAACAGATATTATGCCATTACATGAATAACACATACAGAACAGAAGCTTTCATGTGACACCTCAAATGGCCCCCTTTGTATACACTTTGGGGCAAATACCACCCCCCCATATGTGCAACAGTGATCTTTAGAATCCAATAACGTGAGAGATGTATAAGGAGGAAAATCTTGACTAACATGGATTTCCATGCCAGCCCCAAGGCCTCCGTCCTGGTGGAGAAGTGGTAGGGGATGGGTTGTGTCCCCATCTACCCTTTGGATAATTTGCCTTACATTTATCTTCACCTTTTTCAAATACTAAAAGCTTGGGGTTAAAGAAACTCTAACAGTGGAACCAGAGCAAGCTTTTATTGTTTATCTTTTCAGTTGCACATTATAATGTGTTGGTTTTGCTTCAAATCTATAGTGCCGTTTTGTGAGCCCTGAAAAAATGCTACAGAAGAACTTATCTTTACACAACTCTGCTTTCAGCTCAGGGCCTGCCATTGTTCAGTGGCTCTTGCTCAGGTGTAAAATAAGACAGAAATTGGCCTCTCAGGCCTAAATTTTTATTAAACCAAAATAGAATAGTTTTTTTTTTTAGTGAATTATTAAAGTACTAAATAAGGCTAATAGGTGGGAGTTTCAAAGGGGGCCACATGAATTAGGTACCCAGTTTGCATTGACTTTAAAAGGGCTTTTGGCAACAAACTCTCTGGTTCCCTTGAAAATTCCATCATGAATCTCTAAACTAGTTTTATTCAGCTCATGGAGTCTTGAACGGCATTTACCCTGGCAAGACACTAGGACAGAACAAGGAGTTTGCATTCTCTGTGTATTCAATCCCCGGAAGAAAAGCTGGGGAGATGTGAAAATGGGAAGGAATCAACCATCCCAACCTGTGCGCCAGCATTAGGGCTGTGACAGACTGATATTTTCCTAAAAGAACTTTATAGAATTAGATTGCACCTTGTTGAATTAGGTTTAATGCTTCTGAAGTCTTTTGCATTAAAAATGCAATTGTGTATGTGCTATTGGGGAACTGAAAGTATGTAACTTCTCTAGGAGACTGACTAATGAAATATCTGGAAAATATGTGAAGCTTCAAAGAGATTTGTACAACAATACACATGAAATGGATTTCAAGGAAGTACCAGGGGATAAAGCGAATGCAAATGACCCATTCTGAATCCATCCTTTTGAGGCTAGGCTATGAGGAGGAAAACCCATTGTCTACTAATTATCTCCTCCTAGAAACTCAAGATCAAAAGACCCCTGAGGAGTGTAAAGTTTGGATGAAAGACACGATGAATGTGCTTGTTCTGAACTGAACCTGTGATAAACTTGTGACCACAAAGGAACATAAAGGAAGGATTGCTCATCACATAGTTGTGGTGGGGGATTTCTGGTAATTTTATTAGCAGGAGTGGAGGTTCTTTTATCATTTTTAATATTGTTTTTTTGTCCCCTTTTACCTTAAAAATAAAATAGGCGATCATAAAAAGACCTGTATGATATCAATATGCAGGGGCAGTCACACAGTTAATCATCTCTGAAGATAAAGCAAATGGGTTTTCTTAGGCCAGAGGTGGAGAACCTCCAGCCTGCTGTCTGGTTGTGGTTTGTCAGGATTAGCCACTAACCCTGACAGGTGTGCTGGAGTTTCCCCACTCCTGATGTAGACAGTTTGTCTCTGCTTGCAGTAATGCAGTGAAGACAGAGAACCATGCAGCCCGTAAATATCCAGATTAGAAGAGAGTAATATGTTAGTCACAAACTAAAATAGCTAAAGAGCTGGAAGTCTGAGTGTAGGTATCCACCTGTTTCTTTGAGGACATACCTACTTATCTTCATTTCCTCTATACCAGTGACTTCCAAAATGCTTATAGTATTTGTACATGGCACTTTGGTTCCTGACATTTTCAGGGAAGTCCCACTTTCCTGCTAACTCCTGTGCATGAGCTGAAGGTCAATGCACTGCTTGGCCACCTGCAGGTTTTTCCTTCCTGGGCAATCTCCAGCGATGTAGTTACTCCATGCAGGGGAGCTTTGTGGGCCATTTCAAGTGTATATATGGGTTCATGATTGAGCCCAAAGGAATTGCCAGGTCCCTGGACAAAGCATGGGTGGTGGCTCCATGCTCCCAGAAGAGGTTGGGCTTTGGATGGAAGGGGCAGGATTGGAGGCAGTCAGACCAGAGAACCACTGTGGACCATGCTGTGCTCCATCCCTCAGAGCCATTCCAGGCACACTCACCACACCCCGGTGGTGATTTAGAGGGCCCAGGGCTCTGGCCACTGCCACAGTAGCGATGGCTGTGGCTGGGAGCTCTGGAGCCTTTCATATCACTGGGCCCCGGAGTGGCTGCCCTCTTTGCCCCCACTGCTGATGGGCCTGATTGAGCCTATAAGGATTAAGTCTAGATCATGCAAATCGTTGTGTTGGCTGTAATGGGAATACTTGGTCTAGAAAAGTTACAGGGCTTTTTGAAGGATATTTCTTTTTCCTTTTACCATGTTGGGATAATGGTTAACTAAATGGATGCCAAAAAGTGTCACTGGAATGATTCATACTTTCTGGTGGAAAGCATTGAACATTAATGGTCTGCTAAGAAAAATGATGACTATATTTCCATAATGAAATGGGGTACAAAAGGTTAATTATCATGAGGTTATCGATGACAATTGAGTAATCTGGTATATTTCAATCATATAGTGGTTACATGTACTAAATGGGGGACCAGATTAAAACTGAAATTAATATACATATATTTAAGTATCTGTCATACACATATTTTGCCAGCAAGATAATGTTTTCTTCGGTACATTCCTGTTAGCAGAAGAGTTTTTCAACAGTAAATGAAGCATATCTTTCCTCCTACAAGCTAGATCCCGTACAAATATCTGTTAGTGTAAACATTGTCATAGCTGATGACTGATTACTTCCAATAATCCCATATAGTTTTGTCACAGCATGTTTAGGCGTAGGTGATATCAAATTAAAATGATAAAATGTCTTTATCTCTTCCCTGCAGCTGTTTTAGTAATTCCATAAAACCAGTTTATATTGTCAGCTAAGTATATACAGAGAAACAGATTACAGTGGCATTCCTCCCAACTTCCTTCTATGTTGTGGCTTAGCAGATGTGCTTTATAGTAACTTCCACATTTAGTGTAAGAGTCCACTTCAGCATAAGCATTTTTAGAAGTATTTTACTGATAGCAGGGTTACATGCTTCTTCATGGGACTTCTTTCTGAAAGCAAAGGAGAAGACAGCCAAAGTGAGTAAGAAAGTGTATCTACTCAACACTTTCTGAAATTAAGTGTTGAATTAATAGGGTGTTGAAAAGATGGAAGCTCACAATAGAAGCTAGTCCTGTGCTTTCAGAACTTCTTCAACTGGAGATGGGCCAGGAGCAATCCCAGAAAGATCTGATGGCTGTAGCAGAATGGATCCAAAACAGACACAGATTTTGGCACTGTAACCCTTCCAGTCTCAACATCTAAGCAAGTGAAGTAGTGTATCTTATTTATACAACAGTGGATACCAATTTACAGCTACATAATACAATCTGTTATTTTTTGCATATTTTGCAAAAAGTGAATTTGTAAATTGTGAGACATTTGGCAGTTTTGCTTTGAAATTTTTGTTCTTCCATAGAAAATTATTTTCATTTTTTTTTATTGCAAAACTGTCTTTTCTACCATATCTTGGGACAGTAAGTAGTTCTCACTGCAAAATGTCTCCTGCAAAGATACAAGCTATGTATATGAAGCAAAATCTTGGAAGCAGAAATGCTGATTTTTACTGTATGAGCATTAGAAATTCTGGGACTTTCCTAATGTATTAGATGATTAGTGGTAAATTTTGTATTATTTACCATAATTAAGGTTTTACAATGAAAATGTCATGTAAAGAATTTCACAACACTAAGCAAACTATCAGTATCTTGTGCAGCCAATAGTGAATGGTAAAAAAAAAATTCTGAAAGCATATCTGGCATATTTACTGTTAGGGAAACAAAGATCATTTAACTGGGGTGTAATTCCGTTGATAGTGATAAGGTTACCAGCATATCAGGTATGAACATGCATAAGCTGTTTTCATTTGAGGAAAGGATTTATCCTGTATCTTTTGTGTCTTGTACCAAATTTTGTTGTTCCACAGAAATAATGATACCAACAATTGTCCATGATTTTCTTTATACAAGTATGATTCCTTGCATGAAATTCCAGCTGATGCCAATTACAGTTCTATTGTTGTGGTTTCAAATCAGGAAAAGGCAAATGTGACTCGCTAATCTGCATTGTGATTGCATATTTGTCCTCTGTTTGGGTTTCATAGAGGAGATGAGTGTAAACAGTTTTTAATGCAACAGTCATAGATGATTCAGACAAATGTTTTAAGGGACTTGGGTTTCTTTTCCTCAATCAGTTACAGCTGGTCATTGTCAGGTTGCAGTTCCCTGTGAGAATCGGACAGTTTTTAATGATTGCTGGTGAAGTTTTAAGGCATTTACTCCAGTTATTTTGCCACAGTGAACCTCCCAAAGATACCATTTGACTGCTGATAGGTCATTGAGATCAGATATACTACAGCAAGGCTATGTCTACACTATTGTGTTTTGTCGCAAGAGGCAATTCAAATGAAGCGCTGATTAGTATTTTCTCATGATTTATTTGCATAATCTATTCCAATCTGTTTTTGTGCAAGAGGTTTTTGTGCAAAAAACATGCAGTGTGGACATGTTCATTTTGTGCAAAAAACCCTTTTGTACAAAAAACCCCAGCGAGGCATAAGGATCTTGTGCAAAAAGGGGAGGGGGGAGTTGCGCAAAACAGACATGTCCACACTGCATGTTTTTGCACAAAAACCTCTTGCACAAAAATGGATTGGAATAGATTATGCAAATAAATCATGAGAAAATACTAATCAGCGCTTCATTTGAATTGCCTCTTGAGACAAAACACGTAGTGTAGACATAGCCCAAATGTACAACTGGGCTGGAGCCTCCTTGCTCAAGGAAAGCTGGAGGGAGATACTTCAGACCATACAATATGGTTACAGGAAAAGGCCTTATCGTTACTCTTTTTAACAGCCACAAGAGTATCTATCAGCAAATACAGCCAGCAATAATTTGTTAAGTGCTAGAATTAAAACTTTTTGTGATTGTTTTACATTACTGGTCAATTCTCTTGTTAATTATAACTAGTGCTGCTGGATGCTATATGTAGACAAGTTTCAAAACCTAGCAATCTGACCATACAATGAGGGGTTTTTTTTTTAAAAGAAATAATTAATCTGCTAAATCATTTTTTGTTTTTGTTTTTTCGTGACACTCGTCTCCTTTCAAGTTGCTCTACAAACCTGACACATCAGGCTCATTAAAAGAGACTTGCTATGTTCTATCTATCTAGGTACATAATGGCCTTCTTCATAGTGGCTGAATATGTAGG
The DNA here is from genome assembly GCF_049634645.1 of Pelodiscus sinensis. Lineage (NCBI taxonomy): Eukaryota > Metazoa > Chordata > Testudines > Trionychidae > Pelodiscus > Pelodiscus sinensis. The sequence continues at coordinate 12,161,921 of NC_134716.1, forward strand.
GTTCATGAACTTCTTGAATAGACCTTGGCTGATTTATAGGTCTGGGTAAAGACTAGATGAAGCATCATGCTTGCAATTGAGATGTACTTTGAGTTCCTTATTGCAACAAAACACAGTACAAATTTAGATTAGGTGTGTGTGTGCGCACGCGCTCAAGTATGCATCTACAAATTGAAACCAGTTTCCTACAGGCCTAGAAATAATGAGCCAAATTCACTTTTGATGTAACTCCAATTACACCAGGGAGGGAATTCAATGAGCATCGTGAGTAAGTAAAAATTAGTCAAGCCCATAGAATAGAATAGAATACAGTTGATGTTAAATGTCCAAGTGAAAGGTATGTAGTTATTTTTGGAGGGAGAACGGAATTGAAAAGTATCAGACAAATTTTGCCCTTTGGATTTCAGCCCACAAGATTTCAGCTAATCATAGATATCCAGTGTATCTGAGTGTGCAACTTACAAAGAAGCACAAATTGCATGCAATTTGGGCTAGATGCCCAGTTCCAGAAAACGAACAGTTTAATTGGCTGAAGCTGAGTCAAACTAGAGGCAAGAATTGCCACCTACTACTTGGAAAATGAAAGAGTTAATTTTACCTATGTGTCTGGCTAGCAGTCTGAGCATCTTACACCTGCTGGCTGGAAATGTGATAAATGTTAGGATGGAATCTGGATAGTGAATATTCATTGCCTCCTGAACCAAAGCAGAGAAATCCTGTCATGTGCATGAGATTATTTTGCCTCACAGTTAAACTGCATAATTTCTTGGCTAGGTGTTAACTGGGAAAATGTTACGCCCCTAGGGCCCGGGCAGCTCCACATTTTAGTCCGGTGTCACTAGAATAAACTAGCTCTGTCATGTATGTCAACACAAACACAAATTATGTAAAAACATTAACATTGAATTTGCCTTCTGGTTTAAGTCTCTAAGTTTTTGTACTTTTCACTTCAGTGCTGAGAGCTAGAAACATAACTTAAAATAAAAAGCTGAAGTTGCCTCCAAGAGCTGAGATTTCAACAAAAAATGGTGCAAGAATTGTGATTAAAAATCAGAGTTGACAATTTTGGATCTTTCATATTAGGTAGACTTGGCATTCTCCTTTTTTGAATCTGGCTTATATCTAGAGCAGGGGTTTTCAAAGTTAGGTCGCTGGCCTGTTGGGTAATCCACTTGTGGGCCACAAGATGTTTTGCTTATCTAAGCATCCATCGGCACAGAGCCTTGCACATTCCTGCAGCTCCTTTTGGCTGGAAATAGCAACATGCAGCCAAGTGGTGTGGGCTGAGCTGCCACTTCTCACAGCTCCCTTTGTCTGGAAATAGAGAACTGCAGCCAATGGGAGCTGTGAGGCTCTGTGGCTACGGACACTTTATGTATCTAAGTGTTGTGGGCCCATCAGCGGCTTATCCAGACAGGCTGCAACATAACTTTAAAAACCCCTGTTCTAGAAAAATGGGAATTGAAAGGGATCCATATATTCTAGCAGTTAAACACATAACTAAGGGTATGGCTACACTATGAGGATTATACTGGAATAGCTACATCAGGGTAGGTACAGCCAATACTGATGACAGGCCTTTTTTTTCCTGATGGAGTAGTTCTTCTAAGAATTCACACCCTTGCCTGACATAAGTGCTTGAGCAATGCCTCTGACTTGTATTTATTAATTATATTCTTAGTATTTTTACTACAAAGACACATATATTATAATATTGTATTATTATTATATAACTTACAAATTATATTCTTAGTATTTTTAGTACTGTATATCTTGCTGGTTAGGGTCTTAGCTCTCAGCCCTATACCATATTCATTTGTAGTATGGATAAAATATTTGTCTTAAAGGACTGCTGTTTGTTTGCAGTAGAGTAGTGGTGTCCAGCGTGTACTAAGGGCTGTCCTTCTGCCGACTAAATTCTCTTTCCTAGATTGTGAGCTCTTAAATAGGCAAAATGGGGCTGGGCCTTGCCTAGGAAACTCAAGTGGGTGTGGAGAGCTCACACACTCAGAGTGGATCATCAGTTGTAAATATACCAGAGGCCTGACTCACCAAAGTGTTCAATTATGTGAGTAATGAGATTGATATCAAAATTAGGCAGGTGCTTACTTGACAAATATAGAATATTAGAGCTGGAAGAGTCCTCAGGAGATCTAATCCAGCCCCCTGTTCAAAGCATGACCAACCCCAACTAAATCATCCCAGCCAGGGCTTTGTAAAGCTGGACCTTGTGAATTGGGGCCTAGGTTTTCATAGCAATGCCGATACCGCAATAGCTGAGATACTGTAAGAATAGCAACTGTGGTTGAACACTTTAAGTCTCTTGGAAGCAAAGAAGCTATATAAGTTCAAAGTGCTCTTATCTGGTCTGGTTTGTCCACTACAGTGATAGAGAAAATGTATTTCCACTGTCCAAAATGGCCAGAGGAAGCAGTTTCAGTGGCTAGCATGGGACTTGGGAAGAATGGTTCTGTCACAGACTTTCTGTGAAACTTTGAGGAACTGATGTAATTTCTGCGTGCTTCACTTTCCTATTTGTAATAGGACAATACAGAGAGCTTACATCCGTATATATTTGAGAGACATTGTGAGGATAAATAAGTACAATAAAGATTGTGAGATGCTCAGGGAGTATGGTCTTGAGGCCAAAGATCTATAAGATAAATTGGGGAGGGATCAGGAAAAATGAAACTACTTAGGCACATGCTGTAGAAAACATCTGAGCTGTGTCCACTTGTAGTCTCGTAACTGAACTAAGCACAAATATATTTCTAGCTCCTTAATTGTATAAAACTATTTCTTGTTTGAGTGTTCATGTCACAGTGAAACTAAAAACTGCGAAAGGTGGGACTAAATTGCTAATTTGAAGGGTAATGTTGAGATATGACTCAGGAAAGGAAAAATGAGCAAAATAGCAGCAGTTGGAGCAGGTCTGGCAACCACAGTACTTTCAAAGTCCTTAAGTCATTGTGCCCACCTCTCTTGGAACGTTTGACTCATTTAACATTTAAATACAGATGAAAGGAAACAAGCCCACCAAAATGCTCCTTTATCTCAGCTTCCTGCTGATTCACATATTGATGCAAGTGTGGTACCACTTGTCTTACATAATTGATCAACTTCAGATTTTGACTTGAAAGTTACAGTGTAGCACAGACAGCATCTCTCTGCTTCTTGAAAAGAGGCTTTAAGCATAACTGTAGTGAGGTAAGAAGATCAAAGTGAGGCCCTTATTCTGTTTGTAGAAAGAATACTAATTCTTTCTTCCTCCATTCTCCCCCATTCACTAGTTCAATTTACACCTTTATACTTGACCCAGTCAAAGAAATGTCATCACTGAAGTTCCACCAAATGGGTGTGTGACGAGGCAGCCCCCGCTCGTCCCTGGGGCGCCGCCGAACAGGCCTTGCTAGGGGTAAAGGGGGGGCCCTGCCGAGGCTGCGCGGCGTGCACGCGAGCCGCGCCGGGACAGGGACAGCTGACCGCCCCCCCCCCCCGAAGCGGTAACGCCGTGTCCGTCGGCGCTGAGACAGCAGGGGGGCGGCACCCCCCCGCCGTGAGTGACAGGGGAGCCGGCCAATGGGGAAACCGGACGGGCGGTAAGGGGAACGCCCGCCCGGTGACGTAAGGGGACGCGCGCGCCCGGCGGGAGATTTAAAAATGGACTCCCTTCCGCTCAAGAGGGAGGGGAGAGAGGAGTTGGGCGGCAGCCACGCGCAGGCCGGTTGCCAAAGGGGTGGAGGTCTGGAGAAACCACCCCCCTTTTCTTGAGCCCAGACCCGACAGTCCTCTAGGCTGGGGAGCTAGCCCAGCGCCAAGTGCGGGCGTACGGACGCCCGGCCGCCAGCCTGACGGACGAACCCAAGGTGACCACCCCGAGGAGGGGGGCGGAAGGGGCACCTGAGGAGGGGAAGGAAGTGGCCCAGGGCAGAGCTCATTGGAGCTGGCGGGCTGACGCGTTTCGGCAAGGAGCCCCGTCAGCCGGACCGGAGCTAAATATCTCCGTGTCCTTAGGGCCCTGGGCTGGGGCCCGTGAGTGAGGGCGGGCCCGGGCCCCCCTTTCCCTCCCCCTCTCCCACGGGAGGGGGAGAAGCGTTTGAGCTAGGCGTCGGCCGTGTGGCGTCATAAGGCACGGCCGACCACCAGAATCACTCCCGTGAAGGCGGGAAGACTGAACCCTGAGGGGGAACCAAGCCCACGTGGGGTGTGGGCATAGGACTCAGAAACGGGGCCGGGAAGGGCCCCCGTACAGGGTGCCAACCCCAAATTCGGGGAGTTGCGTTTTCACCAGACTTTTTAAATAGCACAGGACGCCATTTCAACCCCAAACTTTGTCCACTGTAAATGGATCCTATTTACCAGGTGTTAGTCCTTCATGGCCAGTGTGGGACAGATATCATAGTCATTGGCCCACATCCTATGTCTGGTGATGGAAAGATCGTTCATGATACTTCTATCTATAAAAATGGGGCTGAAGTCTATTGGAGCTTTGCCATTAACTTGAGTGAATCAAAACTCAGGTTTCTACCTTATGAACATATGGCCATTCTCCCTTGGTTTTAGTTGTATTACGTCTTATATCCTTGTAGTAAGTTGAGGGTCAGTAACATGGAGTCAGCAGGACTAAGGCCTGTAACATGAAAACAGCTACAGGCCTGTAATCTAGTGAGCAAGACTTTGGTTCAGTAACTCAGATACTGATAACTGTGTAATTGTGTAAGTTAGGACACAGGGAGGCATCGAGAACAGACTGTAAGCCGAAGAGGAGTAATGGAACATCTTAAGGAATGTCCTGGTAAAAAAACTCCCTAAAAACTAATGCACATACCGACCTAGGTTCAGGACCTGGTCGAGATTGACAGCATGAAGGATAGTAAGTGAGCCCCCCTTCCGTAAGGTGAGGGGTGGTAACTAGGCAACAGAGGGTGCTAACCCGTACGTAAAGAAATTATGTAAATTGTTTATACCTGTTTTATAAAAGGACACCGCAGAGGGTGCTCTCCGGCCGACCTTGGGGGGTGGGGGGACACTAGGTGCCTGACCGGCAGGTGTCATTACCTGAACTTACAGAATGCACAGTAGCTCAGCTTTGACTAACTGCTGTTAATATCTGAGGGTATGTCTACACTAGCTCGTTAGTTTGAGCTAGGTAGGCAAATGAGGACAACCGGAGTTGCGAATGAAGCCTGGGATTTAAATATCCCGGGCTTCATTTGCATGTTCCTGGGCGCCGCCATTTTTAAATTCCCCTCACTTCGAACTAACTGCCCGTGGCTAGGCGCGGCAGTTAAACGTTAATTTGAACTATTTAGTTTGAATTAACTGTTACTCCTCATTCCACAAGGAGTGAGTTCCTGGTTGCACATGGGGCCTTTGGCAGCCAGACTGTCGGCCGTCAATAGACGGCTGCGTTCCTGTGTCTAGTGCGGAGATCATGGACGTTGGAGGCCTCCCCCCACACCTCAATCAGGTCCATGATCTTTGCACTAGACCAGGATGGCGCCTGCCTTTTCCATCCCCTGGCAGGCTCCTGGCAGCTGCCAGACTGGTCCTGGGGAGCGGTGGAGGTCTGGCTGGCATTGGGTTGCTGGCTCATGCTGGCACCTGGGTCAGGGGCAGCGCCTGAAGGCTCTGGGCTGGCAGACCTGCAGCTAGCACAGGCCCTGTGGCCAAACAGACTCTGTCCCTTTAAGCGCTCCGGGGTTGGGGGTGGGGAGCAGTAGAGTTGTCCTGGTTAGGCCCAGAGTGGCCACCGAGGCAACTGGGAAGGTCTGGAGGCCAGCTAATTCGGAATAAGTGTCTACACAGCGCTTATTCCGAATTGGCTAATTCGAATTTGGCATTACTCCTCCTAGAATGAGGTTTACCAAACTCAAATTAAGCTTGTGTAGACACTATGGAAGTTAATTCGGAATAACAATTGTTATTCTGAACTAACTTTGAAGTGTAGACATACCCTCTGATACTCCCACTACTGTATATGGAAGTTTGAAGAAAGCGAATGTGGGTTGCTGCATACAGTAGTATCTAGGCTTGCTACATAATTGCCAAATCAAAGATATTTCTCACCGTTCCCTGCAACCAGGAGAATTCTTAGAATCATTCAGGGTAGATTAGTGGCTGGTTATAAATAGGGTAGAGGTAGAATTGGTGGTTTGGGAACAGACTGCATATTGTACTTAAAATGGCTATTACAGAGAGGAAATTATTAGTAGTGTCCATCCAGAACTTTTCATTTAGGCAAAATCTCATTAGCGCTCTTAATGTCCCTGGAAAACATTGTGAAACAGAAACTGAATAGATTCCCACAATTATATCATGTTCATTATGTAAAAGCGATCCATATGGAAGGCTGCACTAATTTTCTCTACAAGACCTGCAGTGCAAAGTGAAATTTCAGTGCTGTGTTCATACTAAGTCCTTATTGAGATTCTTTGTATGTGTTATGTACTATTTAGGCTTTAAAATAACCTGAAAAGAACAGAATCCAAAATACACTAGCATTTATCGTAGAAATGCTGCAGTAACAGCAGCAAATTACAGAAACTTTCTTTTCACAGGTGCCACTATGTTGTAGTGTACATTGGTTGGGGTTGATAAACGGTGCTTTCATTCAAGGTAACTTTTTTTAAATGAGGTAAAAATGTTTTGGTAAAATTTCTGTCTCCATTCTATCCCTCCTCTTATGTTTTCCCTTCCCTCTGGGCCCATTCCTTCACTCCTTCAGTAGAGAAGATTAAGACAGATAAATGCTCGGTTGGGTGAACACCTCAAGAGAATGTCCAATAAATTGGCTTCGTCAGTGCTCTCACCATTTTGGGTGCATGTTCACTTTCTGCAAGCATGAGTGGCTAAGGTGAACTCACAGGACTGTTAACCTCAAGTTAATGTTAAGTCTTTGCATATAAGCAGTCACAACTACAGATTGAAACTCTCTAAACTGGACATTGCTGGACCAGAGAATCCCAGTGGAGAGCTAGCACCTGGGATCTCTGCAGGCTGGCCGGGCCGTGAGGGTCCAACCCGTGGCAGTGGGGCCTCCTGGCAAGGCAGCGGGAACTCGTAATAGTAGGGCTGGCCAGTCGAGCAGCGCAAGCCCCGTGTGCCAGGGCAGTGGGGGCCAGTGATGGGGAGATCCAGCTGGCAGGCCAGCAGTCGAACCAGAGCTGGGGGAGCAGTGATAGTGGGGCCAGATATGACCTCCTTTGGTCTAGCAAAATCCCTTATCCAGGACCTGTCAAGTCCCGAGGCTGCCAAACCAGGGAGGTCCAACTTCAAATCTCCATGCATGGAAAGTAGTATAAAATATGTGAACAAGGTCACTGTCTGTCAAAAGCAGCCACAGAGAAGAGTTCCCAGAGGTGCTGTATAAGTGCATGCATGCACAGGACACAACCCATGCCCTAATCAGTGTATAAATCAGTAGCTGTATCGTTGTAAGAATTAGCAGGTAAGGTAATGCCCTTGTTTTCCTTACGTGGGCCTTCTGCAGTGTCAATTGAGCTCAATGGGATTCTTTCTTTGTGATGGACTTTACATCGGGTACGATAAGTTTGAATGATTTCTTTTATATTAAAGTAAAAATAGTTCTGAATAAAGCTAACTTCTCAGCAAGTATCCTGGTGATTCCTTTGAGATTTTCTTGAAAAGAAGAGAAAAATATTGACTTAGAAAAATAAACCACATGCTGTCTCTCTCAGTCATCCAGTATTTTTCACTACACTGAGAATTTTTCTTCAACATCAGTAAGAAATTTAGTATAGCTGTGACCTATTGGGTTAAATACAGTATGCCACAAATGAAATGCTGTCTCTTTAGTGGCTCTGAACATTCATAGAACACTAGAACTGGAAGGGACCTTGAGAGTTCATCAAGTGCAGTCCCCTGCCCTCACAGCAGAACCCAGTACTGTCTAGATCAGTGGTTCTCAAATTTTTTGGCATCACGCCCCCCTTCTTGATTTTTGAAAAACCCACATGCCCCCCTCTCCCTCCACAGCAGCAAAACTTGTTGAGCAAAAAAAAAGGAAAAAGGGAACTGAACAGGGCAGCAAAACTTGATGGGGTCGGGGAAGGCTGGGTCGCCTTGTGCCCCCCCCGAATTTCTTCACGCCCCCCCCCAGGGGGGCATGCCCTCCAGTTTGGTAACCCATGATATAGATCATCCCTGGTAGAGGTCTCTCTAACCTGCTCTTAAATACCTTCACGGATAGAGATTCTACAACCTCCCAAGGCAACTTATTCCAGTTTTTAACCACCCTGAAAGTTAGGAAGTTTTTCCTAATGTCCAACCTAAACCTCCCTTGTTGTAGTTTAAGCCCATTGCTTCTTGTGTTAAACTCAGAGGCCAAGGAGAACAATATTTCTCCCTCCTCCTTGTGACACCCTTTTAGATACCTGAAAACTGCTATCATGTCCCCTTTCAATCTTCTCCTTTCCAAATGAAACAAGCCCAATTCCTTCATTGTATTCCTTTGTTATATATCATGCCAATTGTCTTTCAGAATATGATCTGAAAAAATGGGTCTGCCCCTTGAAACCTAATAAACTATCTTGTTAATCTTTACAGTGCTACTTTTTTTTTCCTTTTGTTTTACCAAGTTCAGACAAACATGATCACCTCTCTCTTTCTTTCCTAGGTCATGTCATAGAATCATAGAACCATAGATCTGGAAGAGACCTCAGAAGGTCATCAATTCCAGCCCCCTGCTCTAGGCAGGACCAATCCCAACTAAATCAACCCAGCCAGGGCTTTGTCAAGCTGAGACTTAAACACCTCTAGGGATGGAGACTCCACTACTTCCCTAGGTAACCCATTCCAGTGCTTTACTATTCTCCTAGTGAAATAGTTTTTCCTAATATCTAACCTGGACCTCTCCCACCATGTTCTCTAGGACTTCAATCATTCTTGTTGCTCTTCCCTGGACCTTCTCAATTTCTCCATCTTTCTTGAAATATGGTGCCCAGAACTGGACACACTACTCCAATTGAGGACTAATCAGTGCAGAGTAGAGTAGTAGAATGACTTCTCGTGTCTTGCTCACAACACTCCTCTTAATGCATGCCGGAATCATGTTTGCTTTTTTTTCAGCAGCATCACACTGACTCATATTTAGCTTGTAGTCCACTATGACCCCCTAGATCCCTTTCTGCAGTACTCCTACCTAGACAGTCGCTTCTCATTCTGTATGTGTGATACTGAACATTCCTTCCTAAATGGAGTACTTTGCATTTGTCCTTATTAACCTTCATTCTATTTAACTCACACCATTTTTCCAGTTTGTCTAGATCATTTTGAAATATGACCCTATCCTCCAAAACAGTTGCAACCCCTCTCAACTTGGTATCATCTGCAAACTTAATAAGCATACTCTCTATGCCAATATCTAAATCTACTTTACATGTTCTATCTTACACTTTTTTTCTTAAAACTTAAACTATTTTTTTTCAGAATGTGTTAATATTCTATTTTAACATATTAATTGTTGCTGTGTGTTTTACCTTAAAATGCAGTGATATTCCAATTAATGAGAACATGAGCCTGGCCACACTGGATCAGACCAGTGATCCATCTAGTCCAGTGTCCTGTCTTCTGATTGGCCAGTGTGAAATACTTTCATAGGGAATAAAAACAGGGCATTGATCCCTGTTGTCCAGACTCAGATACAGATTTACATTAGGGCAAAGTGAATGCAGAATTCATATAGATTCTAAGGGGTACCCTGCTATTTATCACTTTCTGTTATGAAGGCTGACCATTGACTTCTAACATTGGTTTCCTATCTGGCTAGTTCCTGATCAATATGACCTCCCCTTTGATCCCAGGATGATTAAGAGCCTTTGGCACGGAACCTTCTCAAGGCTTTTTGAAAATCCCAGTACACTATATCTACTGTTATCAACCTTGTGCATGCTTGTTGACTCCCTCAGATGAGGCCCACTGATGAGGAGACAAAAGGAGCAGTTGCCCCAGAGTACGGCGATTCAAAAGGGGTTCAGCTGCTGCTGCAGCTACTGTGGCAGCCATGATGGCTGGAGCTAGGGTCCTTTAAACCATTGCCAAGATCCGTGCTTTGCACTCCAAGTGGCTATAAAGGTGTGGATGATTAATTCAAGGCTCCACCCCTTCCAGGAGCATGGAGCTATTCCTCCTCCGTCTGGTATTGCTCATGGAGCTTTTCAGCACCTCTGCCTCCAATAATGGTAATTGTTGATGCATGATTTCCCTTAGAAAAATGCCATGTTGACTCTTATGCACTGTATTGTATTCATCTAGGTGTCGTCTAACTGTTTACCATACAGTTTTCCTGACACCGAAGTTGGACTTACCAGCTTGTAATTCCCAGGATAGGCTCAGGATCATGTGTGTTAAAAATTGACCTTACATTAGTTATACTCCAAGCATCTGGTATAGGAGTTGATTTAAGTGACAGGTTGTATACCGTCATTCTTAATTTTATAATTACACATCTGAGTTCCTTCACAATATTCGATGAAGACCATCTGTTTCAGATGATTTATTACTGTTTAATTTTTCAGTTTGCTGCAAAATCTCCTCTATTGATACCTCAGTCTGGTTCAGTTCCTCGGATGTGTCACCTGAAAAGCATGTCTCAAGTGAAGACTGATGCGAAGAATTCATTTAGCTTTCCTGCATCAGTCTTGCCTTCTTTTGGTGCTCCTCTATTACCTTCATTGTCCTCTATTACCTTCATTGTCCAGTGCACCACGGGTGATTTGGCAGGCTTCTGGTTTTTGGAGTTCCAGAAAAAATACTGTGTAGGGGTTTTTTGTTTTTGTTTTGTTTTTTTTGCTAGTTGCTCCTCAAATTCTTTGGAGGCCTGTCTATTAATACTTTTACACTTGATTTGCCAGAGTGTACGAAGATGCAGCAGACCTGTTGCTTCAAATTTGTTTCCTGACAGTTCTTAAGTGAAAATTAAGTGAAATGGTCCCTCTTATAATGTGAATGGCCAGATTTTCTAAAGTTTATCAACCATTGTTTTCCACGGGAGGAGATGGATGTTGAGAATACTTTAAAATCCAGTAACTTCATGTCGGTGCTTTAGCCTGATGTAAACATAGGCACTCCAATGGCATCACTAAAATCAGCTTTGAAAGTGATCTAGTAATAGTAAAATGGGTTCCAGCCTCTCTGTGGAAACACTCCGATTGGTTCATAATTGGTAAAATGGGCTAACAAACCTGCAACAATAATAGCGGCAGTCTCTTGCATCAATTCTGCATTCACTTTGCATTAATGTACATAGGCCACCGTGTAAGCAAAAGATCTGGTGAATATATTGGAGATGGTGCAAGCAACGAGTCTGGTGCATACTTATTTGTGGTCATCTTTTGGCAGCATTTGAACTAGTAATAAAGCCAAATAAAGAAATATTGGATTTCATTAATCAGAAAAAACATTGTAAATACTTGAGAAATGCTCACAATGGTGAAAATAACTCTCTAGAAGCGATTCCTATGTAAGCTCTTTAAACATTTGATTTTTTTATTAATTATTTGGACAAGGAACCCAAAGCATGAAGACTTGCCAGGAATTTTTCCTCATTCTAACTGAAAAAAAACCAAGGCTGTTTATTTCTTCCTTAACTTCACTCAATTTCACTGAGAGCTCTGGTATAATGCATTCTTCTTGCATATTTCAAAGTATACTTACGGCAAGGCATTTTATATTGATTTCATTTTGTGTGCACAAAGAAGTACAACCAGAAAAACGAACAAAATGAACTGAAAGTGAACATTAATTAATCTAATAAAATTTTCTTTCCATCCTAAACCCCATTTCAAAGAGCTTTCTATCTTGATGAATTTCCCATTCCCCCTACTGAGGTATTCCATCATTCCTGAGGTCTTCTGCACCAAAAAGTGCTCCATCTACTTCTACCTCATCCCATTAGCTTAGCTATCTATCTCAAAGTTCCCACTCTTGAACTTTTAGCTACTCCCTGGCACACATAACTCAAAAATATGCCACTTTGTCTCAATCCTGGTCTTTTTATATTCCTTTTCTCTCTCTCAACTTTACTCAACCAGAGCACCAGTTACAGCCCGAAGAGTGTCATTTCTTCAGGGAATTCCCAGCTAGCATTTTCCCTCCTCTTTATTCCCTCACACTGCTGAGGTCCCCTAGGATTCAATTGAGATGTTACTGGACTGCTCCATTTTCTACTTGTAGCTGTTACATCAGAATCCTTCTGTAGATTTTAAATTTCGAGTCTAAGGGAGCTTTGATACTCATTGAATATCAGACCAAATCAGACAGCAGCAAAGATTGGATGCAAATTAACATGTTATGAAGCAGTGTGAAGTAGGTCAACTACGGTCAGTCCATCTTCTTTCAGGAAGACAAAGTCTTTAAATTCTATTATTAAAATGGAGTTGCAAACCACTTTGGGGTCCTGACCCAGAGGTTGAGAACCACTGCTGCAGAGCATCACATCAGTATTAATTCCTTTGTATACTTCAAAGAGTTGTTGTTGAAATGTCACCTGGTGGATACTTCCTGTCTAAATCACTTTAGAAGCAAAGTGATAGCTTTATGATCAGGAATTTAGAGTCTATCAGGCTATGGCATTGTTTTCCTTTTCCTTTTCTGTTTTCATGCATTGAAAAACTCCCTTTCATCTCTGGCATCTTCAGCACTCTATTTTAATGGCGTCCCATCTACATTCTCTGCTGTAATCACAATACATACATTTCTATTGCTACTAATTTACTGTCAGCACACACTATTCAGAATCATGTTGAACACACATTGACAGTGCAGCCAGCACGAGTTAGGTCATATTTACAAAATGTTGATGCAAATATTGTGCTGCTTTGTCACTATTTCTCTTCCATTTTTAGAAGTGAGTTAATATTTGAGAGACAGTCTAGACAGCTTCTGAATGAACTCCTCTTTTCCACAGTGTAATTACTACACTGGCAGCAACAGTATGAGAATCTCCCTTTGTGCTTTGATTTTGTTATGGGAGTGTTGCCTGTGGGAATAAAAGGATCACTTTCTCTCTCTGGCCTTTCTGGGTCCTTGACTTCTCTTCTGTGTGTGGTTGGAACAATTATCTTTCTTGCCAATACACGTTGGTCGAATAAAAGATATTGCCTCACCCACCTTATCTCTCTAATATCAGTCATTGTCAGTTGTGGTAGATGATCTCTGAGGGTACATTTAAACTACATGCCTCTGTCATCAGAGGCATGTAGATTTGTTGTTTTGGCAAAGGCAAATGAAGCCGCGATTTAAATGATCGCGGCTTCATTTACATTTACATGGCTGCCGCGCTGAGCCAACAAACAGCTGATCAGCTGTTTGTCGGCTCAGCGCAGCAGCCATGTAAATGTAAATGAAGCCGCGATCATTTAAATTGCGGCTTCATTTGCCTTTGCCTATGTGTCTAATCTACATGCCTCTGACGACAGAGGCATGTGGTCTAGACACAGCCTGATACAGAAACCTATCTGAGCTGAGATCACCACCAGGTCATGGCATATAGAAATGGAATCCATATAGAAATGGAATCCAAGGCCCTAGATGTAAAAGACTATTATATGCCATTAATAATCCAATACTTACTTTATACCCTCATATCATAGAATCTTAGGGCTGGAAGAGACCTCAGTAGGTCATTGAATCCAACCCCCTGCCCAAAGTAGGACCAATCCCAACTAAATCATCCCAACCAGGGCCTTGTCAAGCTAGGACTTAAAAACCTCCAGGGATGAAGATTCCAGTCCATCCCTAGGTGGAGTCCATTCTAGTACTTCACCATCCTCCTAGTAAAATAGTTTTTCCTAATATCCAACCTAGAACTCCCTTACTGCAACTTGAGACCACTGCTCCTAGTTTTGCCATCCGTCACCACTGTCGAAGCAAAAACACGCTCCTCTTTGTTTAGGCAGCTAACAAACAGCTTTATTAATTAATAAAGCACAGCATGAGCTAAACGTGGTCACAGCAGAGCCGGGCCCAGTAAGGCTGCTAATACAATCAATCCTAGTATCTTTATACCCTTAGCCAAACAGTCTGATGTCAGGGCATCCAATTACAGAAATCCTCAATTAAATTTAGAAAAACAAAGCCTTATCAACAAGATGGCGGACAGGTACGAGGGAGTACATCTCCTGTCCCAACCAGCTCAATTAACACATACCAATAGCCCATCCTGTAGGCCTCTTCTCATGGGGTGACAGAAAGTTCACTCTGGTCTACGTGCTTGAGAGAAAAGCTGAAATGGTTTCTGATATACAAGATGGCTTCTAGCTAAACATAAAATAGCTTCTACACCACTAACAACAGCCTCTCTTCATCCTCTTTGGACCTTCCCTTCAGGTGGTTGAAGGCTGCTATCAAATCCCCCCTCACTCTTCTCTTCTGCAGACTAAACAAGCTCAAAACCCTCAGCCTCTCCTCATAAGTCATGTGCTCCAGCCCCCTAATCATATACTCATAAAGCTCTTTTCCCATTTGTAAAATGGAACACTGGTGGTTCCACAAAACGAGAGGCAAGATTTTGATCAGAGCTAAGTAATTCAGCAATAATGTGAACAAACTTTGCACTTTCTTCCATTTCTCTCTGATATACTAGCTTGTATTTCTATTAAACAAAAACAGCAACTCTCTCAAGTGTGAAATTTATACTTTTCCCTGTACCCAAGCAGAATGGTACTACTTATAAGTTCTCAATTTGGTAAAAAATCAGTTAAAACCAAAGAGGCAGCTCCTTCCCTTTTTTTAGCAGGACTGTTACATGTGCAAAATCTTTCATCTTGATTTAGTCAAAGGGATCATAGTAGCTTCTTGTCAGGTTTGCCATATCTTTTCCCCCAGGGATGAGCTTTCCCCAATATTTTTAAAAGAAGGTATGTGGAGAATGAAAAGTCACTCTCTTCATCTGACATGCCTTCAGTTCTGCATTAGTACATCTTGGGACAGGTAAGTGTTGCTTCTGTGCCTGTAGGAAAAAAGGTTACCATCCAAAGGTCCAAATGTCTGAACTGATCATGCAAGAAGAACTGTTACTGACATAATGTTGGAACAACAAATGCAAAAATCTCTTTCAAACACATCTTTCGCTGATACACCATGTCATCATTGAAAGTACATCATTCAAACAAAAATTTAAACTAAAAAGTCTGAGGAAAGAAATCAAAACACAGACCGATTCTTCATTGCCTTGCAGCTTCTACAAGTCATTTACCCTAATACATGAGGCTACTATTGAGTGGGTAGTGTTTTACATCCACTTGACCCTGCTGTAGATGACACAAAGTACAAATCAAAGCAGAATCAGGCTTCTCTGCACATTGTCATCAAAGCTGTGACTGATGCCAGGGCAGTATAATCTAGCTGCTTGAGTCACTATCTGAGATCCCAGAACAGTACAGCCCATGCTTGGGAGCTTTACTGCTATTATTTTGGAGCTAGGTAGAGTTAAACTTGCTCATTTATGTCTGCATACATTTCAGCCTTTGACTACCAGTGTAGCAGACCCTTAGTTACTACTTCTTAAGATCACATTTTCCTGCACTAGGGAAAAAGTGTGTAATTGGCAATTTCATTGAAACTCTTCATCACAATGTCTAATGAATAAAAAGAGGATTTTTTTCAGAATCTTTGTTCCATTATTTAATCAACTTTCGCTGGTATAGAAAGTTTCTACAAAAGGTACCCAGATATTATCAGAGTTAAGATGTAGAGAGTGGTCAGAATTTCTAATAGCTGATTTGATATCACATGACAGCAGTGAATTACCTTCCTGACATGGAGCACAACAGATAAAAGAAAGAGGAAGCCCCGTTATATGAGAAACTTTCTTTCACTCTCACAACAAAATAAATACCTAACAAGCTTCCAGACCAGCAAATGCTGCAGGGTCAGGACAAGAGGTGATCATAGAATCCTAGGGCTGGAAGAGACCTCAGAAGGTCATTGAGTCCAGCCCCCTGGCCAAAGCAGGACCAATCCCAACTAAATCATCCCAGCCAGGGCTTTGTCAAGCTGAGACCTGCCTGGGTGACCCATTCCAGTACTTTACCACCCTCCAAGTGAAATAGTTTTTCCTAATATCCAACCTAGACCTCTCCCACTGTAACTTGAGACCATTGCTCCTTGTTCTGCCATCTGTCACTACTGAGAACAGCCTCTCTTCCTCCTCTTTGGATTGTCACTTCAGGAAGTTGGAAGGCTGCTATCAAATCCCCCTCACTCTTCTCTTCTGCAGACTAAATACACCCAAATCCCTCAGCCTCTCCTCGTAGGTCATGCGCTCCAGCCCCCTAATCATTTTGGTTGCCTTTTGCTGGACCCTCTTCTAAGCGTCCACATCCTTTCTGTAGTGGGGGCCTGTGACAGGGCGCCTGCCCTGCACTGGCCCTTTAAGACCAGGACTCAGGCCCGGAGCCGGGGCTAGAAAGAAAGAGGCCAGATGGAGCTATTTGGGGCTAGAGAGAACCCAGCTGGCAAGCAACTAGGGCAGCACGATTGGCTGGTAGAAGCCAGCTGAACCCATTAGGGAGAGTGAGAGCTCAGCTGGTAAGGATCCAGCACTGCACGAGTGGCTTGTAGAAGCCAGCTGTAATTATTAGGGCGAGTGTGAGCCCAGCTGGCACGTGTATATATAGAGAAGCCCAGGTTGCTTGAGGGGAGAGCTAGTAGAGAGCTGACTGCAGAGGAGCTCCTTAGAGGGAGACAAGCTGGGGAGAGCCAGCAATAGCTGGAGGAGGGCCAGCCAAGGCTCTCCTGGCTAGGGGCTGGAGGCAAAGCCCTGGGTTGGATGCGGACCTTGATGCAGCCTAGGTAAGCAGGGCAGTGGAGACAACCCCGATGCCTATAATGAGCAACCCATACAGACTGTAACGTGCCCTGAGAGGGGCTATATGAGGACAGTCAGGGGGCACTGAGGTGCACTGGGGGTGTGAACCCCTGACAGGGCCCCAGAACTAGACACAATACTCCAGTTGCAGCCTTGCCAGATCCAAATAAAGGAGAATAATCACTTCTCTAAATCTGCTGGAAATGTTCCTCCTAATGTACCCTAATATGCCATTAGCTTTCTTGGCTACAAGGGCACACTGTTGACTCATAGCTAGCTTCTCATCCACTGTAATCTCCAGGTGATAGTTGCAGAGGTACAAGTACTCTCTGATCCCTATCCAAGCTTACCAATTTTATATAGCAGTAGAAAAGGTGACTTGTAATGAAGCTTAAAAATATAGAGAAGTTTTAAATGGAAAGGTGTGAAGTTTTAGGGGAAAGGTGTGGAATAAAATGTGGAACAATTTCTAATAGGGAAGATTTAAAACTATTTCTGAATATAGATTTTTTTTTATTTTTATAGTGCTTATCTGAAGTAGAATAACATGCCACAGCTGCTAGACCTTAAGCAAATTTACATTTGTCCACAGAGAAATAAAGCCACATGATTATGAAAAACCATGCATAAAGCCATTACCAACAGTACAAAGAGCCTAGTTCTGGCTGAAAAATGGGGGAAATTTTGTGAATCGTCCCCTACTTGGACAAAATGTTTGTACGTTTGTTGAAAAATTAAAGTTTTTGAAAATTTTTGCTAGTTCTTCCAAAATAGGTCGGTCACTCCATAAAAATGTGTCCTGATCAACTCCACACAACAATTAGTATTTCTCCTAGATAATGTTGCCTGATATCATATCATATTATATTAAGTTGTGTTTTAATATAACTTTAGCATCAAGCTCCCTATCAAACAGAAGCTTGTTGTTAAAAAAATGTGTTTTCTGATCTTTTTCATTTCCACCAAGCTTTATGCTTTCAACTTTTTTCCAATTCTCCTTAATTAACTTCTGCAGCCTCCTTCTTCCTGGCCCCTTATTTACAGTTCTGTGTTTAAGTTAACAGATATTTTAAGTGTATTTATTAACATATCTAAAGCATAAAGAGTCTCAATGCTATGACTCATCTCACTATGGATGAAATCCTGGTTTCACTGAAGTCAGTGGCAAAACTCTCATCAACTTCAGTGGGGCTATGATTTCACCCTTTCACACTATTTTGGCTCTTCCACTCGTTAAATATGTATATTCCATCTCTTCATTTATTTAAGGAAATTTGCCTCCACAGGCCTATTCTTGCAAGGTGTTATGTACTTCCTGAGATGGGTTGAATGCTCTCAATTCTCTCAAAAGAAGCTGAAACTGCTTAGCATCTCATAGGAGCAACTTGCTATGTATATTAACCGCTCTTGGGAACAACTCCTGGTTTCATTACAATGACTCATGAGTCAGATGAACAAAATTGGGCCTCACTTCCACTGCTTGAAATTGCTTAACAATTTAGAACAAGATTTTATTGCCTTTACTCATGCTGATTAGTACCATATTCTGGCCTCTGTTCAGCAGAGCATTTAAGCACATGCTTAAATTTGCTTGATGTCAGAGCGACATAACTTATGTAATGTTTAAATACAGCATTTATGGGGACTTTGATGGATATGTGTGTAAATCTGTGTTTAATCCCCACTCTGTTGAAATCAATAAGAGGTTTGACGCTGATATAGACAGAGACGGGGTTTCATCCAGAGTCTCTGAATAAAACCCACTGAAGCCAATAGTATTACTCACAGAAAAAAGTGTTACTCAACGTAAGTGAGGCAGAATTTGACCTTTACAAATTATTACATCTGTCTTCAGCTAGGTTCCATTATATTTTTGCTGTTATATTTTTGTTACATGTGGTAGTTGTGTCAAGAAATTAGATAGTTGTGGGAAGAAACTATTAAAGAGATTTATTTCATGACAAAATGTCAACTCTCTAGAGATCTCCATATCTCCATACTTAAAGATTCTGTAAAGGATCTACGATTCAAAAAACAATAAAATACTTTATTTTTATTGTTATCAGCAAAGCTCGGTATTTCATATTAAGGGGGAAAAAGTGACTTTGTCACCAATGGAACTGTGGTGAAGTAAAATATGGACTGCCATCATAATGGGAAAAGTTCCACACTAAATACGCACATGAGACAGCCAAAAAGGTTATGGGTATTTAGAAATTTGGTCATGCTTTTTCACATACAAAGAAGAGGGATTCTTATAAGTCAACAAGCCAGAATCCTTAGCCATGTTCTTTGAACATTAATCTAATACTGAGAGTGTAATGCAGTATATACCTTTTTTTTGTAACTGTTTTGTCACAATATTTTCTTTGAATCTTTTCATTAAGATGAACTGCTGTTGTTGCCAAACTCGAACAAGCAAATAAACCCCACTAAGGGAATCATACTCTCTCTCTTTTTTTAACAGACAATACACATTTGGCATGATTTCAAATAAAACATGAACCATCTAGTATAGGGGCGTAAAAACTGCCCCAAAAAGTTAATTATCTGCCCTGGCTCCAGACCCTGAGCTGGAGGATACTCTGTTCATGGCATCTGGGGTCTTGCCAGTCAGGCTGCTGTGGGCGGGAGGGCTGCTCCCACTTGCTGGGCCCTCCAGTTACCCAGTAAACATGCTGGGAAGGCATATGCTTACTGGGTAACTGTTTAACCTTTAACATCCCAGTAGAATATTCCTATTAGTTTTAGTTAGTTATAAATGTTAGTAACATTAAATTAAATATATTATAGCAAATGTCCAATTTATTTTATGCATCCTTGCCTTTTGGTAATATGCATTGGTCCTGTAGGTAAATAGGCATTTATGTATTTATCATTGTTGCTTAAAAGAAGTTGCTATTCAACGACAATAAGTTATCATATTAGCAAATATTACTTGCTTTGGCCCCTGCTCTAATAAACGTGCATGATGTATTTTGTCACTAATATGACTTCAATATGAAATTCCAAAGATTTTGGGAAATGTATTAAGTTTTGTCTCTTCCACATTGACTTTATTCATAGGTATCTAAAACCTGAAATGGTCACTGAATACAAAGTCTACCTGTTTAGATACACAAACCTGTATTAGCTGGATTTTTCATAAGCACTCAGCATTGGTTTAATTTCACTTTCACTGAAGGAAACTCTTAATTTTGTTTTTTCTAGGTACAAATTTGAACCAGCAATGAGCACTTCTGAAGATCCCACCCTAGATCTTCCAAATTGAGTCCTTGCACATTTTCATATTAATACTGGTTTCAGCCCATGGAGGGAGTTTTATTGACTTGTTCTTATGAAAGTCAAGTATGATGTCAGCCATTCTCATAGTTCAAGGAGTACATGTTCTATATTGTGTACACAAATAGAAAAAGCATCACCTACAGATCTGTGCATGTGCAGCTACTTGAGAACAATAGAAAAACTCACAGGCTTTGTCTACACTGCAAGTTTTTGTGCCAGAAAATATGCTAATGAAGGACTCATTAGCATGAGTCTCGATGTCATTAGCATATTTTCTGCCAATTCTTTTTGCGCAAGGGTTTTTTGTGTGAAAAGAAGCAGTGCAGCTGATGTTGATGTGGTGCGCAGACGGCAATGTGGGTTCCATTGATGGCCCTTCCGCAATCGGTGAAGCCCATGGCAGCAAATCCTGTGACAATAGGGTCCCGGTCTCTCAGGCAGATGACCCTGCACAGCAGGATGGAGTTGATGGCCCTTACCACCTGCAAAAGGAGACAAAGAAACACACAAAACAGAGAATGAGGGAGTGCCTGAGCCCTTGGGAGGTGCCCATCCCTCTCTCCTCTCCCCCCCCCAACACCCCAGGAGCTCCCCTGCAGAGCTCTGTGAGGGCAGGATGACACAACCCCCCCAGAGACTGAGCTTTCCCCCCATCCCCAGGCCAACCCCTGAACCCCACTCCACTTTCTCTAGGGTCCCCCTTTCCAGGACTCTCCCTCCCCCACCCCCTGCAGGGACTGCAGCCTGAAAGTGCCTTACCTCCATGAAGAGGGTCCTGATGGTGGACTTCCCGATGCTGAACTGGTTGCCCACAGACCAATAGCTGTCTAGAATAGCAACCCACTTCTCTGGGAGGAGAGCAGTTCGCAGGTGGGTGTCCCTTCCTTGGAGGGCAGGAGCCAGGCACAAAGCTCCATAAGGGTGGCCTTCTGCACTTGGAAATTGTGGAGCCACTGCTGGTTGTCCTGCCGGTCCCACCAGTCGGAACTGGTGTCCAGCTTCCAGTACCATCTCTCCACTGTGGGGTGCAGTTGCAAGGGCCTTGTGCCTGCACACAGGGAGAGGGTCTCAATGATGAGTTTGGTGTCGAGCTCGTCTAGGGCCATGAAGGCGGCCTGCAGAAACTGCAGCATGGCTGTGTGGGGCCATCGTATGCCCAGAGGTAGCTTCAGATCCATGGCAAGGCGTGTGCTGTGGTGTCCAAAAGCTGGGCAACCAGAGCACACAATGAAAAAGTTTTGCTGTCCCTTGGAGAGGTAGGCAAGCAAGCAGCCCAAGCAGAGAAATGTCTGTCCGGAGGGGTGGGGGGACCCCTTAAGCACGCGTCTCAGCTAACTTTAGGCAACAGCACCCAGAAGCAACTGCTGACCTAATGCCCTGCCTGAACTGGTTCCAGGAAGCCTTAAATGCAAGATAGTGTCCCATCAATGTGGACACACTCTTTCTAAAAAGCACATCGCTTTTGCATTGTTCTTTTTGTGTGTAGAGGCTCTCTTTCGAAAGAGAAGATCTCTTCCAGAAAACCTTATTCCAAAAGAAGTTTGCAGTCTAGGGGTGTGTGTGTGTATGTGTGTGTGTGCACGAAGAGAATCCAATCATTTTATATTTCATTTGCATATGAAGCTTTTTTCCTCCAAATAAAATGTGTATTTGTGTGTGTAGAAAAGCTATTTGGGATCATATGGAGATCTAATATTTTATGGGATGTAATTTTTCACTTCCCCTCAGGCATGTGTGGTTGCACTTGGGTCCTATGGAAGCTTGGCTTAATAGGTGGAAGAATGAAAAATAGGCTGTATTATGGTCTGGTGTAAATCAGTGCAGCTTCAGGAAAGTCATGGGACTACACTGATTTATCTCAGAGGTGTAGTTGTACTCAAATCTGTAATCTTTCTTAAACATTTATAGATTTTTTTTCAGCAAAGTGTGTGGCAAATACAAAATATATGATGGTATAAAAGTTTTAATTCAAATATGGAATGCTAAAATATAAATATACACATTCACAGGGCCTGATTTTTCAGGTGGGCTAAAAAGCAGCTGTCACTGATTTCAGTAGGTTTTGTAGGTGTTTATCACTTCTGAAAATGAATCCTTATTAGATCTGAAACTGGGCCAGCATGCAACAGCATGACATATAGGTAAGCCATATCTCCCAAGTTGACAACTTGTTGGTCATAACTGCAGTTTTCCCTTAAAGAAAAAAAAAAGGAAACTCATGCTTATGAGGAAGATTTGAAATAATGTAGGGAGTGCAACCAATCTGGTGTCACCTGCCTGAATTTGTAGACCATCTAAAACAATAGATTAGAGAGGTGTGAGCTACTCATTCATCACCAAGGGAATGAATTCCAGGGATGCTATTTTAGATGCCAACATTGGAAGGGCAAGTTCAGCACAGCTGAGGTCTTGGACATCTCTTTTCCAAAAAACTGATTGTATTTGTGTCTTTCTCAACCACCCCTTAAAGCTGACTTGAAAATGGAAGCAAGTTGGCGTCTACCTTTTTAAAATCGGGAAATAGTTGACCTATATTAGCACTTTGAGCTTTTCACAAGCAGTGAAACCAGAAACCTTTAATCTCTTTTCCTATTAGTTCTGCCTCCTTCTCTCTGGAACCTCACTCCTCCAAAATAAATGTCAAAGAGAATTGGCGCTGATATAACATCTCTTAGTACAAATGTGATTTTTCTACGTTGTAGTATGAGAACAGGAAGTCTTTCTCTCTGGTCCAAAAAAATGTATTTATACAAAGTGAAACTACCCCATCAGAAGAGATCGAGAGAGACTGGTTTTAGGTGTATAATGCCCCAGATGATCACTCAAATCAATGGACTGTTGATTATTCTGGGGTGGTCTCCTTCCTCTTCCCTCAAGAATGCTTATCATCTGGCCAGCTCTAGATTTCTCGTGATCTAATATATGAAGTGCCCATTTAATTTGGGAAATATTTTACTTTAATTCTGTCTCCACTCTGAATATAATAAATCTGTAAGCACAGTTCAGTAACCTAAATCAGGCTGCCGTAGAATTTGGAGGAAAGTTAATAGTTTTGGTTTATATACATGTATTTGCATTCTGAAATCCCCTTAGTGGGATAGCATCAGATGGGGCCATTGGTGGGTAGTGTGTGGATGAAGTGTTCAGTGGTGGGAAATAAATGTAATTTAACTTCATTTCTGCATTCTCCATAACCTGTGCTCTGAACCTTCCCCTGATATTTTTTCTGGATATGAAATATTAAGAGTTCTGCAATACCCTTACCTTTTCTGAAATCCAGTTTTTTAAGAGACACCCGCTTTGTCTCTTTCTGATAATGGAATTCCATCTGGGTGTCTGACCAATGGGAACCTGGGACGTGATTCTGCAAAGCCTCTGCTGAGTATCTTGTGTTGTACACCCTAGAATTTGCTTTCCTGATTAACTATCAGATCCTGAGTTTCATGAGATTGAGATCCCTCTTCATTGTTTTGTTGCTCCATCAGGCTTTTGACTTAATTTTATGGTCATTTAAAGCATATAAAATGTTTATCATAAATATATATTGTATCATTTATTTGCACTGCTGTTGAAATGGCCGATGGATGCAAATTATCCTTTATGAAACCTGAATGCAGCTAAAGTAATGTGTAACTTTAGGGATAGAAAAAATACCAGTGAACTCTATTTCAAAGAGCTAAATTAAGTGACTGTTATATTCATGAGAGATAGGGCATAGGTGAAAACCAAATAAGTGTTTTATATCTATTTATATTCCCATGATTGTCATTCACTTTGGAATTGTAAAAATATACTGTAGCTATTGCACTTACTTGGTATTCTTAAAGTCTAATGTAATCTATTTTTTATTTTTATGCTAGAAAGTTATTGATTCTTTATTTACTATGCAGGCAGCACAATACTCAGCAGGTCTGTGGCATGAAGTAAATCAATTTGTCACCCACAGAAAGGAAACCAATGTAATTTTACTAGTTGGAGGTTTATTTTCATTCTCACTCATTATGCATTAACTATGATGTGTAAAACCAGACTTAATGGTAAGAAAGCATAGTAATTCACAAAAGCACTAAATGGATAGTGCAGGTCAAATTTGTTTACAAAATTGATGTAAACAAAGCAGGGACAAAAGTAGGTGATCTCTCAAGATCCCTTCCAGTCTTTCCTTTCTCTAATTCTACTATTATGATTGGGGGGGGAAAATCCAGTTAAAGCACATTTTCAAAAGACCTAAGCATTCTCTGGAAATGTTTGTATCCTGAACATTGAAGCATTGTGCTTGAGTGTGGCAATCTACAAGTGAAACTGACCAGAGTATTTCTTGCCCCCAAACTGAGAGCCATGCAAAACAGTAAGCAAACTCTATGGAGAGTGAAAAGTCGGTTAGATCCAGTCTCACAAGCACTCCTTCGGGGGATGTCAGAGGAAACACTGCATCAAAAGGGCAACTGGTCTGAAGGTTCCTGGTCCTATTGCTGATGGTGTGTGACACTAGCAGGGTCTTGGTATATGTTTTAAAAATGTTGTTAATATTGGGGAGAAAGTGGAAAGGAATTTCTGTACTGATTAGAGCAGAAAATTGATCCCTGTTATGCAGCCTTGACGAGTAAATACTGCATAAAATGCCTGCTTCAGGGAGCATGCATAATTCAGTGTCTCTGGGAACACTCTAGGAGCACTTCTCAAGCATAATGAGTTCAGTACAGGAGAAGGCCCTATGGTGTTTCTGGGGAAAGTGGACAAACAGGCAATCCAGGTTGGTGGTTTTGGCAGAGGTTGACCTGGTTTGAGAACCAGTTTCTATTATGATGTGCTTGTGTAGGAAAATATTTGCCTGCTCCCTGGTATGTCTTCACCCTGTCTTACCTCCTTGCCTGCTGTAGCTCCTCTGTGGCTATATGGACATACTTTAACCTAGAAAAATGATTCAGGCACTGTTTCAGGTCCCTGGTAAATGTCCTCATGAATCTACAAATTGAAAGGTGCCCAGGACGCACTGTGAGACTGTTGTTGCAGTAGCCACGTCTGAGTGTCATCCTGTTATTTTCTGCCTCTTGTATTGGCAGCCTGAGATGCCCATTCTCCAGCCATGCAAGCTTTCTTGCCTGAGAAGTTAATAGGTGACCTCAATCCCTGAAACCCTTTCAAGTGTTCCACTGTGATACCCAGCCCCTGACATTGGCTATTCATAGAACTTTCATATTTTCTGTCCTGAAAAGAGCAGAATACCCCAGTTTAACCTTAAGCCACAACAGCTGCAAGCCACACAGTACTTGTGAACATTTAGCATAAAAGAAAAGTCAGTTAAAAGTCAGTTAATTTCAGACAGAATAAAGATCAGGGCTTCCGACAGGAGGCAGAGGGGGGCAAATGGTGCAGTTGCCCTGAGCGGGAGCACCCAAATCCCCAGGCCCTTAAAATCACTGTTGGAGCTCCCCGCAGCATGGTCTGGACGGCTCTGAGGGCTGGTTGGAGGTCGGAGCTAGCCCCTAAATTCTTGCCTGAGGCCCCACCCCTTCTGGGTGCCCAGAGTTGAGCACCCTCTCCCCCCCCAAAACACATGCATACACTGCTCAGGACCCAGCAAAGTCTGTCGTCAACCGTGATGAAGATTAATTGGAAACAAGAGTTAGTGGTGGAAATCACTTAGTTAGTTAGAGGTTGCAGTACAAAATGCAAACACAGATATTACCTTTCCTATCCAATGAAGTAAATTTCTCCTCCTCCCCCGACCTCAAAGTTCAGGCTATTGTGCAACTGGCTGCTTCTCAGTAACCAGGATCCAGAATGTTCTTGACAGCAACCTCAACTCCCAAGGGCTACGTCTACACTGGCCCCTTTTCCGAAAGGGGCATGTTAATTTCAGAGATTGTAATAGGGAAATCCGCGGGGGATTTAAATATCCCCCGCGGCATTTAAATAAAAATGTCCGCCGCTTTTTTCCGGCTTTTAGAAAAGCCGGAAAAGAGCGTCTACACTGGCCCCGATCCTCCGGAAAAAGCGCCCTTTTCCGGAGGATCTTATTCCTACTTCGAAGACCAATGTGCTTGCACAGAGGCCATGATCGGAATGTCCGTCTGTGCTGTGTATAGTGCAGCTGAGATGGGGGGGAGAGGTCCCCTGCCTCTGTGTAGAAGGGGCTTGTGAAGGGAGGGCATCATGTTGTGTCCTGCCCTGGGGTCAGGAGCATGTCATGTCTCTTCACACACACATGTGGCTATTGGGCCACAGCCTCTGTGTGGCAGGCAGCTGGAGACACCTGAACTGGGTGGCAAGGCTCATGCTCGCACGTGCACAGGTTGCTGCGTGATCCATGATAAGCAAGGCCCACATGCGTGGTCCTTGGTCTCCCTTCCTGCCCTCCTGCCTCTCCCCCTCCCCGGGAAGGGGACAGTGATGGCACTCACCCTGGTGTGGCCTCTCCGGATGACCCTGGTGACTCGACTGCTGGGACAGCTCAGGGATCTTGTCAGTGTGGCACCCTCCATGGCGACACTTGCGGATCCTCCTCCGCGCCCTGGTCAGGGCCCTCCGCTCCCGGATCAGTGCCTCCCAGGGTGTCACGGACCATCCCACCCCCCCTTGATGCGGTCCAGGGCATCAAAATAGGGGCAGGTGGTTGCCCCTGTTGAGGAGCTGCCCTGAGAGGCCCTGGCGTACACCTGCTGCATCTCCTTAATCTTCATGTGCACTTGCTCTTGGGTGCGCATGTGGCCTATGGTGGCCATGGTAGCAGCTATGTGGCCATACACCATGGCGTTCCTCCATCTAGTGCGGAGATCATGGACATTGGAGGCCTCCCTCCAAACCTCAATGAGGTCCATAATCTCCGCACTAGTCCAGGAGGGAGCCCGCCATCTCCGGCCCCTGGCTGGCTCCTGGGAGCTGGGGGACTGGGTGGTGGAGGGCTGGCTGGCACTGGCTGCTGGCTCTTACTGGGGCCACTGGGTGAGAGTCAGTGACTGCTGGCTCTGTGCTGGCACGCCTGTAGCTGGCACATGCACTATGGCCAGAGTCTACCCCTTTAAGGTCTCTGGGGCTCAGGGAGAGGAGCAGAAGAGTTTTCCTGGTTTGGCTGAGAGTGACCAGCAAGGCACCCTGGGAAGGGCTGGAGGCCCCCTATTTCAAAATATAGTAGCTCAATATCTGTGACTCTGTAACGCTGTAGTGTTACGAGTCGCCTCTGGGGGGCACTGTTGCCTCGCGCCGTGGCACTCGGCTGAGTTCTGCGCCGCTCAGCTAGGCCACCGCGGGGGCGCAAGTTGGGGGGCCGGAGTCTCCCTATTTCGAAATAAGTGTCTACACAGCGCTTATTTCGAATTTGGCGTTATTCCTTGTAGAATGAGGTTTAACTAATTCAAAATAAGCGCCCCGCTATTTTGATTTTATTTCGAAATAGCGGTTTGCCTGTGTAGATGCTAGGAAAGTTAATTCGAAATAACGGCTGTTATTTAGAATTAACATTGAAGTGTAGACATACACTGTTATTAGGGAGGAGAAACAACTCTCCTTTGCTTGGATAGGTCATGCTTTAGGCCCATTACCTCTTTGCGATTAATTTCTACTCCAAGTTCATAAAGTTTATATTTTCAATATAAATTTGTGTGTGGGTCCACTGGTTCAATAATGTGTTCATGTGTACTCTTTTTGCAGATTCTGGAGTGTCTCTGAAGTACAGAGCATGGCATACACATTTGGGAGTATATCGGGCAGACTAGGTTATTATGAGCATCTTGGTAGCTATAGCAGGAATATGACACTTCCCCCCGACAACTAACAATGGATTATTTTTGTCCTCTTCAAAGGAAGCTCTGAGTGTTGTGTGTTGCTGTGCTGATCTACTTAATGCAGACTTTTCACAATCATTGGGTTTTGTTGCAACAGAGCATATGCTGTTCTTGATACTGTGCTTTCTGGAGCAGCTTTGATTCCCATGCTCTTATACCAATTCTCCACAGAATTTTTTTCTGGGGAATTGTTCAAAAAATGTTCAAAAAATGAGGAGTAACATTAGTTCAGACTAAGGGCTTTAGTCCGAACTAACGCGTCCCGGCGCGCGCTTCCTGGTTCGAATCAGCTGTGATTCGAACTAGCGCGCCGGCGAGATCATGTTAATGGAGCGCGGGATATTTAAATCCCCGCTTCATTAACTAGTTCGATTGTCTCCATTTGCATCCCTAGTTCGAACTAGGGATGCAGTGTAGACATACCCTTAGAGGGTAAGCTCTACAGATGAATGGAACTGGACCTTTAATAACTCCATTTATCTGAAGAAGTGGGCTGTGCCCACAAAAGCTCATGATACCATCAACATGTTATGTTAATCTTTAAGGTGCTGCTAGACTATATGTTGTTTCTTAAGTTTTTCCAGTTATAAACACGGCTACCCCTCTGAAACTTCTGTACATATGGATAGTAACTAGATAGGGGAGTCAGCTTGTTACTGTAATTAATACAAATTAAATAATCAAAGAATAAAAAAAGAAAGGAGAGAAAAATCAGCTAGCAACCAAGAAATTGAACTTTCTGAAATGAGTCAAAACCTACAGAATTACTAAAACAGTCTCTGAATTGGCAGTAATTTCAATTTTCTCCACAGACTGTAAGTTGGGTTGATTATGACACCACTCCATGTCCAAACTTCTTCCCCTGCAGCAATGTGTAAGACTCATATTGAGAAAACAATGAATCTTCAAACAAGCAAACAAACAAAAAAATCCCCAACCCACCAACGACAAGTGTCTCCTGCAGTGCTGCCAATATCTGTTCAAAGAGAATCTTAACACACTGCCTCAAGGAAAAGCCATGAAATTTAAATGGATCCTGAGTCACCGAATCACACAGACTTGGAACAAACCCATCAGAAAGTTGATTGGAGGATTGATTTGCTGTGGCTCCCAGCACAACAGTTCATCAGATGTAGGAGTCAAGTTGACCCCATGGCTTTCAGATATAATTTCATCCCTTCTTAAAAGTCTTTTCCATTACTTCATGACACTGCAGACACAAGAGTTGTGTATGATTTTAAATAAAACAAAGCCACATGATCTGTGTTCCAGCATTAATATGGAAATTAACAGCTTGAGAATTATGGCACGTTTGCAGTGGGAGGTTTACTTGACAAAGAACAGTGCATTAAAAGCTTTTGCATAGGCCACTCATCATTGTCAGCTCCCAAAAAGTCAAAGGAACCATGTGTTGTGTAACTCACTTCAAATAATGGATGGCTGTTTGCAGTCGGTTTACTGCATCAGTAAGTACTGCTACAATAAATGGTCATCATAATATGAAGAATTCACAGAGGTGTTTTGGGGTTCAGATAATCATTTTCCCTAATTATATTTGGGTACATCTACACTAGCCCCCAGATGGATCTAGGGAGGCTAATGAGGGCGACCGAAATGGCAAATCAAGCCTGGGATTTAAATATCCCGCACTTGATTTGCATGTTCCCAGCCGGTCGCCATTTTAGAAATTGACTAGCCTGAAGTAACTGCCTGCGTCTATACGCGGCAGTGAAACGGGATTCCGGTTTAGAGCCCCTAAATTGAATTAGCTAGTAAACCTAATTGCGGGAAGCAGTTACTTCGGGCTAGTCGATTTCTACCATGGCAACCGGGCTTGATTTGCAATTTCGGTTGCCCTCATTAGCCTCCCTAGATCTATGTAGGGGGCAAGTGTAGCTGTACCCTTTGATATAAAATGTCTTAACTACATATACACAATGCTGTTCTGCTGTGAAGACTACTAGAAGACTCTCAAACTCTGTGAAGAGATGCATTACAGTTACTATGCTCTAGACATGTGTTGTCATCTTAGGATGTGTCTACACTACAACCTAAACTGGCACAGCTTAGAAGGGTGTCACCAGAAGGGCTTTGGCTTCCTCGACCACAGGATGCTATTCCAGGAAGGACTGCTAAGCAGGGTTGCGGTTCACCTTTCGAGGAAGGAGAAGACCGTATTTGGATAAATACTAGGACTGGCTAACCTAGTGAGGAGGGCTTTAAACTAGGTTTGATAGGGGCAGGTGACCAAAGCCCACAGGTAAGTGAAGAACATGGAGACCTGGAAGATGGGTCGGAAATGGGAAGGAGTGTGGGTTATAATAGCAGAGAAAAAGGAGGGACAAGGCAGAACTGGGAGGAAAGATCAAATCGGTATCTATATACAAATGCAGGAAGTATGGGTAATAAGCAGGAAGAACTTGAAGTGCTAATAAATAAACACAGCTATGACATTGTTGGTATCACAGAGGCTTCGTGGGATAATGCACACAATTGGAATACTGGTATAGAAGGGTACAGAGTACTCAGAAAGGATAGGCAGGGGGAAGAGGGTATGTCTACACTGCAAAATTAATTTGAAATTACAGTCATTAATTAAGTTAACTCTAAATAGTGCTGTAGTGTAGACATACCCAGAATGATTTAAACCAGCAGTGGCCAACCCATTTAACAAAGATTTTTCCAGTGGTGGAAAAAATGCAAAGAGCTGCACCAGAATTGTCAAGTAAAAACAAAAAAAAATATTTTTTTTTTAAAAAAAAGAAGGTTGCCCCTTTAAGACGGTTGTCCTCTTGGGCACCATTTTTAAAACCCCACAGCTCCAACCTGGTAAGCACAGGGAAGCCAGGGGCTGAGAGAGAGCCGGCAGGAGCCGTTTGGAGTGCAGGAGTGGCTTCACGAGCTGCAGTTCTGGGGGGCAAGAGCCACATGCAGCTTGTGAGCCATAGGTTGGCTATGGCTGATTTAAACCCAGGCAGGACTCCTATGCGCCCATGGAATTCAGGGCATGAGAGTGGATTGAACAAAGAGAGTAAGTAACAGTGAAATGTGAATCCAGTCACAATCAGGGTAATTTTTCTTTATGTTGTGGTTTGGTCTGTGTTATTCAATGCCTCTTCTCCCCCTTTACCGGCATTGTGCCAGAGATTTTCTGTTTTAATTTGTTTTCCTTAGTTTCTCTGTAACATCTACCAACCAAAGATGTTTTATCAAGTTTATCTTTTGTTCTGTAATAAAAATCACCTCTTTTAAGGTGATGATTTGATTCTTGTGTCCTGGAAGGTCTGTCTGTGTGCATCTGCATGCCTCTGACTGAGGGGTCAGCTACCAGAGATTGCAGTTTGTTTTTTCTCTCTTCTTTTTTGCAAGCTCTTTTGAGGAAAAAGAGCTTGGGGTATCCCTAGGGATGATTTCAAGTGTTCACTCTGAGATTTAGGTATAAAAAGCACTTGATGGTTATAGCAAATCCCCCAAATCTGGGTATTGTGATTCTGGGAGGAAGTTTTTGATAACCAGTGTCTGTTGAGTCAAGGTTTTGAGCTCTTTGCAGGTCCCCATCTTTTGGCTAACAAGCTTATTGAAGTAGTTTGAATAGCCTTACGAAGCTTTCCTAATCCACAGGGCTGTATAGTGTCATGATCCAAACCTATCATTCCCACTGATATAAGTATGGTATGATAGATAGATAGCACTTACACGTATTCTAAACACTACAATTGGATTTTTCAAAAGCTCTGTAAGCTGGCCTAACTCTGCTCCTGTTGAAATCAGTGGGGCTTCGTCTAGATGGCAAGTTTTCTGTTAAAAGCATTTGCGGAAAAGAGTGTCTAGATTGGCACGGATGCTTTTACGCAAAAGCGCTTTTTGTGCAAAAGCGTCCGTGGCCAATCTAGACGCGCTTTTGCGCAAAAAAGCCCCAATCGCCATTTTCGCAATCGGGTTTTGTTTTGCGCAAAAAAAAAAAAAAAATCTGAGATGTCTACACTGGCCCGAATGGGAGCAGCATAGTATTTCCGCAAGAAGCACTGATTTCTTACATTAGATCGTCAGTGTTCTTGCAGAAATTCAAGCGGCCAGTGTAGACAGCTGGCAAGGTTTTCCGCAAAAGCAGCTGCTTCTGCGGAAAAACTTGCCATTCTAGACACTGACTGGGTGTTTATCATTGAACATAATGAGAGCAGTGATAGACCAGATACATGTGAATATACCCATCTTATAAGTGCGTAAGGTGACATGAATTTAAGGACATAGAGTAACTTTTTTTTACATTAATAATATAAAAATGCACTTAACTGTTTTCTTTGTACCTTTTTGGATCATAATAAATGCTCTTAGTTAATGCAGTTCAACTGGTAACTAATATTCTGCTTAAAATGAATTGACATATGTTCAGTGCCAGGTCAGACAGTTATGGTAAATATTTCAGAATGTACATGGTGGCTTTCAAGCACTGGGACTGTTTTTATTACAGTTTGGGATCAGGCCCCCATTGTGGTAGGTATCACAGGGGTGTTTTTGCTTATTTATTTAGTGTTTGTGTAGTCCCAGTTCCAAAAGTTACATAGGTGCTTAATCAGTGAGATTCAGGGTCATCTTTTAAAAAAGTATTTAGTTGCTTAACTCTGATTAGGGTCTAAGACAATAAAGAACAAAGCCAAATGGGCACATTGTTTAGGCACTTTTGAAAGTTTTCCCTGTATATAGAAACCTGTGAACAGATAGTTCCTTCCCCCAAAGAGCTCACAGTCTAAATTGATTAGCTAGAGAAAGGTTGGAAAAAGGAAATGGTGACAGTATTATCCCCATTTTACAGATGGGCAGCTGAAGCACAGGGATATTAAATGACTTGCCCAAGGACACAAAGATGTCTGTGGCAGAGTCATGGATTTAAATCAAATCATCTGAAGTCTCGCCATCTACCTAAACCTCTGACCACTCTTCTTTCTTTTCGTGTCAGGTTAGACTACAGCACTGGAGCAACCATTGAAAACAGGTTGTCAATATAGCATAACAGAGTGAGGTTTGCATTTATTTTTTACTCAACACTTAATTTGTGATTGCTATTACAGAAAGCTCATTCTCTTTCACTTTCAAAGCACCTGTTCTTTCTCACTTGAAGTTTGCCTGATTGCTCTTTTCTGATTTACACTGATTTAAAGAGCCCTCCCCCTTTTTAAAGCAAGTTTCATGTATTTAGCATCTGGTCCAGTTGCAAGGTGGAAAGGTGCTGCTGGTTTTTGCCCATTTACATGATTTAATCTGGACAAGGTTATGAAAAGAAATTGCACAAAGGAGACTACTGTGATTGTAAGCTTCAAGGGTAGGGATTCTCGTCTTGTTCTGTGTTTCTACCATGCTGAACACAGTCAGGTCCTTGTCCGTATCTTAGGTTGTTAGGCACCACTGAAATTGAGATGATGTATAACACAGGGAGGATGTCCCTTCTCACACACACCCCAGGGGTAGAACTGGAAAGGCCACATATAGTTCTTAGTCAATAATCAGAGCTGATTTATTCAGGTTCTGAGTTGGGACTTTTGACAGAAAGCAAGCCCTGAAGACAATGATGTCCAGTGACCTGTATTTGGAACTTTATTTGTTCTTCCCCCACTGATCAGTCTGCTCATCTTGCTTTAAACTTGGCTGGGTTTCCTCAGGTACTTCCAGGTAGTTGTGTATATTTGGCATATCAAACCAAGCTATCTGCTAAGTATACCCCTAGAGATATGATTGGTGCTATCACTTAAATTCTGAAATAAATTAGCCTGCTTTAAAACCCTATCCAGTTGGGATGCTAATTTGTGTATTTGTAATGCTGTGTCTTGCATATTATGATATTTTACATGGGCTCCTTTGCCTATTAGATTTGCTGGCTGCCTTATAATGAAAAATACATATACATACACATTTTTTTACTTAGGTTATTTTCTTGTTCATTTTAATAACATTTTTATTTGTCGCTTAATTGAATGAAAATCTTCTACTGAACCATATTGGAAGGTTCCAGATGCATATTGTTAGCTAGTAATGTAAATCTTTATATTCATAACATTATTGTGACACAATTTCCAGGCAGAAGAGAAAAAAATCACAGTGTATATGTTGCTTGTTTATTTATTTATTCATTCTTTCAACAGCAGATAGCTTCTCCAATTCCTTATGTGACACATTCAAAGTCCGTGTATGTTGATGTAGCTCCAGAGACCCATTTACCTCAGCTGAAGGCCTGGCCTTATTTTTCCTTCAATCAGTACTTTTAATTAGTACTGAAGACGTGCCTCACATTTATATCATGGACTGTCTACTTCAATACTGTAGACTGTGTATGATTTTTCCAATTTTCATTGCTCTCTATTGGCTTGAGAGTCAACAGATTTAGTAACCATCATCTGTAACGAAGGCATAAAAGCTAATGGAAGTGACTAGAAACAAAGCTGCTAGATTTCTCTGTCTGCCATAATATATGAAATTAAGTCTGCCTTAAACCTGAGGTGCTTATTACAACACGTTAGCTACAAGCTCAAACAGACGTGCACACAGCTTGAACCCCAGATTTTTCACCTAATCTGAAACTGAGGCTATGTCTACACTACAGAGATTTTTTTCGGAAAAACGGCCATTTTTCCAAAAAAACTTGCAGAGCATCCACACCTGAAGCGCATTTTTGTGAAAAAAAAAAAAATTGAAAGAATAGAGGGTTTTTCCGGTGTACGTATTCCTCATTCTATAAGGAAGACTGCCTATTTACGAAAGAGCTCTATTGCAAAAAGGTGTGTGTGGATGGGCAAGAGGAGTTTTTTGCACATGAAGAGGAAAAAACACAGGTTCCCTGGTGGCCATTCCGTGCATAGCAATCAGAGCTTACTTTTGAGAGTGCAGTCTGGACACTCTTTTTCGCAAAAGTGCATCGCACTTAGGATGCACTCTTGCAAAAGAAGCTTTTGTGAAAGATTTCTTCCTATAAAAGCTTCTTGCACAAGAAGCCTGCAGTCTAGACATAGCCTCAGTGACACAAAGAATAACATCTTGTGGCTGTGTAGTACCCAGTGAGTAAAACCATCTTTAGACTTCCCTCTTGTTCCTACTCATTATACTCCTTTGCATTCCAGCCTAGGGATGACTGTTAGTTCCCTCCTTCCTTGCTTCCTACCTATGCCAGTAATAATTTGCAACTTTTAAGTGCAATTTTGAATGGCAGTTTCCTTTTTGTGTCAATCTACTGGTAACAGGAACTTTTGGAATTAAAGAATTCTCACCCTTCCACAAATTAACACTAGACGGGTATGCTTTAGTGAATAGATATGGTCACATTTACCTTTCTGAAAACAGATGTTATACAAGGGATTTTTAATCAGCATCATGAGGGTATTATGCTCATATGGTTATGTTATTTCTACTAATAATGGGCTGCATTACAGGTCTGAGTTTTATGAATGATTTTATTAATAACTGAACCCTTCAAAATATCATTCCCAGAATGGGAGTGGACATTGCTTTCCGCAGATATTATATGATTCTCTTTTCTACTTCAGTAAAGAGCATTGTCCGAAGCTTCTCTTCCATGTGAAACCCACCGTAATCTTTTGCTCCCAACCCCCACCTTTATTTTTTTTGCCATGTGGTGGAATACCTGCATGCACTTCATTTACAACTTATTAAAATAGGGTCTCCCCAAAAGATCAATTAATGAGGATCCATACTTATTGCCTGTCACAATTTCCCACTTCATTTTGCAAGAAGTACAGGCAGTCCCTGAGTTACGCGGCTCCGACTTATGTCGGATCCGCAGTTACAAATGGGGTTTGCTGCCCGTCTCCCTGGTCTGCTGAAGACAAGCAGACCAGGGAAGCAAAGCCTTTGAGGACTTCAGCAGCGGGACAGCCGTGGTGCGTCTGGGCTGTCCGCTGCCCGTGTGCTCCGCGGCTTTGCTCCACGTCTCCCCAGACCAAGGAGACGGGGAGCAAAGCCGGGGAGCACGCGGGCAGCGGACAGCCCAGACGTGCCGCGGCTGTCCCGCTGCCGGCGTCCTCAGAGGCTTTGCTCCCCATCTCCCTGGTCTCTAGCAGACCAGGGAGATGGGAAGCAAAGCCACGGAGCACAC
Organism: Pelodiscus sinensis; assembly: GCF_049634645.1. Taxonomy (NCBI): domain Eukaryota; kingdom Metazoa; phylum Chordata; order Testudines; family Trionychidae; genus Pelodiscus; species Pelodiscus sinensis. The sequence continues at coordinate 12,197,922 of NC_134716.1, forward strand.
GGGCAGCGGACAGCCCAGACGCGCCGCGGCTGTCCCGCTGCCGGCGTGTTCCGCGGCTTTGCTCACCGTCTCCCTGGTCTGCTGGAGACCAACAGACCAGGGAGACGGGGAGCAAAGCAGAGCAAAGCCGTGGAGCACGCGGGCAGCGGACAGCCCAGACGTGCCGCGGCTGTCCCGCTGCCGGCGTGCTCCGCGGCTTTGCTCCGCTTTGCTCCCCATCTCCCTGGTCTGCTGGTCTGCTGGAGACCAGCAGAGCAGGGAGACGGGGAGCATAGCCGCGGAGCACGCGGGCAGCAGGACAGCCGTGGCACGTCTGGGCTGTCCCGCTGCCCCAGTGCTCTGCGGCTTTGCTCCGGACGCCTGTGGTACAGCAGCTGGGGCGTTGCCAGTTGGTCCCGTAGCGCTGCTCTGGGTGCTGCTGGACCAACCCGGCAGCACCCCAGCTGCTCTGCCCCAGGCGTCCTGATTCAGCCACTGCTGATCAGTTTCAGCAGCAGCTGACTTGGGGACGCCAGGGGTTCTTAAGTTGAATCTGTATGTAAGAACTGGCGTCCAGATTCAGCCTGTTGAAACTGATCAGCGGCTGATTCCAGGAAGCCCGGGGCAGAGCAACTCTGCCTCGGGCTTCCTGTAGTCAGCCGCTGGTCAGTTTCAGCAGCGGCTGAATCTGGACGTCAGTTCCGACTTACATACAGATTCAACTTAAGAATAAACCTACAGTCCCTATCTTGTATGTAACCCGGGGACTGCCTGTACTATAATTTTCTTTTTCAGTAGCTAGCACTGCAAACTCATGCTGGGACCTGAGAATCAAGATGATCTTGTTCCTTCTTGTGAATAAGTATTAGTACTAAAAATACTGTTGTGCAAATTATGTCCATAATTCCCTTTTTGCAGTTCCATCAAACACTTTCATATGTTCCTAGAAAAGGAATATGGGTTCAGGGCACTTTGTGAAAACACTGCAGTCAAATGACAATTTTTTAGCAGGATGTAAACACAGTGTGGTGTTTTGTTCCCATTTAGCAGTGGCAATTGGACAAACTTGCTTTACATGTCTTCCCATAAGGGCAGGCATGAACAAATTATCCAGAGATAGCCTGGCTCTAAGCAGCTCTTGTATCGTCTCAGAATAATCCATCAAGCCATGATAAATACTTCAAGGCTACATCTACACTGTGCATTGTTGCTCAAGAATATATGCAAATGTGCCTCATTTGAATACCTAATGAGCCGCCATTTTTGCAGAAGGGGCTTTTGTGCAAGAAGGAGCTATCTACACTGTCCTCTTGCACAGGAGCCGTTCTTCTTTAAAATAAGCGGCAACACGGCTTCTGCGCAAGAGGGGTTTTTTTTGTGCAAGAGCAGTGTAGACAGCTTCTTCTTGTGCAAAAGCCCTTTCCGCAAAAATGGTGGCTCATTAGGTATTTAAATGAGGCACAGCGATATTCATTGCCACGCCTCATTTACATATCTTCTTGCACAACAATGCGCAGCGTAGACGTGCCCAATAGAAACAGTGATTATGACTCCCAACTGTGACAAGGATAATTAACTGGCATATGGAGATGCCAGGTAACAGCTTCATTATCACCTGTCCTGGGGACATTTGAAACTTTCTAGATTTTTTGGATTTATCTTCTCTTCACACATGTGCCTTAGGCCTGATCTACACACCTACGAACACCTGGTTTAAACACAGCAAGGTTGATGGAAGAGTTCTTCCCTTGACTTAACTACTGGCTAGACTGGTTAACTAACTAGATGAGGAACTCCCCTCCATCAGTGCAGGAAGCATTTATGCTACAGTGTAATCAGTGCCACTGTAGCAGTTGAAGTGTAGTCCTACTGAAAGGGTGTATCTAGACTACAGGGTTTTGTTGACAAAAGTGGACTTTTGTCGACAAAACTATACCTGCGTCCACACTGCCTTTGAGTTATGTCAACATAACGTTGACAAAACTCAGCAGTTTTGTCGACGTATGTAAACCTCATTCTACGAGGAATAACGCCTTTTGTTGACAAAGTTCTGTTGATAGAAGGCTTTATTGCATCTACACTGTCCTTTGCGTCCACACTGCTATGTCGACAAAGCGGCTTGCTTTGTCGACAGAACTGGATGTAGTCTAGACGCTCTTTGTCGACAGAAGCTTTGTTGACCGTATCTGTCGACAAAACTTCTGTCGACAAAACCCTGTAGTCTAGACATACCAAAAGAGAAATGATAGTCAGTTCCAATTGGCATCTTTTCTGGGCTTGCAGGGTTGGGTATCTGACCGAGCAGAGCTTGCTCACTGCTAAGATGTACAGGTACTTCAAGATGAGGGTTTCTGTAACAATCCAATAAATTATCATTTGGTCACTTTGGATGCAGTCTTTCCAATGCTTTTTCCACTAGTTAATCATGTTCCACAGAAGCTCGTGTTTGTTATGAGAGATGTTACTTCACGTACCTACTACATCAGGAATATTGGTGCTTGGTGTATGCTTCTGTGCAGATATTAGCATCTTAAGCACTCTTACAAGAGAGGTCATTTGTGGTGAGGAGGTGTAGCTCCCTCAGCCGCAGATACTGAGGACATGCCCCAAGTTGCCTGGTGGGTGAGGCCAGGAGGGCCACACCCCACCCACCAGAAGTGGAGGGACAGGACAGGAAGAGGAAGGATGGGGGAAGTGGATTAGACAACACTGCTGCACGGCTGGAGGCAAGCACCAGGGAGAGCCACTGTTGCCCAAGAAATCGACCCAAACCTCTGGAGAATGTTGTTGCTTAGGTGCTGCTGCCCATGGTGGTATACCGAGAGGCACTGGAAGCAAACCTGTGAGCCCACATATGCTCAAGGGGACCTGGTAAAAATAAGCCAGCGGAGCCAGGGAGTGGTCTGGTAGGTAGTACGCGTGAGTCCAAACCAGTGTGTTGTGAGCAGATTCCTGCTGACCTAGTGGGAGATTGTTCCACCACTAATAGGGCCTTGAGTTGGGATGCAGTGGAATTGAGCAGACCTGTGTCCCCGCCTGCCACCCTATCACTGGGGTGGCAGTACTCCCGCTTCATAGGCCAGAAGGCCTGTGCTCCTTCACACAACTCCTGACCTAAGCCAGTAGAGTGTGTTGGTATTCATCCCTGTCCTATAGAGAGGCCACAGACCCCAGACTGCCGTTGAACTGGCTCTGTCTGACTGCAAGAGCAAAGCCCAGATTGCTACCCCATGCTGACTGAAGGCCAAGGCACCTGGATTATTAGAATTGGGTCTGACTGAAGACCAGAGCTCCGGGTACAAATCACCCTGCCTGCCTCGGGACTAGAGAAACTGACTCTTATTGACCATTGCCCTGTCTGGCAGAGACACTAGGGTTTGAATTACTGATTGTTTGGCAGAGCCCAGGGAAAGGGACTTTGGTGGCCCCGCCCAACAGAAGGTCTGAGCCTTGGCAGACTGATTGCCCTGCCTGGCTGAGAAGGGGAGAGGCAAACCCTGACCCCTGTATAAACAGCTAGTTTCCCTACTCTAGGACAGATCCAGGAACACTGCAGCAAGGAGGCAGGGGGCCCCTGGCCACAAATGCTGAGGGGTAGCCATTAGCATTACATCATTATATAGCCCATATCCTGTTTATCAATTCAGACTTGTTAGTACCAACATCAGTTAGTGGTCCGGTGTTCCCTCTAACATTTTCTGTTTTTGGGCCAGTTGAATTTTCTTTTGTGCACCACCAATGCTGAGGTAGTGTGTCAATGTACACCACCAATACAAACAAAACACACACGTGGCTGTGTCTACACTGGCCACATAACCCGTAATAGCTATGGAAATGAGAGAAGTCAGAATAGGGAAATGCGCGGGGGATTTAAATATCCTACTTGCAAGTAGGAATAAGAGATCCTCCGGAATAGGGCTTTATTCCAGAGTATCGCGCCAGTCTGGACGCTCTTTTCCGGCTTTTCCCCAAGACGGAAAAAAGCGGCGGCCATGTTTATTTAAATCCCGCGGGGGATATTTAAATCCCCCGCGCATTTCCCTATTCTGACTTCTCTCATTTCCATAGCTATTACGGGTTATGTGGCCAGTGTAGACACAGCCACTGTGTTTACACACACTCCTACTCCATATAGACATATCTTTTAAGCAGTCCATATGTGTGGAATAAAATATATTAAAACAAGACATATGTGACTAGTTGCTGTCAGGTATCCTTAGGGTACGTCTAGACTGCAAGCTTCTTTCAAAAGAGAGCATCCACACCTCAAAACCGGATCAAAAAAGTGATCTGCTTTTTTGAAAGAGAGCATCCAGACTGCATGGACACTCTCTCAAAAGAAAGCCTTGATTGCTGTTCGCAGAATGGCCACCAGGGCACCTGTGCTTTTTTTCAACTGCCTCGTCTTTCAAAAAAGTCCCTGTTCTGCATCCACTCACGCCTTTTTTTGAAAGAGCCCCTTTATCTACCCCTTCCCAGCCCAGGAGGACTGAAGAGACTGCTGTGTTTCTGACTCTCTCTCTCTTTCTCTCTCCTTCCCTCCCTCCAGCAGATGGGACTTTACCTCCCTTCTTTTAGCCACTCATTCCCTGCTTATATTGGCTGATTGCCTTCTCTTTCAAACTCATGGCAGGCAGTGTTTATCTGCTATTTATGGAGGCCTTGTCCCTGCCAATCAGCTGATCTCCCTGATTGCATGGGGAGCTTTGAACCTCTGCACGGGACTCAGAACATAGCTATGTGGTACTCAGCCACGCAACTTAAAGGGAACTTTGTGGTCTCACATTTTGCTAGTGCAGAATTTTGAAATTTGACCTGCTAAGCAGGTGGGACACAACTGTTTATGTCTTTTCATCTTCCCTGAAAACATGGCATTTCTCTTCAAGGGCATCATTCAAAGTCCTCAGAGGGCTTTGGTCAAGCCACAAAGGAGCACTTTTTTGGTTTCTCCAGCTCCATGGTATGTTCAAAGCCATCCTCTTTTTGGAACTCTCTCTCACTTCTCCTGAAGATGAAAGACTTCTATTAATCACAATAGGTTCTGGAATAGAACCCTTTTTCAGAACCTGTATAGGCCTCCCTGTGGTCTCCTTAACTGAAGCTACAGTCAAATATTCAAGCATATCTAAAGGGCACAAGAGTTAAATAAAATATTTTGCCCTTGTAGTGGCTTTTTTTTAAGTTTAAGTGAAACAATAAAGTCTCTGCCCCATTTTACTAATGTAATATATATTGCATTCACACAAGCACTCTTGAGCTCTCCAAACGAAATGGAAAACTTTTTTTTCCTTTTTCCTAGCAGATGACTTAATTTTTTATTGAGGTCTGTATCATAGGCTTTAGCTGCCTTGCTTTGCATGTTGGAAAAATACAAAGCCAAGATACAAATTGCTCCCATAAAATTGCATCTGTGTCTGCAGTTTGTTTTATATGTTTCTATCATTTTATTAGAATCACTTATATATATATCCAACATGATTCCATACACAGAGTCTGTAATATGAGCTATTTAAACTGAATCAGTTTGCTGTATAAACATATTTATCAGGGATAAACTGCCAGTTAGCATGTAGTTTAGGAAAAAATAGCTGCAAATAAGATACATATTTCCTCCTTTTACTATGGGTTGTTTCCCATTTTAATACTGTTATTTTTTAACTAGCATCATTGTTCAACATAAAAGCCCTATGATTTTACACAGTACTATAACTGCTCTCAACACCACTGTCAAAAATAGAAGAGTGAGCTCTCTGTTTTTGTGCAATGGGCCATATACAATGAATGGGTGCAAAGAGAAGCCAGAGGAAGCTATTTGTCGTTCATATGACTCCCTTACTTACAAGAAACAGGACTATGTAGCACTTTAAAGACTAACAAGATGGCTTAATAGGAGATGAGCTTTCGTGGGCCAGTCCCACTTCCTCAGATCAAATAGTGGAAGAAAATTGTCACAACCATATATACCAAAGGATACAATCTAAAAAAATGAACACATATGAAAAGGACAAATCAAATTTCAAAACAGAAGGGGGCTGGGAGGGGGGGAGGTAAATGTCTGTGAGCTAATGATATTAGAGGTGATAATTGGGGAAGCTATCTTTGTAATGGGTGAGATAATTAGCGTCTTTATTCAAACTTGAGTGTAAAGTGTCAAATTTAAGCATGAATGACAGTTCAGAAGATTCTCTTTCAAGTGAAGTCTTAAAAGGCCTTTGAAGCAGGATGCAGGAAATCAAGTCGTTGAGACAATGTCCTTTCTGGTTGGAATGGCAAGAAACTGTTTTTTCTTTGTGATCCTGTCTGATATCTGTTTTGTGGGCATTGATCCTTTGGCGAAGTATCTATGACGTTTGTCCAATGTTCATAGCAGACGGACACTTTTGGCACATGATTGCATAAATTATATTTCTGGATGCGCAGGAAAGCACTTTTGTAATGTGTGAAGTTCCTTGCAAGGCGGGAGCCTAACACTTTTAATGGAAGAAATAAAATAATAGTAAAAATGATCTGAAAATTCTATGTTGATCTAATGACTTGAAATTATCATCTGGGGTGTCTGTTGGTGTACACAGCCACTATTCTAGGTCAGTGGCTATGCTGAAGAGGAGTTACTGTTACCATTGCACTCATTGAAAGTCAATTGGTCTTAGAATGCTAAGTGCTTAAGTCCTGTGATGCTTCTTAATTTTGTCCATAGCTCAAAGAATAGCTAAGGTATTTTGGGTTATTGATTATCACAATTAACTCATTAGATCAATTCAGAAAAATTAATCATGATTTAAAAAAAAGTTTTAATCATGCTGTTAAACAATAGAATACCAATTGAAAATTAAATATTTTTGATCTTTCTACATTTTCAAATATATTGATTTCAGTTAGAGAACAGAATACAGAGTACAGTGCACACTGCATATTATTATTTTTATTACAATTATTTGTACCATAAAAATGATAAACAAAAGAAATAGTATTTTTTTCAATTCACCTCATACAAACACTATAGTGCAATCTCTTTATGAAAGTGTAATTTACAAATGTAGATTTTTGTTGTTGCATAACTGCATTCAAAAACAAAACAATATAAAACTTTGGAGCCTGCAAGTCGACTTAGCACTACTTCTTGATCAGCCAATTGCTAAGACAAACAAGTCTGAATACAAGTTGCTGATATAATGCTATCTACTTTTCATTTACAATGTCATCAGAAACTGAGATCAGGCAGGCAAGATATTTACATGCCAGATATGCTAAACATTCATAGGTCACTTCCTGCTTCAACCAACATTCAGGAACATGCTTCCATGCACAATGATGCTCATTAAAAATATGTCAATTAAATTTGTAACTGAACTCCTTGGAGGAGAATTGTATACTCTGTTTTACCTGCATCCTGCCATATATTTAATGCTGTAGAAGTCTCGGATGATGACTCAACACATGCTTGTTTTATAAATGTCACGTTAGATTTGATAAACCACGACAAAGGTTTGAGAATCTGGTTTACATTTGTAAATTCAACTTTCATACTAAAGAGAATGCACCACAGTGCTTATATTCAGTCAATTGAAAATTACTATTTCTTTTATTCTTTACAGTGCAAATATATGTAATCAAAAATATATAGTGATCAGTGTACACTTTGTATTCTGTGCTGTAACAAATAAATATATTTGAAATGTAGAAAAAATCCAAAACATTTAAATAAATAGTATTCTATTATTGTTTATCAGTGCAATTAATTGCACTATGAATCATAATTACTTTATTTAATCAGTTGACAGCCCTAAAGGTATCATGACTAGTGACTGGTTTTTTTCATTAATGTATCAGTTAACTCAGTTCTCCAGTGTTGCTCTCCTTTTCCAGCTACATTTTCTCAACATAAATTCATAATACATTCCCATTTCTTCTGGATTAAAGTAAATTCTGTGAATATAGTTGTAATGGAACAGTAATTGCTGTTTAATGCATATTTTAGACTGTTAAGGAGAGCTCTTTCTCTTCCCTATTTGAGTTTTAATTTTGTAGACGTCAGGAATTTTGTAGAATTGGAGTACTGTAATATAGAAAATCATGCCAGTGTAGCAGAGAGCAATTTCAATGCATCATTCTTTTCACTTTTCTGGTGGAAATTAGTTTTGTCAATATAATTTCAATTAGGCAAAATAAGAGAAGAAATGACTTCTAAGCAGGTGGTTGTCACACAATACATTGTGCAATTGTGAATTACCTTATGGGTAAATGTTAAGTATTATCTTTATAATTTCTCTCATTTTTACACCCACACCCACGTACACTCCTTTTACAACCACATCTTTAAAAAAAATCTTAAGAAAATAAAACAAAATGTACAGAGGGAAAAAACTGGAAGTACAACCATTTTCCCACAATACTGTTTCTCTATCAATAGATTGTTTATTTTTGATTGCTGCTCTGGGTTTTTAAAGAATGTGATCGATTTATTTAAAGGTAAATATGCAAAGTAATATGCCCATTTTGATTTGTTGTTTCTTTGATTTGCTCAAGTTTTCCACAAGGCCCCTGTGGCAACAGCAATCTGTTTTCTGGTGGCAGTTTCTATATGCGTTGTTGCAGTTACTTTTCAAAGTAAGATTTATTAGTAAGGGACTGGCTTAGAAAATCAACCTAAAGGATTCCATATATATGGGCTAGTGGACAGGGCACTGAACCTTGGACTTTTGGTTCTTTTATTGGGTCTGCTGCTGATTGGCCATGTGACCTTCAGCAAGTCAATTCACCTTTCTGGTTGTCTTCCCCATTTAGATAGTTCAGGCTGCCCAAACCCAGAATCCCTAACTATGTACAACACCTATCACAATAGAAGCTGGATCTCAGCTGACATTTTAGATGCTACTGTTATAAATAATTAAATTTGTGGCATACAAACAGAGAAAATTAACACCCTAAAATACACTTTAAAAGAGGTTACTGTGTGAAACAAGTTTGTTTCTTTAAATCCCAAACTACAAGAACTGAAACCAGACACACACGAAGCAGGCTACTCCCTGAGGCAGAGAAGCAATTCACTTTACTTTCCTCTAGGCTGACTCTTTGCAGACAGTCTTCTGAACTCCCAGATCACATGGTTCCCTTCAGCACCCTCTGACTTGCAAGTGACACCAGGGAAACCCTTTGAAAATTGAAGTGATAGCTTGTAATTTGAATAGTTTTTATTTCACTGAACCACCATAATAATCCATTAGAATTGGGAACTTTGTAAGTTACTTGATTAAGATTTTTAAACATGACTCGCTGCCTCAGTTCCTGGTGCCCTGTCTGAGACATCTGAACAGGATGGGTGCTCAACACTTTCTGAAAAATAAGGGTACTTTTGGATGTCATGGGTAGGACATTCAAAAACTTGTTCTGGGCCTTTGGTTGCTTTTTTGTTCTCTGTAGCTGTACAGCCTCAGGTGGACAGGGGATTAGAAGAGGGTTTCCCACCTCTTAGAAAAGTGTTCTTACCATTGAACAATGGGATATTCTGAGAGAGCATTCCTTCAGTCTCCCCTGTTGGAGCTGGTCCATTTAGGATAAATATATTTGCTTCATCCTCTAAAGAAGAATAACCATATTAATGTCTTCAGAATTTGTAATGCTACAGGACTGATTCTCTTCTGGCTTGTGTTGGCATAATCACTGGCATCCTGAAAATTGTGCTCAGATTGGCATAAATAAGGAGAAAATCAGTCGCAATATCTCCAAAAAGGCAAATGATATAACAAAGTATGGGTTATTGAGACATGCCTAGTCCACAGCAGATCGTCTTCCTGCCCTTACCTCATGGAGCCTCAACTGAAATCATGGAGTGTAAGTGAAAACTGTGGGGTTCATAGGATGTCAGTGGCAACATTTTCTAAAGAATCTAAGACCTGAAACTTAGTGCTTTAAACATAAAGTCTGGAATAAAGAGCACTGTTACATCTACCATTAAGACTTAAAAAATAAGTCTGAACTCACTTCAGTTAAGATGGCTGGCCTTACCCAGAGACCGATCAGGTGACTCATTGAACTGTGTATCACATTAATCAACCCATGTTAGTGCTGTAATATTTTCCAAAGGCCGTGATAACATCAAACCAGCTTCTCTTGCATATCAGGACAAGGCAGATGAGATAATGCCAATCAAAGGAGGTGTTTCACAATGTGATTAAGGGATTAGACAGCTGATTAGCAGACATTTCAGATATCAGGTGGGATAATGAAAAGATGCACAGGAGCAGGGGGGAAATGTTAAGGAAGATGATAATTAAATAAAAACAGCTGAGGAAATGAAGATAACAAGTATGAAATTGTCTCAAAAAATATGCAGCAGCTAGGTGTGAAGTCAGTGAAGTCATTAAGAATCTTGGCTGCAAAGTTACTGACTGATGGGGCTAATGTAGACAGGAATCCCAAGTGAATTGTTTAAGTCTCTGCCTCTGAGAAAAGCATTAAGCCATTCACCATAACCATTTTCTAATGGGTAAGGTGGGTGCTCTCTGCTGAAAGGCTCTTCACATAAATCAGAATAAAGGATGACAGCAGCCTGTCCCTGATGTATAGTCACTGAAGGAAAGTAGAAAAGGATACAGGAATTGCTTCAACAAAGTTTTAGATTATCCAAGAAAGGGGAAGCACTGGCAAAATGAAGGATAGCTACTATGTTTCATATGCTTTGGAAAAGGATGATTGAAGTCTCATTGGAAGCTACACCAGTAATCCTCACTTTTGGTTTGGGGTCCTGAGGCTTGTTTTCTTGTGTTCCTCATTTGCAGTTGTTTACATTAGTACAAAGTGGGTGTAAAGAGTTAAAAAACCAGTAGGTTAATACTGCACCACTCACTTAGCATAGATGTAAATGACGATACAAGGTGCAGAACACAGTGGATGTTAAGAACTTCAAGAATGGATGATATTCCATGCTTATACACAAAATTTCAGTATCCAGTTAGTTTTATTCCATACTAGGAGAAATATCCGGCATCACCCAGGGAAAATATAGTGAAAGGTGTGATGAATAAATTATGTCAATGACATTAACATAGCATATTTTATTGGAAATACTTTTCTCTTATATATTACTTTAAGAAATTTACATAGCTAGTGATGTGCTTACAAAATGTATTTCCATTTAACTCATTTCTTGATAACAAAGGTGAACTACGTAAATTACGTTAACATAACACATTTAATTGGAAATACTTTTTCTGTTATCATATGGAAAGAATCTCATAGTGTTGTACCAAATAAAAGCAAGCAGGATCTTATGAGGGGGATAAGGCAAAAAGCCACATTTATTGTAAAGATAATAAAAAAAAAGAAAAGATAGAAGCAAACAACATTGTTTAACTACTTATTCCTAACACTACTTAACCCTTATACACTTTATAACCATTCATTCATACATCCATTCATTCAAGTTCTGTGTATAGTTACCAGCCTGGAAGTTGCTTGTGACAGAATACTGGCCAGGTACTCTGTACACAAGTGATGGTAGTGGGGAGCGAAGTCCTGATCAGATGCGCATCTGAAGCTCCTGGTGGGCTGGCAGCAGAACCTTGGACTCTGATTCCATAGTTTTTTAGTCCAGTTCTTATAGGAATTTCTTCCTATGCCAGTCTATGGAAATTGCTGCATCATGCTGATGTCTCCAGGGTGGCTGCCAGGTGCTCGTCAGTGATCTCATGGGGTGGACCTCCAGTACTTGGTTTTCTCCACTTGACACCATTTGGTTGCACTGGCACCTGACGCCTTCTTCAGCCCTTTGTTGCTGTATTCTCAGGCTGGCACCTCTCAGAACCATTCATTCATCGTCCAAGCACTCTCTCATACATTCGTACAGTATTTTGTATAATAAAAGTTGTAGTTACAAAAGTTTCTGGGTGGTATTGCTTTAAACATTCTCTGAGTGCTGAGTAAAGTTAAAATGTTTTAAAGAGAACAGGCATCAATTAAGTAACAATGCCCTTAGTCAATTACAGGGCTTGGCTCCCATAGCAGAGTTAGTGGCTTGACAATGCATCCTTACAATGTATCTCTGCAATGTCAATTTCAAGCAGCCCCTTGCACAAGCTTGAGCATGCCCTGGAGTACGGGGGGGGGGGGGGGGGGGGGGCTGTTTCTGGCTACATAGGATTATATTCTTAACAGTTAGGATTATATTCTTAACAGTTCTAAATTACATGACCTAATACATTATATTCTAAAGGGGCAATAATAATCATAAATCTAAACATTTAACAATCTTAACAAATAATAATAAGAATCCTAATAAATCTAAACACTTTAAGTTGTGGGGAACAAATTATGGGGAGTCACTTCCATTTGGGGGAATCACATTTTTAATACATTAATATGTTATTCCTACAATAGTTGCAGTTTGTGACGTGCTTAACAAAAGAGTCCAGCAAATACCTATGATCAGGCGCTACTAAAAGCTAATTAGTGGCCCAACTGGGGCTCTGGGAAAACTGATTTCAAAATATAAACAATCCAGTTATTTAAGTTAGGAAATCAGTAGTATCCATGCAAAATTTTGTGTTTATAGTTGTTACCATTTCAGAGATCTTTCAGAGCAAACAAACAAACAAACTTTCAGAAATATTTATAAGTTTCTCCAAATAAATATATTTGTCTTGTTTTTCCGTACAATGGTGAAGAGTGTTTCCATCTGTATCCAAGTATACATTTGATGGCAGAATTCCTCAGAAAGTTCTCATTTACACTTAGGAAATGTCTACACTTAAACCACTATAGCAGCCCAACCACAGCATTTCAGTACAGATGCTATCTATTCCCATTACCAGGGCTCGACAAATATTGTAATCTACTTGCCCGTGGCGAGTAGATTATAACCTGGAAGTGCCGGCGCAGAGCACTCTGTGCAGATATGCGCATGCACAGGAGAAAGAATGGCGCAAAACTGTGTGGCTGGCGAGCGGGGCTCGCCGCCGCTTGGTGAGCCCTGCCCATTACCATACATAATCCACCTCCTGGAAAGGCGGTAGCTAAATTGACAGAAGATTTCTTCCAACACCCTAGCAACTATTACACCAGGGTTAAGGTGAGGATTCATATATCTTTCAGGGGGTGTGGCTTTTTCACACCCTAAAGAGAGCTAGCTGTGTCAACTTAACTTTTGAGCTTAAGTCTGGTCAATGAGAGAAGGGGTTAACCTTCCCAAATAAAGTTAGCCTTGTTGACAGAAGCCTTCTTCCTTCAACACAGATATGTCTTCAGTGAAGGTTTAGACAGCATAGCTACATCAGTGAGAGCTGGGATTTTTTTCATCCTGGCTACATCTAGGCTGCAATGCCATGTCCAAGGGACACATCTGCTTTTTTTAAAAAAAAAATTCTCCATCCCTGTAAACCTTGTTCAACAAGGAAGAAGGGATGTGTCAAAATAGCAGGTTTTTCTGAAATTTGGTGCCGTGTAGCCTCTTTTGACAGAATAGCAGAAAAAGATTGCAGTTCCCAATTTACGTATCTTTTTCCAATTTACCTTTGTAGTCTAGACGTATCCCCACTGATGTAGCTATGCAGATATAACTTTTCAGTGTAGAGAGGCCTAAGACCCCTTTATAAGTCTTGCAAGGGCCTTCAAGTACACATAGATGTATTCCAACCAACTTTAAAACACTTTGATACTTCCAGAAGTGTGTGAAAAGGTCATTACATAAATTAAAATTTGGTTCATAGTGTTTATTTTAACTTTACTGTTTTTTAAGTATTTTGTAAGGTAGAAAGAAGTGACATAGTAGGTTTGAAAACACGTTTATACACCATGGCATAAGGAAGAGGAGTTAACTCAAGAGATTAAAAATATTTCCAGGAATAAGAAATGGATAGATCACATGTTAAAGCCTTTTCCGGAAGATCCCTTATTCCTTATTATTAAGAGGAATAAGGGATCTTCTGGAAAAGGCTTTATTTTCCGAAAGATCCCGTCTAGACTGGTGCTTTTCTCCGGCAAAGCCCCGAGCCAGAAAAAAGCGGCAGCCATGTTCATGCAAATACCGCGGGGGATATTTAAATCCCCCGCGGCATTTGCAATTCCAAAGTGTCTCACTAGCATCCCTTTTCCGGAAAAGGGTGCCAATGTAGACACAGCCCCAGTGTCTCTCTTCTGTCCATGATTTTAGTATCTAGCCTAAAGTTATGAATTTAAGCTCCCAGGTTCAAGCTTTGAAAGTGTTGTACAGGTTTCCTTTGAGGATGAAAACTGAGAGGTCAGATATAGAATGATTTCATTGTGAAAAGTGTTCACCCACAGGTGAATGGAATGTTTTTGTCTTTTTATCATCTTTCTTTCTTTCTTAGTTTTAACCTAGGGGGTTTCCCTGAGTATCTTTATCAATTGGTGGCTCTTTCCATCTAGCCACTTTACTATGCTTGCGACTGTAGTTTTGTTTTTATAATAAAGGATTGTTTTCTTTTCTAATTAACTGGCATTGGTTGATTCTTGTGTCCTTAGGACTCAGCGCCTAGTTACAAGGGCAGAGTTCATTGTTGTCTGTGAATCCCCTCTGTTTTTCCCAACTCGAAGCAAAACAGAGATTGGGGCAGAGGGAGAGTTTTACCTTAGGGAGGAGATTTCCCAAGTGATCTCTTCCCTGGTTTTATTGGAATTACTTGAGTGAATTCCCCAAAATCTGGGTATTAGGATTTTTGGAGGGAAGTTTTTGTTCCAGAGCCTGTGAAGGCAAGGTTTTTGGAGTATTTTTACAGGTCCCCACTTCTGCATTTGTTGTGCCAGAGTGGGGAACAGCCTTGAACAGTCCTCTCCTGGCTGAATCACACTTGATAGACCTCTTAATCAGCATGCCAGGCCCATTTAGCTAAAACAAAGGCTGCTGTTACACTGCATGCAAGAGAAGGAGCAGGTGTGGCAAGGAATGAGAGTTGTAGTGTTATTAGGACTTAGAGGGAAGAGACAGTACAGGCAGTCCCCGAGTTACGCGGATCCGACTTACGTCGGATCCGCAGTTACGAACGGGGTTCCTCTCCCTGGTCTCCAGCAGACCAGGGAGAGGAAGCAAAGCGGCGGAACACGTGGGCAGCGGACAGGGCTGTCCGCTGCCCACGCGCTCCGAGGCTTGGCTCTGCTTTGCCCCCCCCCCGTCCCCCTGGTCTGCAGACCGGGGGGGGGGGGGGGGCAAAGCAGAGCCAAGCCCCGGTGCGCCCGGCCAGCTGACAGCCCAGACGCGTCTGGGCTGTCAGCTGGCCGGGCGCTCCGCGGCTTGGCTCTGCTTTGCCCCCCCCCCCCCGTCCCCCTGGTCTGCAGACCAGGAGGACGGGGGGGGCAAAGCAGAGCAAAGCCGCGGGCAGCGGACAGCCACGGCGCGTCTGGGCTGTCCCGCTGCCCCCGTGCTCCGTGGCTTTGCTCCAGACACCTGTGGTAAAGCAGCTGGGGCGCTGCCAGTTGGTCCCGTAGCGCCGCTCTGGGCGCTACTGGACCAACCGGGCAGCACCCCAGCTGTTCTGCCCCAGGCGTCCTGATTCAGCCACTGCTGGTCAGATTCAGCAGCGGCTGAATCAGGACGCCTGGGGCAGAGCAGCTTGGGTGCTGCTGGGTTGGTCCAGTAGCGCCGAGGAGCGGGGGCGCTACTGGACCAACCCAGCAGCACCCCAGCTGCTCTGCCCCAGGCGTCTCCAAGTCAGCCGCTGCTGAAACTGACCAGTGGCTGACTACAGGAAGCCCCTGCCCCGGGCTTCCTGGAATCAGCCGCTGATCAGTTTCAGCAGCAGTTGAATCTGGACGCCAGTTCCAACTTACATACAGATTCAACTTAAGAACAAACCTACAGTCCCTATCTTGTACGTAACCCGGGGACTGCCTGTATAGAAATAAATAGGAGGAAAAGGAGAACATATTAGGAACCAACTGAAACTGGATTTCAGTCAGGAAGAAGGTAGTATGTGTGTTGGGGATTAATCCTATGTGCATATTAATGTCAAGGGATTTTTCCCATTTGTAAAATGGATATAATATTGCCCATGCCTCTACATAGTGGTGAGTGAATGAATTAAAGTTTTAAAAAGTGCATTTGTGTTCCTAAGATGGAAGATGCTTCAAAAATGTAAATGTGGTATCTTTTCTGTTCTTTTGGTGCTCTCTACCCCTTATCCTTATTCCTTACTCTCTAACTCTGGGGTTAAAATATAGCAAAGCTCTGTTTGTTTCTCCTTTTATCAGAAGATCAAAGGTAAGAATAGTCTCCATTGGTGCCTACTTTGGAGTGGAGCTGAAGTGCTGTAAGTATGTGAAAAATAAAAGCCTTGCATGGAGAGAGGAATGCTGTGGAATATGATTGTTATGAATCAAGTTGTAGGTACTCAGCACTACTCCATAGCTGTGTCAACACTGGGCCACTTATTCTGGAAAAGCGGCCACTTTTCCGGAATAAGCTGCGAGCTGTCTACACTGGCCGCTTGCTTTTCTGGAAAAGCAACGACGATCTACTGTACAAAATCAGCCGCTATTCTGGAAAAACTATTCTGCTCCCGCTCGGGCATAAGTCCTTATTCCGGAACACTGTGTAGGCAGCCCAGTAGTCTTTTCCGGAAAAAAGCCCCGATCGCGAAAATGACGCTCGGGGCTCTTTTCCGGAAAAGCGTGTCTACATTGGCCACAGACGCTATTCCGGAAAAAGGGCTTTTCCGGAAAAGCAGCCTGCCAATGTAGACGGTCCTTTTCCGGAAATACTTATAACGAAAACTGTTCCGTTTTAAGCATTTCCGGAAAAAGGTGCCAGTGTAGACACAGCCAATGTGTTTTGTGAGCTTCGCACAGAAAAAATCAACTGTGCACTGACTAAGGGAAGCCAATCTGCATTACCATCCTGTTCATTTCTACACAGCTGTGGCCAGAGTATCATTTTTGAAAGCCCTTCCTACTTAGGCCAGATGACAATCAAATCCTTTCCAAGGAGGAAGTACTCTCTGTATTATAGAGAAAGGAGAAACCATGGAATATTTCAGGGAAATTTCTCCTGTCTGAGGTTTTACATGGAACACTGGGCATAGAGACCTCCTATTGTAACTGCAGACGCCATCATCTATCGAAGAACAAATGCTTAGTTAATCTGGAGAACAAGCCTATAAAAAACGAAAGTGCTTAGTTTAGGAGGCATGAAAATTGACCTATTCAGAATATTAATAGAGTTCTAGCTGGTTCTTTATTTGCTTTAAATCATAGAATCAGAGAAGATTAGGGTTGGAAGAGACTTCAAGAGGTCATGTAGTCCAACCCCCTGACCAATCCCAACTAAATAGAGGCTGCACCAGTTAATTTCTGCAAAAATAAGTCAGTGTTGTCATCTTTCTGTGGTGGCACAAGGAGCAGGTGTGACCAGTGTACTGTGTGGTAAGAAATAAATCCAGTCTCTCCTCAGATAGGTGCAGGTTTCACACTGCTTGATTAACTAAGCTGCAGCAAACAGCTTGTGGTCTCTCACAGCTCTTGCCAAAGTCTGATTGTGTATTGCGCTTGTATCTTGAGTCACAAATTTGGATCCTGAGAACACTTTAAAATTCAACATATTCTTTGTAAGGTGACCCAGTTTCCCAAAGAGAAAATGGGACACTATGTGGGGCCTGCCTGAGCCCTCCCTCCCCACAAGTGGGGCTGGCCTGAGCTGGTTGCTTGAGCCATCTCCTCCTTCACCCTGCACGGGGTTGACCTGAGTGGCTCATCTAAGCCCCCTCTCTGCGTGAGGGTGGGGCCGGCATTGTTGCTCATCTGAGCCCTACCTGTCCCTTGGGCAGGACTAGCATCACTGTTGCTCCCCACCCCCTTGCTATAAACCTATACCCTCATGTGTCTCCATATCCCTCTTTTTTGATAAACATGGGCATTTGTCCCATTTGCACCTGTCCAGCTGATCAAGTTAGCAGGAGCAAATGGAACAAACTTCCTTTTGCCAAAAAAAGGTCAGCATGGTGCCTTCCCAGCCAAAATGGGATGTAGGGCCACACTACATGAGTGTTAGCAGTAGTTCAGTGGGTTCAAAGTATTGTAATGCCATGACACAATTTAAACAGACAGAGCCTCATTTGCCTCACTAGTCCTCCTCCCCTTCCTGCTTTCCTCTGTGCAGCAGTAAAGCAAAACCTGGCAGAATGTATTCAGGCAAATGCACTTGCAAATTTCTTTTTACTGCTTTGCAGGTGAAAACTTTGTACTTATGCCACAGTATAATGCACAGAGCTGCTTATTTGAGTACAGCAGCAACAAAACAAAAGCTCTAGCTGGCATTTTTTTAGTTCTACTTTGGAGGAGGAATCTTTGAAAACTTCCCAAACCAGATGGCAGAGCAGCATGACTCTGAGAGAACAATTACAGGAATCACACAGGGAGTAGGTCGAGGAGAGGGACATATGAATGATTACTTCAGTATCATGATATGGCAGCATTGACTCTGGTGATTCTTAGAGCACCCCAGATATTTAATTCTAAAGACTATTAAATGCCCCTTTTTTAAGTGTATTTTTTCACTGTTGCTTTTGCATATTATAGAAATTTTTGTGTGTGTTTAGACTTGTTTTGTTCTTTTGATTCCAAATGCCATGCTGCTGGTTTGTCAACAGTGAATGCTGGATAAGGATTAATGAGCCTCAGAATAAATCAGAGGAGCTAGGAAGAAACTTTTTTTGAGATGGTTTTGCCTCGATAAATTTGCTCTTTTCAAATTATCATACTGATGTTGGTGTTTCATTTTGGTTCTTTAATTTTTAATTGGCTTTGTCAGAAAAAAGCAGATGTAACAATAACATGGAATATATTGTTACATAGAACTGATGTTGATGTGATGAAATGGTTATGAGAACATCTGGAAATTTGGCAAATTATGTCTTTCTGATGCCAGGCAAGTAACATCTGCCATAGGGAGAGCAAAAGTAGACCCTGAAATAGAAAAACACCAGCAAAAACAACAGGAGACTTCATGGGAATTCTCTAGGGATGGACATGTATTGTTCTGTTTTGTGTCCGGCACTTAGCAAAATTGGGTCCTGGACTCCTGTCAGCCGACGGTCAGGGCAGTGTGTGTGTGTGTGTGTGTGTGTGTGTGTGTGTGTGTGTGTGTGTGTGTGTGTGTGTGTGTGTGTTTCCGAGAAAAGGTTTAACGTCCGTGTCTTTACTGCTAGGACCGGGATCCCGTCGCAGAGGGTAGCCAGCAGGCCAACAGATGCCCCTTTATAGGAAGAGCTTATTACACCTCAGATTTTAGCTGCTAGGATGCAGAATCCCTTCGCAGCTGGCAGTCTGGGAAAGACTGAGAGATGCCCCAATGGATCTGACATCTGGGAGTGGAGTGGCACGATCCAAACGCCCAAGCTCTTTCTATACCTGTCCCTTATGACCGGCTGAAGTTCTTTTAAATTGTGCTTGGTTCTGTTACAGCAACTGAAGGAGTCAGGTTAAAGCTTAAACAGTTAGGCTACGTCTACACTGGCCCCTTTTCCGGAAGGGGCATGTAAATTTCTCTAGTCGTCGTAGGGAAATCCGCGGGGGATTTAAATATCCCCCGCGGCATTTAAATAAAAATGTCCGCCGCTTTTTTCCGGCTTTTAAAAAAGCCGGAAAAGAGCGTCTAGACTGGCCCCGATCCTCCGGAAAAAGTGCCCTTTTCCGGAGGCTCTTATTCTTACTTCAAAGTAGGAATAAGACCCTCCGGAAAAGGGCACTTTTTCCGGAGGATCGGGGCCAGTCTAGACGCTCTTTTCCGGCTTTTTTAAAAGCTGGAAAAAAGCGGCGGACATTTTTATTTAAATGCCGCGGGGGATATTTAAATCCCCCGCGGATTTCCCTACGACGACTCGTGAAATTTACATGCCCCTTCCGGAAGAGGGGCCAGTGTAGACGTAGCCTTACAGGTTTATTAAAGAAGCTTATAAATCATATGGTTACAATGGCTATTGCTCTATTTCTTAACTGCTAGCAAATATAGATCTTAAAAATGGTTACAAAGAAAATAAAGATAGAAAATAGAAATAATGGTACCAAGTGACAGCTTAATCTTTAAAGAGCTCTAACACTATGTATATATATACTTAAACAATATACCACATCCAGGTACAATTTTTACCCCCCTCTGTGCCTCTCGACTCCAGCGGGTCAAGCCAGGGCCGGTCTCTCAATTCCTAGGAAAGACGAATATGAGGTGGGCGTCCCTTTGGAACCTTGGGAGGTCAAACACCAAACCCGACCAGCAGATAGATGGTAGATTGACACTCAAAGTAAATGTGCTGCTGGACCCATCTTTATACCCCTGGGGGCCCGTATCCTCTTTCTTATCTAAGAGGCCAAATTGTACTGGTCCGTTTTGTGGCGCCAGTTCTTACAAGCAAGTTTCAAGTTAATTTACACTTGCAAGGGAGAGAACTAAATTGTGAGTACTAGACATTTTTTTTACTGGGCGAGAGATTCCTCCCCCCGCGGACGGCTGTGTGTTCGTATCAATATGGGTTTGAGTCAAGGGCACTCCTTGGCAGCCTGTTGGTCAGCAATTGGCGTATCTTTGTTTACGGTCACTGCAGCCTGCATATCCAGGCAAGCAAAAATGGATGTTACAAGGGGGGTTCCTGTCTGGCTACAACTCCTGGTTTGTAACCAGTGCCTCTGAGTGTTACCACATGGACTCTTGTGAATATAGCTCCCCTCTCATCTTTGTCCATTCACTGCTGCTTCCCAAAATGAAACACCAACATCCATATGATAATATGAAAAAAGCAAATTTTCAGATGCAAAACCATCTCAAAAAAAGCTTGCTCTAACTTCCACAAGTTAATGAAACTCTTGTGATAGTAGCTACACAACAGGGCTCCCTCCCTTTGGGTGCCAGCATTATGAGTGCTGGCCTGCAGTGATTATGCTGATACAGAAACAGAGAGAGAGAGATTTTACAATTCAAATATTTGAAATCTATATCTATCTATCTGCCCATCTGTGTGTGTGTCTGTGAGTCCATTTGTTCCAGAACTCTTTCTAAATCGTAAGAGCTAGGACCACCAAATTTGGTATGCAGCTCTAAGCTAGGAGAAATAGATGAGTTACAGAAAAGAATAAAGAAAGGAATATGGAGACCTCTTCCCTAGCACTGTTCTGTGTCAGGTATCCTCTACAGCTTCCCAGGCAGCCAGGTCCTTCCTGCTCCACAGCTGGAGTGTGTGTCTGAGCTTAGCAGCCCCTATTTATACTGTTCCATCTAGGCCCTAATTGGCTGCTACTTGCCTCATCTGATTGCTCCACAGTCCCAGCCCTCTCCCAGGGCTGGTTTTAACCCTTGTTACACCTGTAGTGGGTGACTACCTTGCTACATGGTGCAATTAAAATTGTGATTAATCACGACTCAGTTTTTATCTAGTGAATTTGTTTTGTGTTAAATGTTTGAGTTAACTGTGATTGACAGCCAACAATAAAATCTCTCACCCTACTGTATCCCTTCTGGCAAGTGCTATGGATGTGAGTGAATAAAGCACATCATAACTAATGCACACTGAACTGCATATAATATTGATTTCCTGACTTAGACACAGGAAACTCTATTAAGAGACATGAATAGGGAATTTGGGGATTAAGTGCAAAACCATTTATATTCAAAGTTTCTGTAGTACACTCATATGATTTAGCATCAGGAGGCTAAAACAGATTCTTTGCACAATAACCTTTCTTTGATTGTCAGGAACACATGACTCTTTGGGGGGTGGAAGGGTTTGACCAAAATTGGTAAAACCCATGTAAATTTTCTGTTCCCTTACTCTTATTTCTTCTAGAATTTCTGACACTTCTGACAATTTTCTTATGCACAATATTGAATAATAATTTTACAGCAACTGTTTTTATAAGGGTTATTTTTACAGAATAATTTTCAATGAATAAATCCTTTTCTGTCTGTATCATGTGGATAAATGTATATACCATTCAATATTTAAGTGGAAAGATGATTCATCATCTGTATAATCAAGTTAAAGTATTTCACATCATCCTCACAAACCCCAGATCAATGAATCTCCATATTTACTACTAGGGCTGTTAAGCGATTAAAAAATTTAATTACGAGTAATCGCGTGCACTGCCCCTTTGAAACACTGCAGTGTTTCTCATTTTATGAGGAAGAGAGACTTTTTTTAAAAAAAAGGGGGGGTGCCGAAAAAACTGCATCCTGACTACTTTCACTTTCGAAAGTTCTGCTTTTGAAAATGAGATCAGAATATATGCAAATTCCCACAGAGTTTGCATATCCTCTTTCAAAACTTCAGTCTAGATGAACCCTATGAGTGGTTAACTATCACAAGAATCCTGCAAGGCAGCAAGGTGTTCATCTGACCCATGAATTCTGAGATCAGAAGCTATTGCACAGCCCCAATTCTCCAGTTTCTGGTATTTTAGAAAGATATTTACCATTGGAAACACACAATAAATTCTCCACACTATGAGAGTGTAGGCTCTCCGTAAGACATAATATCCCCACAGCTTCCTGAAATGGGCATGGGCAAAAAGAATGAACATTTTCCTCAGTATCTTAGGAGGTCTGCTAGGGGTGGGAGGAGGGAGAAGGGTTTTATTTGCGCTATTTTCTAAATAAATTTTTTTGCTGAAACGTCAGGTTTTGACCAGCAGAAGGGATTTTTGATGAAACATGCACAGTTTTCAAGTAACTACAGAGCTACTTGAAAAGACTGAAAGTTTAAAATTTGAATAAAACAATTGTTCCCCTTTTGTTTTCAATGACAAGTTCTAATTCAGATGTGTTTTTCTACCTGTTTTTACTGTTTTAAAAAATCTGTTACTGAAGATACAAAAAATGTTTATTTTTCCCCAGTCTCTTCTACCTCATTAATATCGAGTTGGGATATCCTCACTCTTTCTAGACATAATCACTTCTGTTTTTAGAGGCTGCAGCTTTAATAAAGATCATTTAGGAAGACAGAAGTATGAACATAATCTCATCTATAGCTGTCACTAACAATGAGGGTTATGATAAAGAGACTGGAATAGCTATTAGTTTATTTATTATTTATTTGCACTGTTTCAGCACTTTAGAGGCTCAAAGAATAGGATCCCATTGTAATAGAAGCTGTACAGTACAATATAAAGAGAAGACATCTAAGTAATTGTAGCCTCTGCTATACAGAAATCCATGAGAGAGTGTTTCAAGACCGTATTTGAGGTGGGGTTTTTTTTGTTTTCAATTCTAATAAAAATATACATGAGAAGAAGAGTTACTTTTTTGCCTCATGATTCTTCTCATACCTTGTTATTGGCAATAAAGTTGTAATCCCTTGCACACGATGTGGCTTTGAGTCACCCTCCACCCCGATGATTGCTAATTAGGGTGACTTTTCCTCTTGTCCCAGGAGGTGAGTCCTGGGTTTTGTTTTTATTTTATTTTATTTTGTGATGCATGATGGTTCCAACCAAAGTGACTCCCTCACTGTGCCTGAGACACACGAGGTGGTGTGCATTCAAAAAATAACTAATGCCAACTATGAAGTAGGATTATAATGCCCCATATGTAAGGGTATGTCTACACTACCCTCCTAGTTCGAA
Source organism: Pelodiscus sinensis (assembly GCF_049634645.1). NCBI lineage: Eukaryota > Metazoa > Chordata > Testudines > Trionychidae > Pelodiscus > Pelodiscus sinensis. The sequence continues at coordinate 12,221,457 of NC_134716.1, forward strand.
CTAGGAGGGTAATGTAGGCATACCGCACTTGCAAATGAAGCCCGGGATTTGAATTTCCCGGGCTTCATTTGCATAAGCGGGGAGCCGCCATTTTTAAAACCCCGCTGGTTCGAACCCCGTGCAGGGCGGCTACACGGGGCTCGAACTAGGTAGTTCGGACTAGGCTTCCTATTCCGAACTACCGGTACACCTCGAACTACCTAGTTCGAGCCCCGTGTAGCCGTGCTGCACGGGGTTCGAACCAGCGGGGTTTTAAAAATGGCGGCTCCCCGCTTATGCAAATGAAGCCCGGGAAATTCAAATCCCGGGCTTCATTTGCAAGTGCGGTATGCCTACATTACCCCGCTAGTTCGAACTAGCGGGGTAGTGTAGACATCCCAAAGAAACAAAGTACATCAACACAAACCCCGATAAAGAAATATTGCACCCCAAAATAACAATATAGTTAAGGGGACTTTAGCGGTATCAGGAAAGTAGCATCTGGGAACAGAAAAGATAAGGGTTAACTAATAAATATTCTACACTAATAAATCAACCAATTTCCCAGTTCTCGATGCTCACACCCCAACTCTCTCCTTGGCAACTTTCAAGGCAGACTGGCATGTTGACTCTGGCTATCTGACTCTAGAGACACTTGCTGTAGCACTGCAAACTGATCCAAATGAAATTAACAGGTAGCAGGTTTAAAACTAATAAAAGAAAGTTCTTCTTCACACAGCGTGTAGTCAGCCTGTGGGACTCCTTGCCAGAGGAGGCTGTGAAGGCTAGGACTATAACAGAGTTTTAAAAAGAGCTAGATAAATTCATGGAGGTTATGTCCATAAAAGGCTATTAGCTAGGGGGTAAGGAATGGTGTCCCTGGCCTCTTTTTGTCAAAGGCTGGAGAAGGATGGCAGGAGACAAATTGCTTGATCATTTTCTTCAGTCCACCCCCTCTGGGGCACCTGGCACTGGCCACTGTCAGCAGACAAGATACTGGGCTAGATGGACCTTTGGTCTGACCCAGTATGGATCACAAAAGGATCACATTTTAATTGTACTCAGGTATTCAGAATTAACAAGTATCTGTCCTCTGGAAATCTATGGTTACCACCCGAATTATCATAAGGCACCATTATTTTTCATACACACAATGTGCATTTATATATATGCATATATACTTATACATGTACGTATGAAACAACAATAGCCATTAATGAAGAAGATACCCCTTCTGGAAAACTGTAGATCAGGGGGTGGGGAACCCTTTTTGGGTCAGGAGCTACTAACCTATGGAAAAATCAGGAGGGGTCACACAAGTGAGAAGCAACACCCCCCCCCCCATTATAATAAAATAATTTACACATAGGGAAAGCAAGGAAAATGCTTTCTGAACACTTTTAGAGTTAAAATTCAATGATATAAACTTCTGAACTGGGCTTGTCACAAATGGACAAGTGAATGAATAGTTAAATCAACAAATCATATCTGGTGTTAGGATAATTATTTTGTATATCTGGACATGTGATATGGTGGGTTTTGCTGTTTTGTTGGTGCCTGGATAAGAGTCATAAGATGAGTGAAGTAATATCTTTAATTGGACCAAATATGGTTGGTGACAGAGAAAACCTTTGGAACTCCTCAGAGCTCTTCTCCATGTCTGTGAAGCTCAAAAGGGCTAATCTCTCACCAACCAAAACTGTTCCAAAATAATTTTTAAAAAGATATTACTACACCCATGGGGTGTGTCTAGACTGGCAAGATTTTGCGCAAAAACTTGCCAGCTGTCCACACTGGCCGCTTGAATTTGCGCAAGAACACTGACTTTGTAATGTACAAAATCAGTGCTTCTTGCGCAAATACTTTCATGCTACTGCTCAGGGATAAGCCCTCTTGCGCAAGTATTCTTGCGCAAGAGGGCCAGCGTAAACAGGCACCTTAATTTTTTGTGCAAGAAAGCACGATGGCTAAAATGGCCATCAGAGCTTTCTTGCGCAAAGGCGCGACTAGATTGGCATGGATGCTTTTGCACAAAAGCACTTTTTGCGCAAAAGCATCCTTGCCAATGTAGACGCTCTTTTGCGGAAATACTTTTAATGGAAAAACTTTTCCATTAAAAGTATTTCCACAAAATCATGCCAGTCTAGATGTAGCCATCTTGTGTGTCTGTTTGGGTTTTAACGGCTTTAAAGCTTGAACTCTTTGCATCTCCATTTCGTCATTAAAAAATTATCGGACCTTCCTCCATAATTTCCCAATAACTGTGAAAATTATAAAAAGATGAAAAGCTTAAAACATTACTCAAGTTATAGAACATAAAGAGTGCATTCCACCAAGCCTTTTTAGAAGTCAGAGCAGCAGGGGTGAAGCATTGCACAGGAGATGGGAGGAGGGAGGATGGGAAGAGTCTGTATTCCCACTGAGTTCTTCTGAGTTTAAGTGCCTCATTGTCGTGACTTGCACTTTCAATCACACCTTCTCTTCAGATTCTCACACTAGGAACCCCAGTGACTTCCAGAGCACGAAGAAGGTTCGCAGGTTAAGATGGGAGCAAAGAAAATGTCCTAATGGTGAATCTTGATGAAATAACAACATTGCTAAAAAACAGCTTCAACAAGGCCCCCTGACCTGAGAAATTTCAGCATACTGATAAATACAACTTGTAGTGAAAACATAAACAAAACCTGAGGGTGTGGATAGGTCATTAAGAACTGAATGGAAGGTAAATGTGTTTCAACCATCCAGCCAGACATCACCCACTGTGATTCAGTTCCGTAGGGGGCACATGGGAGAGCTGATTTCAGTAACACTCATCTCCTCTGTACTCACCTGCCTCACAATTGGGGAAGCAGCAGCAGCAGCCCCACCCTCCCCCCTTCCCAAAAAAGTGAGCAAAACTTCTGAGCCAGCCAGGGAAGCAGGAAGATAAGACCAACTGCTCATGGGGGGCAATTTAAAGGTCTCCTCCCAACAACTCAAAGTGTTCTATCCCCCTCCATAGCCCAGCCCTCCTCAGTTCCCCTATGGGGCTCTTAGGGGAAAAGGGGAAAAAAGACGGGATATGGGGTGGACCCACACCTGCTCCACACTAGCACACATCCAGATAGCAGGGTTGCTCCAAATCCCAGCCAACCAGCACATAGAGGGAAGCTGCACACACAGACACAATTCTTCAGTCCCCACCAAACTCAGCTGCCTACCCTGAGTCCCTCCCAGCACAGCCCACCCCACCCTCTTGCCACAGGGCCACTACAGGGGACTTTCTGTCCCAGGGAGAATGGGGAGCCCCTGCCCTGGGCATCCACCCTACTGCTGCTCCCACAAGAACAGAGGATTTTCCTGACAAAAGGAGGTGCCTCTGTCCTCCCTGACCTTGGCTGAGCTGGCTGCGGGGTTTCCCTCTTGCTTAGCTGGCTGGCCCTACCTAAGGTCACATGACACTATTCATATGTCAGCACATCCCTGCTTGCTCAGGTCTCAGGCTGGCAGTGCCTGCATAGATACTGTTTTTGAGTGAAAAGGTGTTGATGGGGCTATTAGAAGGCTTCTTTGTTGGCAGGGTCATTGTGCTTATTGATTGGTAATTTTTTTTGGATGATTGGGTGCTTGCATATACAGCTAGGCTTAGGCAAATCAGAATAATGAAAGTAGTGAGTAACTAAGTGCTTCCAGAAATTGTAGTGGAGTAAAAAAGTAAAATATTTTCTAAAAAAACTACTTGAGTAAAAGTCAATGTATCACAAAAATAAATTACTTGAGTAAAGTACAAATATTGAAAAAATGTACGTGAGTAGTGTAACAAAATATTTCTACTTAGTTACTATCCACCTCTGGTTATGGTCTTATCCAGTGAAATGCTTTTCCAGATCAACCCATTTAGAAGCCTTCCTATTGGCCTCAGCAGCAGTTTTGAGTCCAGTCTGTCCCCACATGTGAATCCAAGCATGCTGGGAAATGGTAGCAGAGATTTCTGGGAACTGTTATAGTTGTAGTTTAACATTTAAGGAACTGGCAAAGCCCAAGCAGTGCGCTACAGAGTTTCAAAATTAATGCTTTCTGTACAGAGCTTTTCATTTGCACTGGCCTAACTCCGCAATAACTCATTGCAGAAATTCTAGAGTGATCTAAAAATGAAACTGACCTGAATGAGACCAGAATGCGGGTCACAGATCACCATGCTGTATTCACAGAATCATAGAAGAGTAGAGCTGGAAGAATCCTCAGGAAGTCAACTAGTCCATCCTCCTGCCCAAAGCAGGACCAACCCCAAATAAATCATACCAGCCAGGGCTTTGTCATGGCTGGCCTTAAAAACATCTATGGATGCAGATTCCCTAGGTAACCCATTCCCATGCTTTACTACCTTCGTAGTGAAATAATCTTTCCTACTATCCAACCTAGATCTCCCCACTGCCACTTGAGGCCATTGCACCTTGTCCCATCATCTGCTACCACTGAGAATAGCCTGGCTCCATCCACTTTGGAACCAACCTCCAGGAAGTTGAAAGCTGCTATCAAATCCCCCCTCATTCTTCTGTTCTGCAGACTAAATAAGCCCAAATCCCTCAGCCTCTCCTCATAAGTTGTGTTCCAGCTCCCTAATAATTTTTGTTGCCCTCCACTAGACTTTCCCCAATTTGTCCACATTATTTCTGTAGTGGAGGGCCCCAAACTGGATGCAGTTCTCCACACGTGGCCTCACCAGTGCTCAATAAAGTGGAATCATCACTCCCCCCAGTCTATTTGCAAAGCTCTAACTAATGCAGCCCAATATGTCATTAGATTTTTTGGGAACAAGGGCATCATCTGGATCATTAAAGACATTGAACAAAATGGGCCCAGGTCCAAACCTTCTTGATACAAGCTGCCGACTAGACATCAAGCTGTGTATCACTACCAGTTGAGCCCAACTGGTAATGAGCTTTCCATCTACCTTATAGTCCATCCATCCACTCCATACTTGTTTAACTTTCTGGCATGAATATTGTGGGAGACTATATTGTGTATCAAAAGCTTTAAGTCAAGGTATATCATGTCAACCACTTCCCCCTCTCCACAGAGCCAGTTATTTGATCATAGAAAGCAGTCATGCTGCTCAGGCTTGACTTGCCCTTGCTGATTCTATGTTGGCTGTTCCCCATCATCTCCAAGTCTTTCAAGTGTTACTATACTTAATGGCTACGTCTAGACTGGAATGATTTTCCACAAATTCTTTTAATTGAAAAGTTTCTGTTAAAAGCATTTTCGGAAAAGTGCGTCTAGATTGGCAGGACGCTTTTTCGCAAAAGCACTTTTTGCGGAAAAGCGTCCATGGCCAATCTAGACGCGCTTTTCCGCAAAAAAGCCCTGATCGCCATTTTTGCGATCAGGGCTTTTTTGTGGAAAACAAATCTCTGCTGTCTACACTGGCCCTTTTGCGTAAAAGTTTTTCGGAAAAAGACTTTTGCCCGAACGGGAGCAGCATAGTATTTCCGCAAAAGCACTGATTTCTTACATGAGATCGTCAGTGCTTTTGAGGAAATTCAAGCAGACAGTGTAGACAGATGGCAAGTTTTTCCGCAAAAGCAGATGATTTTGCGGAAAAACTTGCCAGTCTAGACACAGCCAATGTGTTCTTTTGTTCTCTGTTCTAATTACTGGCCTTACTCTTCTTTCTGTGCTATTTCAAGCTGCAAACCTAAGACTCCCAGGAAATCCAACCACCCAAATATATGGAATATCAAATAGTTTTCTGACTTCAATAGGACACTGTTGTATGTTTTATTCTAGATCTGTTCTCTTGAAAATTTTTACCAGAAGAATGTGCCTATGTATTCATGAAAATCGTTGCTAGTGATGGACAAATTCTGATCGGCTGCGTCTAGACTGGCAATTTTTTCCGCAAAAGCACTAGCTTTTGCTGAAAAACTTGCCAGCTGTCTACACTGGCCGCTTGAATTTCCGCAAGAACACTGACGATCTCATGTAAGATTGTCAGTGTTCTTGCGGAAATGCTATGCTGCTCCCGTTCGGGCAAAATCCCTCTTGCGCAAATGCTTTTGCACAAGAGGGCCAGTGTAGACAACGCGGTATTGTTTTGGGCAAAAAAGCCCCGATCACAAAAATGGCGATCGGGGCTTTCTTGTGCAAAACCACATCTAGATTGGCACGGACGCTTTTCCGCAAAAAGTGCTTTTGCGGAAAAGCGTCCGTGCCAATCTAGATGCTCTTTTCCGCAAATGCTTTTAACAGAAAAACTTTTCCGTTAAAAGTATTTGTGGAAAATCATGCCAGTCTAGACATAGCCATCATTTTTAGCAGTTAACTGTTATGAGTCACATGTTCTGTTGAGCATCCAGGATACTTTTTACATTATTCCCTGAACAATCTGTTCCCTCTAGGCTTTGCAAAATTGGATAGAAATCTTCTATGCTGGAAATGGTAATCTATGGGCTGATTTAGATAAAGAAACAAGAGACGTTTTGGGCCTTAGTTCAGCTAATTGTAGAAGCATATGGGAAATCGAGGTTGCTAGTGCGAAAAAAATTAATGATGTCAGAAAAATAGCTAAAGCAAAGTCTCTATCATAAATAATTTGTAAGAGAAGACATCAATCTCTAGGGCATGTGTTAGGAATAGATTGTAACCAATTACCAACTGTGGCTTTAATATAAAATATAGAGATATATGTATCTCATAGAGCTGGAAGGGACCTTAGGAGGTCATTGAGTGTAGTCCCCTGCCTTCACAGCAGGAGCAAGTACCTCTGCTGACAGATTTGCCCCAGACCACTAAATGGTCCCCCTCAAGGGTTGAGCTTACAAGCCTGAGTTTAGCAGGTTAATGCTCAAACCACAGAGCTACCCCTCCCCTAAATTGAAAGCCAGAAAATTCAGCAAGATAGAGCGGCAGAGCTAAGATGACTTGGCAGTGAATTGTTATCAATGGCATAGAGAAATTTTAATTTGAAATCAGAGGACTTATGCCACATGGCAGCTGTTAAGCAAGCATAGAGAATGTAGGTAGCCCAATGTGCTGAAAAGCGTGAGATGGACTAATGTCTAAGAGTGAGAAAGTTAGAGGTAAGTTGGTTGGCAAAACAGAAGTTATTTAAAGTTATGATTTAAAGTTATGTTGTGATTATATGTTGGTTATAACTGGTCTGAGCAAGTTATGAGTGTTTCTGAAAAATATTAAAGTTTTATGAAATTTCAATTTACATATATTGATAGGATGGGAGCTCATGGATACAAATATTAATTTGAATAATGTATAAGGTAAAAAGCCAAAAAGGTGATCAGAAATATAATTATGGTAAGGGATAGTGTAATGTTAATAAGTATTATAATCAATTATGTAAGGAGTAGACTTTTTAACTTGCAAGAGACCTCTCAACATCAAAGGGGTACCATTAAGTTGTGTTTCAATATTATGCAGCTGTACTTCATCTGTTGTTTGTGGAGTGATCATCCTTTGATGCACTATTTCATCTTTGAAGCTAAGCATAACGGTGACATTGTTGGTGTGGTAATTGCATACCTGCTTGTTTTATTAATCATTTCCCTTTTTAATAAAGTTTGACTGTGTCATGTCATTTAATCTTTTTCCAAGTGGTCCTCTGCTAAGTAATTTTTCTGTAAGTGACCTAAAGGCTTGAACCTGAAAACTAAGTTTGAGTTTTATTGTTCCCTTATTTTTAACAACTTAACCTTAATTAGAAACATTTTGACATAAGGTTACAAAATGTTTCTGCTTCATGCCAGGTCTGAAATGTCTTTATAACATCCAACCTTGCAGAGTTTTGCCTTTTCCTCGTATGAGATGTGTTAAGACCTGAATTAGAATGAAAAAAAAACCAAAAAACAAAAAAACAATTGAGCTTCTATGAATGTCAAAATAGATGAATTTAAGTACTGAACAAAGGTAACTTGAGGTGACTGAAGTGGTTGCAATAATGTGAATGTGAGTTTAGGACTTCCTGTATTTTAAAGTGTTTCTTAAACTTCTAACAAATGCAACATTTCAGAACTCAAAGTATCTCAATTGAAATATTGTTCTTGGGCATGTAAAGATGAATAGTGCCCCCTGCAGCAAAGAGGAGCATGGGCTAGGCTTAAGGAGCCATGCCACAACAACCTCAAATGCACCCAGTGGTTATACAAACTATATAGTCTCCCCACTTGGAGAGGACACGTGTGGCTTGATCTGTTGACTAGTTGGTCTGGCCAAAAAAAACGAGTCTAGAGGAATGTCCTCCCATCCACATCTATCATCTGGGTTTGTTGTTAGCTCCCTTGAAAAAGACCAACAAGGATGTGTAGGTGCAAACAAACAGGGTATTTTTTAAAATATAAACAATTTGAAACAAGGTAAACCAGAGACAAACCAATTAAATAAGAGCACAGTTAAAACGAGGACTCCTAGAACTGATGATATAAAAGTAAGTGAAGAAGCAGAGGTATATTGATAGCACTGAGAGTTTCCCTTCCTAAGATGGGACCAAGTTAAAAGAATGGAGGGTCAATGGACCATTTCAATGGACCACTACCATATCTTCCAGCTTTAAGGACCCTTGTTATGACAGGACAACTCCAGACTCTGTCCAGGTGGAACCCACAATTGAGGGGTGAATTTCACAGTGGCAGCTCTGCTCCAGCCTTGATGTGGCTTATTCTCCTTCTCTGAAACTTCATGGGTGTGTGTGACTAGTAACAACACTCTTTGCATACAAGAAAGAATTATCTTCCTGCTACTGGGTGTAGTACTCAGCATATTCCTCTGAAGGCAACTAGAGAGAAGAGATGGCTTTTAAGTGATTGCACCAGCCACACCTCAAGATTCTGTATCTGAAAAGGGCAGCACCTCAGTTCTGGTGCAACAGCCTTTCAATACCGAGAGATTGCTGGGCAGAACTTCAGTCACATGCTCTACCTGTCCTCATACAGAAAGTCAGTAAAAGAGTGCCAAAGGAAAGGGAAAAGGCAAACAAAAAAGAATCCAAGTTGTCATTTGGACATTCTGAGATAGCACTCCTATGATACTGAACACCAACATTTCCCCCCCAACAGATTGATGTTATTATAGAAATTTTGGTTTTAATCAGGTCTTATACCATCACTGTGGGATTGGAGTGCCTGAGAATTCTGAATGTTGCATCTGCCATTGAAGTCATTGTGAGTTGCCAGTGCTCCTTTGAAAACCCAGGCCAATAATGGGCTGCGATAGTTCAGAAGCTATGCTTAGCAGTTATGAAGTAGCAGCTGGGCTGCTCTGTGTCTTGACTCCAGGCTAGCCCAACTCCTGTGTCCCCATCAAAACATTTCTCCATTCAGACTTGCTGTGGAAGCCAAGGATTTCATCTCAATGTAGTCCATCTGTAGATCTATCACTAGAAAGCCTTGATGTCAGGTCCCTTTGCTGGGAAATGTTCTACAAGGTTAACTCCCAATGGAAAATTTACTTTTCTGTGAAAATTCTCGGGGGGTAAGTGTAGAATATTTGCTGGTATGTAATGAAACATATTTTCAGGTACAAATTCAGTGCTGGCAAAGCATAAAGTGTGACAACTGAGAGACACTCTCTTTTTTCCCATGCCTACAAGCGATTGTGTGTCAAGATAATGATGCATGCAGTGAACAGAAAAGGCATTACTGGCAAGCAGTTACAAATGTGTATATAATGGTTCTTCTATAAAAGCTCTAATGTATTACCCTTGCCAAGCTATCCTGCTTTTCTGTGTGGGGAATGAAAAATCTCAGCACTGAGTGGATGGATATTATGTAAATGGTGTGTCTGTCAAATGTGTGAATGGCTTTGTGTGTGTGACAAAAGAGTCTCTTGCATTTGTCAATCAGACAGGACCAAATCCTTCCCCCTTTACTCCTGAGGTTTCTTTATTCCATTCTGACTCCGTCTCCCACTGAGGTCCTCGCACTGTTTAGAGGGGTATCTCATTATCCCTTTTGTGAGGTTGTTGGGCATATGTTATTGTCCTCGTGCTACAGATGCAGAGGAGTGTAAAGTGACCTGCAGAAAAGCACCCAGCACATGAGACATGGGTTGGAGGACTAGAGCTGATTGACATTTTTGGATGAATAATTTATTCATTGAAAAATGAAGTTTCAGACTGATTGACTGAAATTTCATAGCGCTGGGTTGAACCGGATGAGTGATTTCCATTGGCAGGAGGAGAGGGGAGAAAAACCCTTTTCTGAAGAAGTGTGAAGTATTTTGATTCAGCATTTTCTCAATGAAATGGGTTGGCTTTAGGGCTGCCCAACACAGGTGATGAAAGGGATGAATTGGTTGCATCTGGAGAGTGGGCCAGCATTGATTAAATATGAAGCCCAGCTGTGAAAGGAGGTGGATGGTGATTCTAAAAAAGAAGCATTGATTAGTAGGGAACTAACAGGAGAAAGAAAAAGAAGCTCTTTCAGTCCCTTCCTCAATAGTAGAGAGCAGAAGACCAGGAAGGAGCTTCTGGAACTGTCATGACGAAGAAGTTTGTGGCAGAGCTGCCTTGAATGGCTTCTGCAACACCTCAAGATGAAGGAAAAGAACCTACTCAACAAGGAGGAGGCTGAACGTAAGGGCAGAAGGGAGAGTCTATAGGATCTCTGAAGGGGCAAGGACTCTCAGGAAGGACATCACAGGATCCTTGATGTGATAATTGTGGTGGATTGGGAACATAGCCACAGCAAGGAACCAGACCTCCCAAGAGAAGTCCTGGAAAGAGGTTGGGGAGAAGACCTGAAGAAATGCTAATGGTACTACGCCAGGAGACAACTTCAAAATGTCTGAAGTTTGGTTGCACACCCTATGGTCCCCAGTCTGGAACCCACTGAGAAGTATGAAGGTGGATGGTATGAAGCTCTCTCCACCCCATCTCCCTTATATAAGGATGATTTAAAGCCCAGAGGAAAGGGTTTGAGAGCAGGAGACATAGCTTTGACAAAGGTCTTGGAACTATTTACTGGACTTAACAGAAAATCCAGTAAACTTAACTCCATGGAAATAAAACATGACATAAGAAGGGCCATACTGTGCCAGACCAAAGGTCCATCTATCCCAGTAGCTTGTCTTCCAACAGTGGCTAATGCCAGATGCCCCAGAAGTAGTGAACAGAATAGGTAATCATCATGTGATCCCTCTCCTGTCATCCATTTCTGGCCTTTGACAAACAGAAGCTAGGGACATCATCCCTACCCATCCTGGCTAATAGCCATTGATGGACCTAACCTCCATGAATGTCTCCATGAACATCCTCTGACAAGGAGCTCCACAGGCTGATTGTGCTGCAGGGCCAAGTCACAAAAAGAGGAAGCCTTCTATGGGACCAGACCACAGTGACCATGAACAGGATTTACTAGAGAAGAAAACCTTCTGTGCTCAGCCACCACAGGACACTCAAGCAGTGAATCCTTCCTCCTACACACATGTGGAAATGATGTATTTTTATAAGCAGTATTTGCAGTTTCACTGGGAGGGTAAAATAAGTATTATTAAGCCTAATCATTTAGGACAAATAGATCACCCTCTAGGTCAGAGGGATAATTCTTATCATTCTCAGTGAAGTTGGAACCTCTGAATTGCTTCTACAACCACTTTATGTTGGTGTAATATTACTGAATATTGTAAAAATTGTTCTTTAGTCACTTCAGTGTAGGAGAGAGGATGATCAGGCTTTTTATCTTTTATAAAAGTTGCTAAGAATAAAAAGGGATGTTGGTTTTTGAAAAAATAATCCAATCAATTATGTTTGGCATAAACATTTTTGTGCAAACATCAGCATAGCACATTCTTTGTACTGCATGAGAGTCAGTAGGTTCTGTAGAATTTATAAGAAAATGACAGCTTTTGGCATATGCTTTCTTTGCAACAGGAAGCATTAGAGAAGACACTGGATAGCTAGTTAGGAGAAATAAGATCTATTCACTGCTACTTATTTGCTAAGGGACCTTGGGCAAGTCACTTCACTTCTCCATGCCTCCATTTATCCTGTGTCTATCTTGTCTACTTAGATTGTATCAGAACTGTTTCTTATTATGTATTTGTACAATGGGAGTCTAATCTCACAGTGTTACTCTGATACTTATAATAAGATTATAGCATAAAAAGGCAATTATCCTCTTGGGATAGAATCTTGTAAACTTGTTCAGAAAGACTATAAAGAAAATTGATCAACCTTTTGGTTAAAGTTTAAAATTATTATAGTCACATCTGTTTGGTTTTTCATCCCAATTAAATTTTGTAAGACTATATAGCCACAAGAAAAATGTGAAATTGGCCCCTCAAGTTTATTTGACAAGATGAATAAAATGAAAATAATCTTACTGCATATTTTAGAAATGTCTGTCTGTTGTCCATCTGTCTGTGAGTCAGTTTGTCCAAGAATTCCTCCTAAATGGGAAGTGCTAGGGCCACTGTATTTGGTGTGTTGCTACCTTCTATCATAAAGTAAAGCAATATTTGGTTGTGCAAGGACAGTGGGATGTGGCTGGCATTCCATTGTTGTACTTTAGAATGCCCACAGGGTGCAGCTAGGGACCAGCTATCTAGTATATATTTCAGAGAGTTTGTATGTTTGTCTATGTGTCCCCAGATGGGGGAAAGGCACTCTTCCCCAGCTATGCCCACTGCAATTACAGTGGCCACAGAGAGGCACTTCTCACATTATCTTGCTGCTGCAATGAGAGAGGGCTTGGGTTGTCCTCTTTCCTTGGGGCAGCGTGCCTACTAAACCATCTCATCCCTATCCCAGGCCAATGATTTTAATAAAGAAAAACAAACACTAATTGAGTTAAGGACCCGAGCAATGCCCGGCAAATGTGCTAGTAAACATAATAATAGATACCAGTTTAAATGTGCTTTTCATTTTAATAATCTGAGGTTGATTACAATAAAATACGGCGTCTTTTAAATATTATATTTATTACTTTGGAGCATCATTTTTGAATGTGTGGGGTGTTGAAACATTCAGCTTGACTGGCATGTAAATGTCAATTTTTTTCACCCCCTGTAACAGCAAGTCTCATCCAAAGGCTTATTTTCTGAGATGTGTTTGTAGAGAGAAGGAGGTATGCTCAAGGGAAACACCTATTCTGAGTCTCCATTTAAATGCGCACGCACACACACAAATCAGAGGCACTTGAGAGGAAGATTGGATGGTGGAAATACTTGAAGAATAGAATTCCCTGCAGTATGAAACTCACTGATACATTGAAATCCTATAGGGATTGAAGGAAATCTATATTGCCCAAGGGAGTTGTTATGGTTTCCTAGCCAATATACTAGTGGAATCTTTCAGAAATGACTGCATTTGTCATCCCCTTCTGGATTTCTCTTTTCCCTTAAGTGACTCATCCCTCCCCCCCCCCCCCCCCCCCCCCCAGCTCTTGCACTCATTTCAGGATCCCACTGACTTTCATTTCTCTCATCTTCTGGTTCATCCTTTGTGACTATTTTTGCCTTTTTACAAATGTGCAGCTCTGATTCATCTGTGCTTTAGCTCACACTCTTGTTTGCACAGGGCATGTATCTCCCCTTCTTTGGCCCATGTGTAGATATCTACACCAGTGAACGAGGTGAAAGAGTATTTTATATTCATGCTCTTTGCACAGGTCAGTGCAAACTTGTAGGAAGACATACCCACAAATCATAGACTTGTGGACAATTTTCTCACATGTATTTGGCAATAAAAAAGCCAGAAACCTCTGTGCAGCACCATTGGCTTTAAAATTCGGTCATAGCATTTAAAGGCCTGCTCCAAAGCCTATTAAAGTCATCGGAAAGATGCTCATTCACTTCAGTAGGCTTTGGATCATGACATAAATCCTCTGCATTACTCAAAGTACCGAACACATTTCATGCACAGCTCCACTGCAGTCACTGGCACAAGTGATTTCAACAAAGCGTTATTTTGTGATGTGAGCAGGCATGTGTACAACAATGGACAGTGTGAGAAGCATAGATAGAAATCCCACAGGTTCAGACAGTGGAATTTACCTACTTTAAAAGCTTTAACCCAGTAGTTACGGCAGTCACTGTGGATATAGCCCACTTCTATTTCCCTTTTGCCTGATGTAGACAAAGCTTCCTACAGTCTTTGTTCACTCCTCTGCAGATCAGGTACAACAATTTTCATCTTTCTCACAGGTGTTATAAAAATGAATCGACTGAACGCATATGAAATGTCAGACTTGACGAGACCCAAAGTCCATCTTGTCCACTATTCTGCCTTACAGTGGCCAGCACCAGATGCTTCAGAGGCAGATTCAAGGCAGTTTTAGAATCATAGAATCCTAGGACTGGAAGGGACCTCGAGAGGTCATCGAGTCCAGCCCCCTGCCCTCAAGGCAGGATCAAGCTCCGTCTACACCATCCCTGACAGATGTCTATCTAACCTGTTCTTAAATATCTCCAGAGAGGGAGATTCCACCACCTCCCTTGGCAATTTATTCCAATATTTGACCACCCTGACAGTTAGGAATTTTTTCCTAATGTCCAATCTAAACCTCCCCTGCTGCACTTTAAGCCCATTACTCCTTGTCCTGTCCTCAGAAACCAAGAGGAACAAATTTTCTCCTTCCTCCTTGTGACACCCTTTTAGATATTTGAAAGCCGCTATCATGTCCCCCCTTAATCTTCTTTTTTCCAAACTAAACAAGCCCAGTTCATGAAGCCTGGCTTCATAGGTCATGTTCTCTAAACCTTTAATCATTCTTGTCGCTCTTCTCTGTACCCTTTCCAATTTTTCCACATCTTTCTTGAAATGTGGCGCCCAGAACTGGACACAGTACTCCAGCTGAGGCCTAACTAGTGCAGAGTAGAGCGGCAGAATGACTTCACGAGTTTTGTTTACAACACACCTGTTAATACAACCTAGAATCATATTTGCTTTTTTTGCAACAGCATCACACTGTTGACTCATATTCAACTTGTGGTCCACTATGACCCCTAGATCCCTTTCCGCCATGCTCCTTCCTAGACAGTCGCTTCCCATCTTGTATGTATGGAACTGATTGTTCCTTCCTAAGTGGAGCACTTTGCATTTCTCTCTATTAAACCTCATCCTGTTTACCTCCGACCATTTCTCTAACTTGCTAAGGTCATTCTGAATTATGTCCCTATCCTCCAAAGAAGTCGCAACCCCACCCAGTTTGGTATCATCTGCAAACTTAATAAGCGTACTCTCTATCCCAATATCTACATCATTGATGAAGATATTGAACAGTACGGGTCCCAAAACAGACCCTTGAGGAACTCCACTTGTTATCCCTTTCCAGCAGGATTTAGAACCGTTAACAACCACTCTCTGACTACGGTTATCTAGCCAATTATGCACCCACCTTATCGTGGCCCTATCTAAGTTATATTTGCCTAGTTTATCAATAAGAATATCATGCGAGACCGTATCAAATGCCTTACTAAAGTCTAGGTATATGACATCCACCGCTTCTCCCTTATCCACAAGGCTCGTTATCTTATCAAAGAAAGCTATCAGATTAGTTTGGCATGACTTGTTCTTCACAAACCCATGCTGGCTATTCCCTATCACTTTATTACCTTCCAAGTGTTTGCATATGATTTCCTTAATTACCTGCTCCATTATCTTCCCTGGGACAGACGTTAAACTGACCGGTCTATAGTTTCCTGGGTTGTTCTTATTCCCCTTTTTATAGATGGGCACAATATTTGCCCTTTTCCAGTCTTCTGGAATCTCCCCTGTCTGCCATGATTTTTCAAAGATCATAGCTAAAGGCTCAGATACCTCCTCTATCAGCTCCTTGAGTATCCTGGGATGCATTTCATCAGGACCTGGTGACTTGCTGACATCTAACTTTCCTAAGTGATTTTTAACTTGTTCTTTGTGTATCCTATCTTCTAAACTTACCCTCTCTCTGCTTGTATTCACTACGTTAGGCACACCTCCAGACTTCTCGGTGAAGACCGAAACAAAGAAGTCATTGAGCATCTCCGCCATTTCCAAGTTTCCTGTTACTGCTTCTCCCTCCTCACTAAGCAGTGGGCCTACCCTGTCCTTGGTCTTCCTCTTGCTTTTAATGTATTTATAAAAGGTCTTCTTGTTTCCCTTTATGCCTGTAGCTAATTTGATCTCATTTTGTGCCTTTGCCTTTCTAATCTTGCCCCTGCATTCCCGTGTTGCTTGCCTATATTCATCCTTTGTTATTTGTCCTAATTTCCATTTTTTATGAGACTCCTTTTTTATTTTGAGATCATGCAAGATCTCCTTGTTAAGCCAAGCTGGTCTTTTGCCATATTTTCTATCTTTCCTACACAGCGGAATTGTTTGCTTTTGGGCCCTTAACAACGTCCCTTTGAAATACTTCCAACTCTCCTCAGTTGTTTTTCCCTTCAGTCTTGCTTCCCATGGGACCTTACCTACAAGTTCTCTGAGCTTATCAAAATCTGCCTTCCTGAAATCCATTACCTCAATTGTGCTGGTCTCCCTTCTACCTTTCCTTAAGATCATGAACTCTATTATTTCGTGATCACTGTCCCCTATACTGTCTTCCACTTTCAAGTTCTCAACTAGTTCCTCCCTATTTGTTAAAACCAAATCCAGAACAGCTTCTCCTCTGGTAGCTTTTTCAACCTTCTGAAACAGAAAGTTGTCTCCAATGCAGTCCAGAAACTTATTGGATAGCCTGTGCCTCGCTGTGTTAGTTTCCCAACATATGTCTGGATAGTTGAAGTCCCCCATCACCACCAAATCTTGGGCTTTGGATAGTTTTGTTAATTGTTTAAAAAAGGCCTCATCCACCTCTTCCACCTGGCTAGGTGGCCTGTAGTAGACTCCTAGCATGATATCACCCTCGTTTTTTACCCCTTTTAGCTTAACCCAGAGACTCTCTACACAGCTATCTCCTACATTCATCTCCACTTCAGTCCAAGTGTGTACATTTTTAATATACAAGGCAACCCCTCCTCCCTTTTTTCCCTGTCTGTCCTTCCTGAGCAAGCCGTACCCTTCCATACCAACATTCCAATCATGCGTCCCATCCCACCAGGTTTCTGTAATACCAATGATATCATAGTTGTATTTATTGGTTAGCAATTCCAGTTCTTCCTGCTTATTACCCATACTTCTCGCATTTGTATATAGGCATCTAAGATACTGATTTGATCTTGCCTCCCTGTTGTGCCCTGACCCTCCTTTCTCCTTGCCATTATAGGCCGTAGTCCCCCCCATTTCCAACCCATCTCCCAGTCCCGCACATTCAGCACTTACCTGTGGGCTTTGCTCACCTGCCCCCGACAAACCTAGTTTAAAGCCCTCCTCACAAGGTTAGCCAGTCTGTGTCCAAACAAGGCCTTCCCGCTCCTGGAAAGGTGAACTCCATCTCCGCCAAGCAGTCCTTCCTGGAAGAGCACCCCGTGATCAAGGAAGCCGAATCCCTCCTGGTGACACCATCGTCGCAGCCAGGCATTCACCTCCAGAATGCACCTCTCTCTGCCCGGGCCCCTACCTTTGACAGGAAGGATAGAAGAGAATACCACCTGCGCTCCAAACTCCTTCACCCGTACTCCCAAAGCCCTGTAGTCACACTTGATCCGCTCAGTGTCACACCTGGCAGTATCATTTGTGCCCACGTGGATGAGTAGCATGGGGTAGTAGTCAGCGGGCCGGATAATCCTCGACAATGCCTCCGTAACATCTCGGATACGGGCCCCTGGCAGACAGCATACCTCTCGAGATGAACTGTCAGGGCGACAGATGGGTGCCTCCGTTCCCCTCAGAAGAGAGTCTCCAACCACCACTACCCTACGTTTCCTCCTCGCAGTGGTGGCAGGAGACTGCTCAACCTTGGTGGTGCAAGGCCTGGTCTCCTCCACTGTGGGGGATGACTCCTTTTCTCCTGCTGAAAGTAAAGTGTAACGGTTATGTAACAACACAGTGGGAGGGTTAGGAGCAGGGGTGGAACACTGCCCGCTGCCGGAAGTAACCAGCTGCCAGTGCTCACCCTGCACCACTGCCTCCTCCATAAGTGGCTGGTCAACAGTCCCACATCCTACGACAGTGACCTCCGTGGACTCCACAGGAATACTGTCCAGGAATTCCTCATGGCTTCGAATGCTCCTCAGCCTGGCCACCTCCTCCTGTAGCTCTCCCACCTGCTGCCTGAGAGATTCCACCAGCAGGCACCTTTCACAACGGTTGTCTCCCCCAGCCTGGAGATCACTCGGTGGGAATTGCAAGCCACAACTACAGCAAGACCACACCAGGACCTGGGTAGAGGCATCCATGCTCAGGTTCTCTGTCTGGATACAGGCACAGGTGGAGGAGACAGGAGAAGTACTGGCACAAGCGCTACGGGTCTTCATCACCATCAGTCACTCCCTCTTCAACTCCCCTGTCTGCAGTCCCCTGTCCGCTTCGCTCCCCTGGTCGCACTGCTTTGGAGACACTCTGTCCCCCACATAGGTTTTATGTTTGGAAAGCATTTTGAAGCTTTAATTACAGAGTCCAATGGAAAATAATCATATTTTGTACATATTTTTGGAAAGGTTATATAATCATATTCAGCCTTTAGACTGTGGCTTTTTTGTCAATCCAGTTTCATTAGGCAATTAGCTCACTCGTTTGCTACCATTTAGTTTTACTGTACTATCACGTCTTTAGTCAATATTTTAAAAACATATTTTGATTGAGTTAATATTTATACTTCATCTAAAGGACACTATTTAATCCTGCAGAAATTTCAAAGCTCATGTATATTACTGCACAGACACCAAACAGTATCTGCTACTGAACTAAACTTGCTAATGTCTGAACAGACACATATTCAACTCTAGCTTAGATCTTTAATTCCTCTGAGCAGTTTAATCACTGTTGGCCCAGTTTTACCTCCTTTACTCTCTTTGAGTAACACCTTTCTCTGAAATAACCCCATAGAATTCACTCAGCCCTCTTGTACAGTCTAATAAACTTGAATAAGTATAACAGAAATCAGAATCTCTTGTATTTGTAGTTCTACTTTACCGTGGCTGTACTTGGATCTCTGAGAGCTGCCTTAGATCTCTTTAATATCCTATTAGTAGTGCTAGTAAAGCCATAAAACACTAATACGCTCATTATTTGAGCTTACCTAGCCCTCTGATAAGAATGGTGAAGAATGGTCATTTTAAAACTACAGAACTGTTTGCAAATTGAAAGACACTGAACTAGTTTGCTAACTTCAGTGTAGATGTACCTGTCATTGGTGTAGTCTTCAGCTTACCCAGAGTACTCCTAATTTGTAAATTACATATTTAAAATGGACTATTTTAACATTTTCAAATATTTTCTATTTTTTCTTTGAAATGGATATGATTTGGAGGGAATAATTTCGTTTAGTCAGAAGAGCAACCAAAATTTTTGCCCAACACTGATTAAGAGGCATATTTATAAAATGATTCCTTCCTCATAAGAACTTTTTCTTTCTGCTTTTTGCACTGTATTTTTGCTGGTGACTTCCATTTTTACTAGCATAGAATCACTGTGCTAATTGCACTGCAAGTTGCAGTGTTAATTTATATGCTAGTCTCATTGGCAATAATTATTTATTTTGCTGATTTAAGATAATCTCTATTATAATTTTAAATGGTTTCATTGTTTTAAATTAACAAACTGTTAAAATACATGTTAATTTTTCTTGTCTGTGTTCAATAATACAACAGAGTAGTATTTCCTACAGCATTATTTATTTATTTATTTATTTATTTATTTATTTCTATTAAAAATAAGTCCATAATACAATGAGAGGTATACATTGATTGTTTAAATGTAAGCCAAAAATTATTAATATAGTAAAATAGGGATATTTTATGCATGCTATTAACCCTCATTAAGCACCTTAAAACAACTGTGAAATGGTCCAATTTTATTAGTGTCAACTGCGTGTTCTCACATTTACTCTGCACATTGTGTCTCCCATTGGTTTTCTATTGGATTGATAATCATTTCTTATTACATTTTAGGTATTTTACAAGACTATGAGCGTATTTGCAATTGATACTTTATCTCTTGGTGCCTAACTTGTTCAGTCACACAAGGAGGCCATGGTAGAGCTAGGAACTAAATTTAGATCTCCTATGCCTCAGCTATCTTTCTTCTCTTGCACACTCTGATTACCTAGCAGAAAGGTTTTGGTCTTCATGATCTCTCCTTATGAGATTGACTATGCAAACTCTTCTCAGAAAGTTCATCAGAAACAGGCAAGACACATGCACTCCATTTTTTGCTCTTTTGCCAACTGTGTGTTCATGACAGAGTCCTGTTCTTTTCCACATATCTTGAATTCCCTCCTACTTGTTTTGATGTAATTTACTCCTCCCAATGTATGCCTCCTGAAGCCCCTGTGCCATGTTACTCTTGATTTGTCACTTTCTTCTACCATTTTGAGTCCATGTTCAGTGAAGAATACTGTCATTGTTAATATGCAGAACTGTACATAGCAGACACTAGATGGTATTGTGGTTCTTTTATTCCCTTTAGTTCCTTGAGACATATTGTTATCACCATATTTAATTCATGTACAGAGCTTTTAAAAATAGTCCTGTAACCTATGAAGTTACTTAAGCTCTTCATTCTTTGCAGATAGTGTACTCAAATTAAAGCAACTTGTAAAGTATTTTGCATCTTTGTATCTTTTACCTCTTAGTGAATAAATTCCTAAGCTTTCTGCCACCTGCCCAGTACTCACTGTGACTGAACAATGACTTAAATATCATGTTGAAAATCTGGACTAGTGGAAAAAACTATAGCTAGCTAGAGTAACAAATGTGCTGTAAACACTGAAAGAAGTGACCATAGATTGAGTTTCCAAACAGTACATACAACTTCTTGTCATTATTTGTAAGTGTTCTGGAGAATGAAAAAGTGAGAGTGGTTTGTGCCTCTAAACTGCATTTGTAAGTGTTGGGAGAGCTTTTCTTTCTTTCTGTGATTATATTTTCATCTTCTAAACATTTTGTATTGATTTGAAGTCAAAGCCTAGCATATGGTAAAGAGTACTCTGATAATGTGTAAATAATGTGGAGGGGCCTAGCATTCCATGATAAAAAGGGTGGTTTAAATTCTTCATGTGTTCATTATTGTCTAAAATCTCTAAGAATATTTATCTTGGTACTTTGTGAATGAACCCTCTCTAGGTATTGGTTGTGACATGAATAATACATCATTTGTGCATGCTCACCTAGAAAATCCATCTATCTGTATTTAATTTGCATAATCCAGAATGCCTAAATTTTATCAAAAGTTTCAGAGGGGTAGCCGAGTTAGTCTGTAACAGGAAAAACTTAAACAACAAATACTCTGATAGCACTATAAAGATTTTCAAGGAAAACTTGCATTTTCTAGTAATTACTCAAAATATTCTTTTTTTCCAATGTGCTTGCACCACTAGAAGGGAAAGTTTTCTGTCTGTTTCAGATAGTTTTCTTTGAAGAATTCCTTTCCTGATTGGGTGATATATAGTACCTTTGAATCATGGACACCTTTTTTTGGTTCCTGATTGTAATGACAGCTTGCAGTATGACCATGGATGAACTAAAAATGTGAGTAAGAAGAAAGATTCATTGGTCACCTCTTTCAAAGCTATATATACATCTGCTTCTCCATATTTACTAACATTGTTAAGCTTCATATCATTCCATGAATCTTACTCTCTTTCTCTCTGTCCTTTCCATATTTCCAACTTTATCTGCCCATATATCAGTCTCTCAAACAAATTCCCTATGCCTTCTTCCATGAATAACCTGTTTTCATCTCGAAGGTCTTTGTGTTCTCAGTTTTAAGTCGCTTATGAATATCCATCTTGCATACAGTGAATCTTGTTGCTTTGTGGAGAAGAACCTCACGATGTTTCCTCTTCTCTAACTTGTGTGTCTCTTTAAGATGAGAACTGTCCCTCCTAGTGTGTCTGGAAATTGCTGACCAATCAGTGGGTGCTATGTTACCCTCAATTTGAGGGGTGTGTATAACCCAGAACGTGATTAAGCCAATTGAAACTGTATTATGTGCATTCAGCTACCATGAATTAATGAAATAAAATACCACATAGTTAAGGGTGAATTTGCAATCAGGCTTCCAGATGCAAGGTTAAAATCAGCAAGAGTTTCTGTTAATCACAATGGGAGGAAGGGAAAGACAAGGCAACAGCTGAGATAAAAGAAAAATAAGTAGGTAGAAGACCTTGAGTCTGGGTGACTCTGATATTAGAAGTTTATTGAAAGTTAGGAAAAGTGATCGTTTTGAAGGGGTCATTGTGACCTATGTGTTTGGTCAATAATCAGTTATGAAAGATTAGCTAATACAGTGTATTTTGGAGTAGTCTTCTGAAGTCATTTTGAGAGATGGTTTTTCTCCCTGACAGGCGAGCAATTGGCCACTGCGAACCTGCTGTTAATTATTCAGTACCTTTCCAAATATTAGGTCAGTATCTGAGGTGTTTTGCTTATATCTGTGTGTGCTTAAATCTAATAAATTGCAGTGTTATATAAGAGCATGCGTACATGCATGTATTTTAGCAGATGAAATTCCTGACACTGCCTAAAGTGAAATAGTTGAATTGCACCTGTTGTGAAAAATCCAAGTAACAGCTAAAGTGAATAAATACTAATAATATCCAGAATTGTGTTGTCTTGACAGTCTAGAGCCACATTTGCTCAACTGAGGTGTTTTCATGTGGCTTGTAGAGCTCATGCCAGCCCAAGAGTTGGGTTTGTAAATCTACAGGGTTTTACAAGGTCTTCTGTTTCTGAAAAGGAATTGATTCTACATAGAAGGTTGATGTGATGGAATGCACTCTATTGTAATAATCTGTGCACAAAATAAGCCTTGTTAAGTTATCATTAGAAGACTAAAACCAGTTGGCCAATAACACCATGGTGAAACGTGGGTAACAGTACTAGATGTAAATTTATGAATATAAGAACATACATAAGAAAATAAGAACAGCTGTACTGGGTCAGACCAAAGGTCCATCTAGCCCAGTATCCTGTCTACCGACAGTGGCCAGCACCAGGTGCCCCAGAGAGGGTGGACCGAAGACAATGATCAAGCGATTTGTCTCCTGCCATCCCTCTCCAGCCTTATGGAAATCATGACTGAAGTCATGGTATATGTAGGTGGGTACCAATGACATAGGGAAGAACTGGAGAGAGGCCCTAGAGACTAAATTTAGGCTGCTTAGGTAAGAGATTGAAGTCAAGGACCTCTGTGATAGTGTTGTCCGAAATACTTCCAGTTCTACTCTCAGGGCCATATAGACTGGCAGAACTTCAAGGTCTCTAAATGTGGGTGAGATGATGGTGTAGGCAGGAGAGGTTCAGATTTATTAGGAACTGGGGAAATTTTGGGGACTGGAAGTTGGGCTCCATCTAAACTAAAATGGAATCAGATTGGTGTCACTTAAAGGTCATAGAGCAGTTTTTAAACTAAGAACTGGGGTAAGCCGACAAATGAATGTGGAATGGACAGAAACATTTCTTAGTAGAGGCTCTGTTAATGTAGATTCTCTATGTCCTAATAAGGAAGAGTGGATGGAAGATGATAAAATATGGATAAGATCTGATGAGAAACAGCCAAATGAAAGAGAGCCCTATTCAATCACATCATGTAATGGCAGACAGTTAAAAAGTGACAAGTTTTTGAAGTGCTTCTATAGAAATGCTAGAAGTGTAAATAATAAGATAGGTGAACTAGAGTGCCTCATATTCAATGAGGATATTGATATATTAGGCATCACAGAAACTTGGTGGAAGGAAGATAATCAGTGGAACACAGGAATACAAAAGCCATCTGAAGGACAGAACAGGTCACGCTGGTGGGAGAATAGCACTACAGGCAGTCCCCGGGTTACATGGATCCGACTTACATTGGATCCCTACTTACAAACGGGGTGAGGCAACCCTGCACTAGCTGCTTCCCCCCCAGCAGACCAGGGAGACGCGAAGCTAGCGCCCCCCCCCCCAGCAGACCAGGGAGACACGGAGCGGCTTTTCTCAACAGACACCTCAGCTTGAGAATAAAGGACTGAGGGAAGTGAGGTGTGGGAGAATAAAACTGAGCTCTGGAGAAATGTTTGGCTAGAGTTTCCCCTACAATATGTACCAGTTCCGACTTACATACAAATTCAACTTAAGAACAAACCTACAGTCCCTATCTTGTACGTAACCCGGGGACTGCCTGTATATATGAAAGAAAGTGTAACCGAAAATGAAGTAACAATCTGAAATAAACCAAATTGTTCCAAAGAAGCTCTATGAATAGTAATTCCATGCTCTAATAATAGAAATACAGTAGTTATAGTTAAAAAAAAACCTCAGCTATGTCTACACTGCAGCTGTTCTTGCACAAAATCTTGCAGAGCATCTACATTGCGTGCGTGTTCTTGCGCAAGTAAATTTACAGTACAGCATCAGAAAACAGAGCTTCTTCCGGAAGGGTTATTCTACTCCCCATGAGGAATAAGCCCTCTTGCGCAAGAGCTCTTCCACAAGAAGGCAGTGTAGAGAGGCAATGTGAATTTCTTGCGCAAGAAAGCTCTATGGCTAAAATGAACATCAGAATTTTCTTGCGCAAGAGAGCGTCCACGCTGCCATGGATGCTCTTGCGCAAAAGCACATCTCTTGTGCAAAAGCTCATGGCAATGTGGACACGCTCTTGTGGAAGACCTAGACCTTTTGCACAAGAACTCTTCTGCAAAACAGTTCTTGCACAAGGAGCTTGCAGTGTAGACATAGCTCTCTTCTTTTATTCTTTAATCAAAATGAATCTAGTGTGGTGAACTGTGAACTCTATTTAAAGTGAGAAGTTGTTGTAAATTGTTCTCTTACATGGAGAGTGGGCCTAAAACATCTGAACTGTCCAGCAGAGGGCTGGATAGTACAGAGCATATGTTTGTGGTGGGAAATGGGGGGGAGGCAGATTTGGAACTGGGAGTGTGTTGGGCTCATCCAACAACACTGATGGGAAACAAGTGTGGCTGGTGTTTGCTGACAGGCTGCTGGCATTTGGGTAGTTCAGCTAGAACAATGGTCATACACAGACATGCAGAGTGTAACCTGCATGCTATTTGGTCCACTGGTCTGGATTGTACCCTGAAATATCATAGTAGACTAAACAATGGGGCAGCTTACTGAAGAGGAAAAGATGTGTAAGTCTAGTGCCTTCCCATGTGTTTGTCATGGCTTCTGTTATCAAGGGAAGCACAGAGTACCCTACCCTACAGATTTTTCAATCTCACGATGGAAATTTCAGAGCTGGTATGTGCAATATAGAGTCATTCATATTTCATGTAAGTATGAATAAAGAGACCAAAGTGGGAGGTGGGAGTAAATAGGGATAAAAGCACCAGGCCATATACATAATTCAACTAGCTTAACTGAAAATGCATCAAAGATGACTTTGTGCAAACTATAAATGAGAACCTAGTCCCTCCTTTGATTTTTTTTAAAGGCTTGCTGGAAAGCTGAGCTAGATTAATGAATGGTTATCTACACTAATGCAATATATACAGGTGAGGTTCTTCAGTTCATTGAGGCATTTCCTAAGAGACATCTAGTCCATTCTGAAGTTAATGTACTTGGTTGTTAATCAGGATATATTAGCCCTATGTTCTCACAGAGTTTAAAAAAACTAATTTTGAATGCAAAACTGCTGAGTAAACAAAACAGATTCCCAGCAATTCATATTTTATACTCTTTTCTCTACCATTCAGTCAAAAAAGTGTTCTGAGCTCAAAAGAAGAAACTGTTCTCTCTCTGTCTCTCAAACCTTTACAGGGGGACATATAATGTACACTGTAACCATGGAAACTGCTATAGCTTATGATCTACATATACAAATATTCTTAATATCTAGCAATATGCGACACACATTTCAGATTTAACAAACATTCTTTTTTAAATGTTGCTTTCAAATGAATAGCATGAAAACTTCTTAAATACAAATGCAATCTCTGGTATGATTTATAAAAAAACATATTTTTATTCTATTTGATTATACATAATTGAGACAGAAAGAAGAAAGTCTAGAGTTAGAAAAAGATCATTAGAGAAAAGAGAGAGATGTTAAAACACATTTGGGGTTTATTTTAATGCTTGACTCTGCAATCTCATCTTTGAATGCATGTGGAAGGACAAGGATCTGATCATGTATTTTTGATAATCATTAATGAGTGCCCGGGCGGGTTGAGGTTTCTGTGTGTTGCCTTTTTGGATATCTAATATGTGTCCATTTATTCTTTCCTGCAAGGACTGTCCAGTTTGGCCAATATACATGGCAGTGGGACATTGCTGGCATTTGATAGCATAGATCACATTAGTGGATGTGCAGTTAAATGAGCCTCTGAGCTTCTGTGGACAGAGTTGGCATCGGGGCTGATTGCAGGGATGGGTTCCTGGATGATTATGATAGAAGTGTGCTGCATGGTTATTGGAAAATAATTTGTTTGAGGTTAGGGAGTTGTCTGTAGACAAGGATTGGCCTTAGTACTTGCAGTATAAAATATTACTCAGTATAAATGAGTAGGGCAGAATTTGTACTTTAAATAGCTCACACTTAAACACCCCATATATTTATTGTTGCGCTGTGGCACTATGGCATTGTGGCACGTTCTCAGGGTGGTAGATTGAGGAAGCTCTCCACAGAGTGATCTTGAGGAGTTGCGCTAAACAATATTGAGTAAGGCACCATGGAACAACAGTACATGGGAGAAGGATAACTGTGGTTTTAAACTAGAGCAGACAGAGTTCACAAAGCTTTTTTAGGCATACCTGTAAAGTAGCAGAAGGAAAATGCTGATTTCAAGCCTGTGCTCCTTTTCTCCAGTGTGCATGTTGCAGTTTCTGTGCCTTTTTATGATGGTCGGTATGGGAAGAGAGAGTAGGGTTGGAACTCACAAGCCAGTCTCACTTCAATCCATTCATTTGAAGGTATATCTCTTGACACACAACATCTGCCTCTCATCAATGGTGTCATAAAAGATGATATCGGTTGATTGATGGCTCTGCCCACCACCATCATCATCATATTTGTTGGTTTTGTCATCCACTGACTGGTGCTGAAAATATTTATCCTGAAATAGAAGTACCATCTCCAGGTGTCAGAATCCTATTTGTGTTGATGTTATAAGCTGACTGTAAGTTTATTAAAAGTTGCTTATTAATAAAAGTTTGTTGCCCACCTCTTATTTGTTTTTCGTTTTTTTAGAGTTGAATCATACTCTATGTCCATCTAATATTCCCACTACCTTATTTCCAGCTAACATTCCCTTTTACCTATGAAATACCTCTGGTGTTGTTTACTACTTAATGTTTGGGAACCCATTATAGTTCAGCATTAAATGAAAGATGTTAAATCAAATCTGCTGCCTCTGCAAAAGATTCCTGCTGCTACCTTGGGATATAAAAAGTAATAGTTCCTTCCACCTGAAGACAAGGTCAGAGTCAATTTTTGGGCTGGAAGAGATTTGTAACTAGGAGACCCCTCCAAAAAAGATTTGGAAGTTCAAATAAACTATAGAGAACCAGATATATTTTGCTGTTATCTAGTCTAAGTCAGAATGAAAGCCACAATTTTTATTTTATGAAAACTTTTTGATGTATCAGTCCACCCACATTTGTACTGCTAATGCCAACATTTTCTTTTGTTCTCAGTGCTGAAGAAAAATCTTTTGCATCAAGAATTTTGCGTGTTATTGGCATGAAAGCCTATTCTGAGTTGAAAAAGGACTTGGTTTTCTTTAAAAATTAATAGCTTAGTTGATTTTTTTTTCCAGAAAAGTCCACTTGTGAGTTTGTAATTAAAAACCTTGTAGTAGCTTAGCAATTCCTAAAGATTGTTTTGTCAATCTCTAGAAAAGATTTTTTTTTTTAAACAACACATAAGTCAGCTTTTCATAGTGGCCTGAGTTTCATCGAGTGAATTTTTCTTTCTTATCTCTTAGGATTCACTGCATTTTTGCTTTTCAGTATATGATTGCACTGCATATAATTTTGCAGCAACAATAATAGTGTGTTGTTATTATGAAGCCCAAGAATATATGTGGTATGAAATGCGCAGGTGCAAATGCAGCTGTCAGAACTATTTACATACAACAACTCTTTCCTATGAGGGTATCATGGAATTTTGATCATGGAGTTTTGAATGTGGAGTGTTGTAACAGAATGGCTGCACCCTCTACTCCCCTTTGTAGCCTGGGGCTATGCTACATGCAGTCTGTTCCATCTTGGACTGTATAGATAAAACTTCACTAAGGCTGTCTGTGGCCAAAATACCCCTCCCTGGGGACAGGGTTTATTAATATAATAAACACCAAACAAAATTCAAAATCCAACAGCGAAGTCCATCCAAAAGTCCACATGACAAAAGATTTCTTTTCCTCCACTCACCCCTTTCTGCCTTCTCACAATAGAAGGCAATGGGGCCTTCTCTGCTTTGGTAGACCACTTCCAGGCTGTTTGAATGGCATTTCAGTTATGCTTCCCAAGACTCTTTACTAGAACCTGCTAGCTCCTAGCAGTATCTGATTCCTGCACATTTTCCCTTCCCTCTCTCCCAATTTTTTGCTGATCTTTATATGGAAATCACCTCATCTCTCCTAGGTTTGGCTATTGAGTAATCAAGATTGGTGGGCCCCAGGCTGTCCAGCTCTTCTGGGTGACCCATCGGTTACAAACAAATGGTAGTATTGCCGTAAAAGGACTCACTTACAAACATATGTAAGCATACAGGGCAAAAAGTGGGAATTTTCTAGCTCTTCAACCAATACAGTAGCTATCCCTGTTAATGATTCAGGTTTGGGTGGATATTAAGAGCCAATTGTGCTATATTTCAATGGGTATTCATTACTCTAATATTGCTATTAGATTCACAAGGGATTTGTTTGAGAGAGAGACACAAAAGATTTTTCTTACAGCCCCATACCTTATCTATTGTTACAGGTTCTCAAAAGGCTTTAATGGTAGAGCTCTTTTCTTATCTATCTTCTCAAACTGGTTAAAAGAGCCATTGCTGTTAACATATAAGAACATAAGAATGACCTTACTAGGTCAGACCAAAAGTCCATCTAGCCCAGTATCCTGTCTGATGACAGTGGCCAGTGCCAGGTGCCCCAGAGGGTGAGGACTGAAGACAATGATCAAGCAATTTGTCTCCTGCCATCGATCTCCAGCCTTTGACAAACAGAGGCCAGGGGCACCATTCCTTACCCCCTAGCTAATAGCCTTTTATGGACCTAACGTCCATGAATTTATCTAGCTCTTTTTTAAACTCTGTTATAGTCCTAGCCTTCACAGCCTCCCTGGCAAGGAGTTCCACAGGTTGACTGTGCGTTGTGTGAAGAACTTTCTTTTATTAGTTTTAAACCTGCTACCCATTAATTTCATTTGGTGTCCTCTAATTCGTATATTATGGGAACAAGTAATTAACTTTTCTTTATTCACCCTCTCCATGCCTCTCATGCTTTTATAGACCTCTATCATATTCTCCCTCAGTCTCCTCTTTTCTAAACCGAAAAGTCCCAGTCTCTTTAGCCTCTTTTCATATGGGACCTGTTCCAAACCCCTAATCATTTTAGTTGCTCTTTTCTGAACCTTTTCTAATGCCAAAATATCTTTTTTAAGGTGAGGTGACCACATCTATACTCAGTATTCAAAATGTGGGTGTACTGTAGTTTATATAGGGGCAGAAATATATTCTTGGTCTTATTTTCTATCCCTTTTTTAATAATTCCTAGCATCTTATTTGCTTTTTTGACTGCCACTGCACACTGCATGGATGTTTTCAGAGAACTATCCATGATAACTCCAAGATCTCTTTCCTCATTCATTGTATATAAATTAGCCCCCATCAGATTGTATGTATAGTTGGGGTTATTTTTTCCAATATGCATTACTTTACACTTATCCACATTAAATTTCATTTGCCATTTTGTTGCAAACCGCTATCATGTCCCCCCTTAATCTTCTTTTTTCCAAACTAAACAAGCCCAGTTCATGAAGCCTGGCTTCATAGGTCATGTTCTCTAAACCTTTAATCATTCTTGTCGCTCTTCTCTGTACCCTTTCCAATTTCTCCACATCTTTCTTGAAATGTGGCGCCCAGAACTTATTGAAGTTCTTCACAATCTGCTTTGGTCTTGATTATCTTGAACAGTTTAGTATCGTCCGCAAACTTTGCCACCTCACTGCTTTCCCATTTCTCTAGATTATTTATGAATAAGTTGAATAGGATTGGTCCTAGGACTGATCCTTGGGAAACACCACTAGTTACACCTCTCCATTCTGGAAATTTACCATTTATTCCTACCCTTTGTTTCCTGTCTTTTAACCAGTTCTCAATCCATGAAAGGATCTTCCCTCTTATCCCATGACAACCTAATTTACACAAGAGTCTTTGGTGAGGGACTTTGTCAAAGGCTTTCTGGAAATCTAAGTATACTATATCTACTGGATCCCCCTTGTCCACATATTTGTTAACCCCTTCCAAGAACTCTAAGGGTATGTCTACACTGCCACCCTAGTTTGAACTAGGGTGCCTAATGTAGTCATTCGAACTTGCAAATGAAGCCCGGGATTTAAATATCCCGGGCTTCATTTGCATGTTCCCGGGTGTTGCCATTTTTAAATGCCCGGTAGTTTGAACTACCTGCCCACGGCACGGGCTAGGTAGTTTGAATTAAAGCTTCTAATTTGAACTACTGTTACTCCTCCTGCAACAAGGAGAGGGTGTATAAAATTCACAAATGAATTCTCATTTTTCTCTTCCATTCCCTCTGTAATTTATAAATAAGATTGGGAATATTTCTTGGAGTTCAGAGATTCCAAAACTGGAAGAGGCTATTGTGATCATGAGTGTGACTGCCTGTAAAATGGAAACCATAGAACGTTCCCAAAATAATTCCTACAACATATATTTTTTGGGGAAAAATACAGTTTAGTCTTTACCTTGTCCTTGGTAAATTGTTCAGGTAGTTAATTACTTTTATGGTAAAAAATGTATTCCTTATTTTCAGACAACCCAGAACCAACAATATAGTAACATTCACTCTAACCATTATTGTGTCTTTTATAAATTCAGTCAATTCCAAACGTCTTTATTTTTCCATATTACATGTAGTGTGTTTGCCATAATATTCCTATCATAGTAATGCCAGGTTGGAAGGGATGTCAAGAGGTCATTAATCTTCACCTCTGCTCTGAGTCAAGTTAAAATATACTTAGACAAACCCTGACTGGTGTCTAACCTGTTCTTTAAAATGTTCAGTAAATAATAGAATCATAGAACTCTAGAACTGGCAGGGATCTCGAGAGATCATAGAGTCCAGTCCCTTGCCCTCACGGCAGGACCCAGTACCATCTAGACCACTAGGGGTTTCCACACTCTTCCTAGATGGCAGACATTGCAACCACATTCAGTACTTCTAGAGACAGTATTGTATTTCATGTTAAAAGCATGAAACCCTAAAAAAGCCATCATACTGCCATGAGCTAGACCCGCTCCAGTGTGTTTATTTACAGACTCCGCAGCTATGGAGCCCTGCAGCTCCCATTGGTCCCCGTTCTCCATTTTCAGCCAAGGGGAGCCATGGCAACCTAGCAGTGGCAGTCTGGCCCACACCACTTCCTGAGACGCCCCTGGGCTGCAAACAGTGAACCAGAGACAATGGCAGCCATGAGGCTCCATGGCTGCAGAGCCAGTAAATAAACACGCCAGAGCAGCCAGATAACAGGTTTCTCAAAGTGATTTTTCAGCCCACTTTGAGAAACACTGGGCTGGACAATATAAGCCATGGATTATTCATTCTCTTTTGTACCAATATAGGGAATGTATTTTTCTGTGTTCTTAGAATCATTATGAGGTGATTAATGTAAATCCCCAAGGCTGGCTTTGAAGATTGATATACTGGTTCAGCTCTTTTCAGAGACCTGGAAGACAGGGCAAATCTTCATAATTTAAATAGACTCAGAATCTTCCTTTTGATCCAGCAATCAAAAGTATATTTGGTCCTAGGACAGACCCAGCCCTTGGTGAAGCATTGGAAAGACTTTGGCCTATTGGAGCTCCCATACAACTGATGGGTGATGTCTGGTACATTTTGTAACTTTGTTGGACCTTTTATTATTTCTTCCTTTTTATGTTTTTTTCCCCTTTTTAAAATAAATGTGCGTTTTCTAGAAGAGATGTTTGGTCACTGGTAAAAATACTGTCCTTGGAAAGAAAGCAAAGGAGTAATTAATTGAGAAACTAGCACAAACTTTTTCAATGCTTCACTATGTTTATAGTCAAGAGTGTGCCTTTGTAGCCAAGAATGCTAAGGGCATAATAGGGTACATTAGGAAGAGTATTACTAGCCGATCTACAGAAGTAATTATTCCCCTTCATTCAGCACTGGTGAGGCCACATCCAGAGTATTGCATCCAATTCAGCCCCGCCCCCATTACAGAAAGGATGTGGATGAATTGGAGAAAGTCCTACAGAGGACAACAAAAACGATTATGGGGTTAGAGCGCATGACTTATGGGGAGAGGCTGAGGGATTTGGGCTTATTTAGTCTCCATAGGATAAGAGTGAGAGGGGATTTGTTAGCTGCCTTTAACTACCCAAAGAATGTGGAGAGAGATTGTTCTCAGCAGTGATAGGTGGCAGAATGAGGAACAATAGTCTCAAGTTGCAGTGGGGGAGGTCTAGTTGGATATTAGGAAAAACTATTTCACAGGAGAGTGGTGAAGCACTGGAATGGGTTACCTAGTGAAGTGGTAGAATCTCCATCCCTAGAGGTTTTTTAATCCCGGCTTGACAAAGCCCTGGCTGGGGTGATTTAGTTGGGGTTGGTCCTGCTTTGGGTAGGGGGTTAGACTTGATGACCTCCTGAGGACTCTTCCAACTCAGTGATTCTATGATTCTATAATATCTCTCATCAGCCATCTTTCCGTTAGGCTAAATAAGCCAATTTGTTAGAGGTATGTTTTCCATTCACCAGCTCATGCTAATAGTCCTTCTCTGATAATAAGCTTACTAGAGATCACCCTAACTCCAGAAAAGGCTCTGACCAGTGAACAGTCCTTCAGCCCCTACAAAGAAGTTTCTTCTGTGTTTACTAGTTCATAACTATTTTGGCTCAGAATCAGCAAGCACGCATGAATCTGAGAGTCACTCTTTATATCCTTTTTGGATCTCTAAAGAAACTGTGAATAGGTCATCAGACAGACAATGGCTTTCAGTTCAAGTTGCAGCTTCAGAAGGATGGATCTGAAGGCAGGTAATTTGCATCCACCCTCCTCAAGTATTTCCTCAGAATCCATTAACTTTGCTTGCCTACCACGTTTCAAAGAGTCTCTTAAAACTCTTGATACTTCCCAGAATTTATATACGCTCTTCCTTAAATAAATTACATATCATTCCACATACATACACATTTACATTCTTAATACAATGAACTCCCAAGACACTTAAATTTAATTCAGTAAGTTTTGTCCAGGATATTTCAAGAAATCACCATAGCTGTCACATTACACTTATTCTGTTGGAAGGAGTGGGTGTCCTAGGTAAAGGAGGACAATGCTACTAGGTCTGTACTGAATGTCCTTATAAAGGTAGCAAAATATAAGTTTTTTGAAGGTCAAAAGCTTCACAAAACGAATAGGTTTTGATTTGTAAAATGTTTATTGCAAAAACAGATTTACAATCATTTAGGGACATTGATTTTTTTTTTGGTCTCTTATGTTCTCGGCCAGATTCCCACAGAGAAGGAACTTGATGCTATTTTTATTGAATCATTGGTGAAAAATGTTGGCACATGTGCCCACAAAACTGAATAGTCTGATATGGTGCATGTTTTTTTTAATGTAGTATATTTTTCATTTTAGGTCATACATTAATAGAAAAAGTCACTAATACATTAGTCTATGAGAGATGTTTTTTCTCAGAAAACAAAGGGTGCATCATCTTTACAAACTGTGGAAGTAACTCGAACTTTACTAATGAATGTTTTCTTTGGTTATTTTTTCCAACTACTCAAAATGTATGTCAGAAGCTTGACAAGTGCAGTACATTTTAGAAGCTGTGTTTCTGAGTTTATCATGATCTGCTCATCCTATCTATTTTGTATTCAATTCCATTTTCTTTTCTTTTCCAAGCTATGATAAAGGTAGTTGAATGAGGGATGTACGGTCTCAGAGCTGTCACACACCAATCCTACAAAAAACTACTGTGGTCCCAGAGCATGCATCTGTTGGACACATCTGCATCCCTTTATCTCCTGCTTTCTCAGAAACAGCAATATAACAGAGTATGGGGAAACTAGGGAAAAACAAAAACCTACTTTAGAATTCTTTGAAACATCAGAAAATCATTAACAATACATTAAAAGCAATAGACTTTCATTAGATCATTTCTTTGTGTTGCAAAGGTAGGTGTAAGATTAGGCCTCTGTTCCCGTATCTCACTCTTTACTGAGATTGCCTGAAATCAGAACCAGGACTTCCTTGTGCACATTTCCTGTGTTACTACATTCAGCAGAATTTAAGAAAAATAAAGCTTGAATACAGTTAACAAAGACTTATACACTAAACTTAGGGAATAACTGTTTCTCTCTGATAACACTGTGTGATGATTTTCTTTGGGTCACTGTGGTGGTTACTATACTTCTATTTAAACACTAGAGAAAGGTGCAATGATTTAATGATCATGGGAGACAAGTTGGCTTTAAATTTGTCAGGCCATTTATTTCTAAGGTAAGAAGCTGTTCCACAGCACAACTATCAGAGTCCGTTCAGATAACTTGTGGGCATGAAGCGAGAAGCTCAGTATTGGTGCTTAAGGGCTGAGATCAATCCAGGGTCAAGCCAGGTCAAAATGCTATCTGATCCATAACCACATTGGAAAAGTGAAGTGAGAATTTAGTTTGGGCCAGGCCAGGGTCTTTCACTGGGTTCAGTAATGGCCATAAACAGAAGCCGGTAAATCAAGGATCAGGTTCTGGAGCCAAGCCTAAGTCAAGAACCAGGAGTCTGGGACCAAGACAAGTCGTAGGGAGCCAGGACTTCTAGAACCTCCGTAGGCATGAGAGACCAACTAGACCCTGTTCACTGCTACGTCCCTGCCACCCGGCCAAGGGAAAGCTGAAACTGGGTCATGGTAAGAGCTGTCCAAGAAGTCTGAGCTGCTGTGGGAGCTCCAAATCCTATACCTACCCTTGGGTTTGTGCCCCAGGGGTAGAGAGCAGGGACGTGGGCTAGAGGCGACTTTCAGGCCAGGGCATGGTGCCTTAGGAAGAAGAGCAGGGTCATTGCCACTGAGAATGGCCAGACTTCAAGACAATAAGGGGCTACGGTCCACCTCAGCCCCCTACTGGGAAGAGGCTATTGTTGCAGGCAGAGGCTGAGCTTCGTGGTGGGGAGTTAATCATCAGGGCCCCCACTGGGAAGAGCAGTCCCAGTCTGTACCACTCCATATTCATCCAAACCTTGCACTTTGGGGGAGCTACAGGGCACCCTACCCCACAAATTATTCCCTTGTTAAAAAATGGGTGGGTCTGCCAATTCTTGATCCCATGCAGAGGCAAACTGACAACTCAGACAACTTCCAGAAATGTCTTATGGTTTATATGGAGAATGGTATCTAATTACGAAATCACAAAGAGCTATTGTTTATGCCCTTTTGGAACAGGACTTCCTGCAAGTCGTAGCCTCTCAGTACCCCTTGATAGTATCCAAGCTTGGGCCCCTGGTGGAGACAAGAAATTGAGGTCTTCCTCAAACTCCTGTAGATGCAAGATCTAGGCCTGTGAGTTCTTATCGCAGCAAAGTCCAGTACAAAATTTCTTTTCAAATTCTGGTAGTTTTCAACTAAATGGTTTGAGGGGGTGGGGGAACCAACTGCAGCATAGCCAAGGGACCAGGCAACTCACTTACAGTGAGGGAGTCCCAGCCACATGTCCCTGCTCTAAATTAGCATGAACTGTGCCTTGAAGTTGGCTGTCCTACACTAGCAATGTAGGACTAACCGCTGAGATGTTGGTTGTTCTGTGTCACTCTGGATGCTAAAAGTTCTATGGTTTGACACAATTACCAGAAGCAAATTCATCACACAGCAGAATCCTTATTTCCTCCAAACCCTAAACCCTTTCTTATTTTTTTCTAAATATTCTGTCCCTCTTCATCCTCAGTTTACTAACAATTAATTTATTCATCCATTTCCCCCAATTTCCTTACAACATTGCTCCACTCACCCAAGTTAATATAAATTTTGGATGCGGCATTCTTAACTAGTCTGGAAGGCTTTGAAGTCTAGTGGTCAGAGCAGCTGACCAGGTGTTTAGAATCTTGGGTATTATTCTTGAGATTGACTCTCGATGTGACTTGAAATGGTTCACTAAACCTCATTGTCATTTGCCTTATCTGCAACATGGGGATCATATTTATCCATTTTTGTAAACCATGTCAATCTCTGTGGCTCTGTGGATTTGAATCAGGATCTGCAGAGCTTGAGATAATAGATGTTCAGTGGGAAGCCGTATGCAGAGATGTAGCACCATACACAGTAAGCACAGCAATAAGTAGCACTGAAGGAAGCCAGAGTAATAGTGTGACCAGCTGATTGGCTGAGCCCCCTATTGAATCCCAGATGTTGCTTCAGGAAACTGTCTGGGCAAGTACATAGACTTCAGCCTGCTGTACCTCTTGACTTTCTGTTATCTCCCAATCTCCTGATTCTGACTCCTGCTTCCTGACCGTGACCTGATGTTACTTCTGATCTCTAGCTCTTGTGTTTCATCTTACTCCTGCTCAAAACTATTGCCTCCAACAAAGAGACCTTGGACCAACTGTGACCACTGGGCCAGATTGCCTATGTCCTGGTCCCTTACAAGATCCTTGTAATGTATTGTTTTGGTAGCGGTTAGATGTAAAGTATTCTTAAAGTCATGTGTTTTTTAAGAAGTAAAACTCCATCAATATGTTCAAAAGCTATGGTGATGATGGATGCCATCCTAAGAATTTAGATATAACTGCAAAGCAAAATTATTGTTGTTATTAAGTTCTAATGCAAAGAAAGCATAGTAAATCATGTGCAGAAAATGAGTGGGAGGAACCAAGATAAGATAACAAGGGATATGGATGAGCTAACTGCAAGTTTAGGAAAGTTTCATTAATGAAAAATAAATTGCTTACAGGCTATACTCACCAAACATTTGTAAATACCAGTGCCCCAATTACAGATTTTATTATGTGTGGATAGGAGCACTGATCTTTACTATATAAATCCAAATAAATGCCTATATTTGGTTCATGAGCAGAAGTATCATTTTTCATACCTCAAAATGGTAAAGTTCATAAATGTAGAAGTTTGTTTTATAAAGTGCTGAAAAATCTTTCTGTAAAGATATAAAGAAAGAAATCCAATCTTCACTTTTTTGTTTTTTTCTGTTTATCTTTCTTGGTTGTTCTGCCATGCATATACCTATGACTCTCGGTGCTAAACGTCAGTCTGTTCCTTTGGGTATGTCAGTACTGCAACGAAAGCCCAGAGCTTGTGGGACTTACATCTGCTGACCTGTGTTAGGAAAACTAGAGCTTAGGCATTTACATTTTATTTTAACCCCAGGCTAAGAATTTCCTAACTGTGTTCAAACATAGGGCTCTGACATCCACATTTCAATGTGAAGACCTGAGTCTAAGTAACCACTTAATAGAGGCCCTTCTGCTTCCCCCTTCACAATGTAACTGCTCAAACCCTTCAAACACTGTAGGAAAACTACTGCCCACCATACATGTTATACGAATATTGACCCACTTAGCGTATCACGCAGACATTATGTTCTGTACAATCCTACCTACCAGAGCTGCTTAAATGGAAGCCATTTGAAGAGCTTCTCTTGCTTTTACTTTCAGTTTTGTGTCAGGAAACTGGCAGAGTATCTGTGAGGCTGGGTTGGACATTTAAACAGCCCACCAAACATACCTGATGAATTTCCTGATGGATCTGCTGAATGAAGAGGAGGGGAAATAGCCTGACACTGTAGACTTTCACTGGCAGCTGTTTCTCTATATAATATATAATTTCTGATGCCCTCTATGTAGACCAGTGTTTCTCAACCAGTGGTATGAGTCCCCTTAGGGGTACTTTAGAGAAGTCTGGGGGTATATCAACACAACTAAAATTTGGAAAAAACTGAATTTTTGTTTTAAGTTTTACAGTATTTTATTATTTTTGTACTTTTTACACCCAAAAATTCCATTGCCCGCCCGGCTAGAATTAAGCTGTTTAAACAAATATGTTGCAATGGTAGGAAAGAAAATGGTGTCTCTGAAAACTGTAGACATTGGGGGTACTTATAATTTTTTAAAGGGGTACTTTATAAAAAAAAAGGTTGAGAAACACTGATGTAGACCATTGCTCCTGGTGCAGGGCCACAGGCACAGATTGGTGGGACGACATCATGATAAAGACTTGGGATGACCAGAAGTGGATCCATAACTTTCACATGAAGAAATCCACATTTCTGGAACTTCTTGAGCAGCTTGACCTAACTAGTGTACATAGAGACATGTGAGGTCTCCCTTGCTTGCCCAAAAGAGGGTTGCTATAACTATCTGGAAACTAGTAAAGTTGCTACAGGTCTGTTGCCGACTGCTGGCTTTGAGAGAATGGTGCAGAATATGGTATTCCCCAAGATTCAGAAGTAAGGGATGCTTTGTGATCTCACACTATGGACTTGCATGGCCCAGTGGAAGAGGGGGGATGTACGAATGTGCTGGGATATGGACAAATTGGACAGTAGAGGACAGTGCAAATGGTAACAGAGCTGGACACATGGCTCATGAGAAGAGGTTGAGGGATTTGGTCTTATTTAGTCTGCAGAAGAGGAGAGTGAGAGGAGATTTGATTTCAACTACCTAAAGGGGGAGTTCCAGAGAAGATGGAGCCAGTCTATTCTCAGTGGTGGCAAAAGACAGAAGAAGGAGCAATGGTCGCAAGTCGCAGTGGGGGAGGTCTAGGTTGGATATTAGGAAAAAAAACCTATTTCACTAGCAGGGTGGTGAGCCACTTGAAAGGGTTTCCTAGGGAGTTGATAGAATCTCCATCTTTAGAGGTGTTTAAGGCTGAGCATGAAATAGCGCTGGCTGTAATGAGTTAGTTCATACTGGCCCTGATTTGAGGAGTCCTCCAATCCTAGGCTTCTATGATTCTATGAGAAGTGATAGCAAACAGATCAAAGCAGATTATCACCCTGCAGGCTTGCAGATTCTCAAGTCCCAAGCTACACCCAGGTTTTCATACACAGGCTGGAAATTCATTTAGCATTGGTACAGCACTTCCCCAGGTTCAGACATTTTGTTCCTTATGTGTTTCCAGGAATTTTCTTGTGTGAGGAATGAAGAACAACCAATGATGTTACTTTCCGTCTCATATAGCATTAGCATATAGCAGAAACCTTTCCTTCAAACTTGAATCCTAAGCAAGATTGTGGAAAAATACAGGTATTCCAAAATTGAGTCAATAGCCATGTGGCTTGGTCACATGCCGTTTCATGCCTTACTGAATCATGGCAGCCATTACTTACAGGCTGTCCGGTGCTTTCTCAGGAAGGTTAAGCTATTCCAGAGCCCATCATTGTCTTTGTTGGGGAGCCATTAGGCTACCATGTTGTAGATGTGTTTGAGAGCAAACTAATTTGAAATACAGCTTCCTTTGAAATAACAGGTGCACTCAAAAGAGGCAGAATAGCTATTTCGGGAGTCCTTCGGTATCCTGCAGTGCAGATATAGCTTATAGCCTCCATAAATACAAAGATCAGAGGATGTTCTCTTTCTAATCATTCCTGGGATCAAGAGAAGGCACAGTGTGCCATGCAGAACAAGAGTTATGAGCTCTGCTAGTGAGCCTCCAGGCCATCTCCTGGGATCTTGTGATTAACTCTATGGCTGTGTCTAGACTGGCCAGTTTTTCCGGAAAATCAGCCGCTTTTCCGGAAAAACTTGCCAGCTGTCTACACCGGCCGCTTGGATTTCTGCAAAAGCACTGACGATCTCATGTAAGATTGTCAGTGTTCTTGCGGAAAATACTATGCTGCTCCCATTCAGGCAAAAGTCCTTTTGCGCAAAACTTTTGCTTAAAAGGGCCAGTGTAGACAGCTCAGATTTGTTTTCCGCAAAAAAGCGTGTCTAGATTGGCATGGATGCTTTTCCGCAAAAAGTGCAAAAAGCATCCGTGCCAATCTAGATGCTCTGTTCCGCAAATGCTTTTAATGGAAAACTTTTCCGTTAAAAGCATTTCCGGAAAATCATGCCAGTCTAGACGTAGCCTATGTGTATAGTGTCAGGTGTCAGGAATCCTAGAGCAACTGCTAAGTGCTTTCTCCTGAAAAGGGAGAAGAACCAGGGTTGCCATGATGTTCAAGCCGCCTTTAACTAGCACTCAGCTATTTTATGTGGAAGGCAATGTGAAACCCACAGGGGATGGTGAAAACACTCCCTCTAACTGCATTATTAGAGCTCTAGCAACACTCATTGACATCTGTGGGAGCTGGCCTCAGTCAAATCTGAAGAATTTCGACCTGTACTTATCTGATTAATTTTCTGTGGTTTTGGCCATTACGGCTGCATTGCATCAGAGTCAGACTCCAAG
Source organism: Pelodiscus sinensis (assembly GCF_049634645.1). Taxonomy (NCBI): domain Eukaryota; kingdom Metazoa; phylum Chordata; order Testudines; family Trionychidae; genus Pelodiscus; species Pelodiscus sinensis. The sequence continues at coordinate 12,262,051 of NC_134716.1, forward strand.
TGACCATGGCGCAGCCTTGCTTTTGACACTGTGTGTAATGAGGTCCCATTGTCACATACATAAATTCTGTCTTTGACCCTTGTGTCTGTTCTGTGTCAGCCAATCACTTTGTAATCTGTTTCATAAAAAAATGGTGGGTTCTTTTTATGCAGGCTGTCACCATGTAGCTTATGCTCCTCCCAGTTATCCTCCTTTCAATAACACCTTTGGCTTAAAAATAGTGTCTGTCCTGCTATAACTTGATTTTGAGATTTATAATTAGCTAGGTGATGGGCATGGCAGAACAGGGTTACTAGCTGGCTTGCTGACAAGCATGTAGACTTAATGCTTGCCTAAGTTTTCTAAAGTATATTTAATTATTTTATAAATCCATATTTAAGGCTTTCTAGGGGAAAGAGTTAATTTAGCTCTACTGTGTGTTTTAAAACAGACATTTCTTATTGGATTAATTCCAAAAACCACCAGGTTAAATACTGTCCCTCAAATGCAAAGCAATTAAAAAGATATATAAATGGGCTATAACGAATCATCTAGAGGTTAGCTACATTGAATTACTGTCTTGTTTATATACTTCTTGATGCAAGCACCTATAAATGACATTCTTCTTTTCTGTAAGCACCTGTTCTTGGTGAAAACAAGAGTTATATTGATTTGCTGCAATTTATCTTCTCCCTGGGTTTTGGTCTTGACAGTGTGAGAAGATTAATTGGAATTAATAGCATTTGCACAGCTAATTAAAGTCACTCTTCCTAAAGTCAAATCAATTCCTGTAATCAAGGAAGTGACAAAGTCTTGCTTACTTGCTGCCATCAGCATGTAAATGTCCTTTGGTTCAATAAGCATCTTTGCAATCATTAGAGATTGAATCCAGTAACTACTTAGACTACCTGGCAATTTCCCCAGTATTTTTTAAAAAGCAGAGTTTACAAAGAAATGGGTTATATACATTTACACAGTTAATAAAATGAAATGTATTAAAAATAGAGAGACCACATATATCCTTGTCACATGAGTCTTCAATAAACCTTGCACAGATCTTCATAGTTTCCTCTTTTTTACCTGAATCACAAGTTAAAGTTCAGGGTCCTGAGGGCTGTTCCAACTGGGAAGAGAAATTAATGATGGAGACTGGTATTCTTGATGTGGTACTGTCTGTTTACAAAGCAGGTATGAAATCCCATTCCCACAAACACTGGGGGAACTGAACTCAGGAGAAAACTTCCTTGCCACGATACCACTTTTAGCTAAATTTTTTAAGTGTTTTCTCTCCCTGTCACACACCTGTTAACTAAAGACAATACCCAGAAGAGCTTTCTATCAACATACATTCCTAACTGGCCTGGGTTAGGGTAGCTGCTTCACTCATGAGTTTGAAAGGCCTGCTCTTCTAGGCTCTCAACGGAGCCTATAATAGTAGCTGTGTGTGTGTGTGTGTGCGCGTGCGTAAGTGCGTGTGTGTGTGTGTTTCAAAGCTATTGACATGTTGTGCTCAAATGCATGAGCACAGTATCAGGAAAGGGTTCCCCACAGCCACATCATACAGGCTCTTTTAAGAATCATACAAAATGGTATATTAGCACTTCAGTGGATAATAGCATCTCAGACAGGAAATGAAAAGAGGACTGAAAGTTGAGCAGAATTGAATAGCCACTTTGTGACTCAACATGCATGATGCATGTTCAGAAACTCTAATATGGAAAGGTAGTATTGCAATAGTCTAGCAGTCCTCTTCTGGAGGGAATTAGTTCATTTAACTGAATGTCAGGCACCCTGTACAGCCAACTAACTACCAGATCCTGCAATTGGCTCTGCCTAGAAAGGTCCTTGCACTTATGAAAAGCCCCCTGACTTCGTGGAACCTTGGGTCCGTGGAAGGATCTGCCTGCATCAGCGGCACTGGAGTAGTTTTTGGAATGGAGGTGCTAAGCTGCACTTGCCCCCACCCTTATCTGCACCCCTGTCTGTACCCTTCACCACCCTCTGAAACTGGGGCTAACAGCTGGGGCCTCCCTTCATGAAGGGCTGGTAGCCAGGATTCTGGGTGCAGGGCCAGCAGACAAGTAGGACCCAACACCAGCAGCAGAACCCCTAATAGCAGGATCACTGGGGCTACGTCCAGAGGCAGCCAAGGAGGGCGCTGCAACCATCTGGGCTGAGAAAAGGAGGAACAGGGGTGTCCCTCCTTGGCTGCCAGCCGACCTCTAGTCTCCCCTGGGATGAGCTACACTCGGTTGTTCCCAAGTCGTCTCAATTGTCAGTCTGCTCTCAGCCCCTTCAAAAGGTGGGAGGCGGAGGTAGGGGGGCCCTGGCTCACCCTTTCTCATGAGCCCCTGCCCAGGGCCCTAAGGACAGACTCCGTCCAGACTCTGTCCGACTGGTGGGGTAGTCGCTGTAACTCAGCAGTCCGCCGGCACTCCTAAGGAGCCCCGCCCTGGGCTGCTTCCTACCTCCACTCCTCCTTTCACATCCTCTGCCCCCATCCTCTGCCCCCAAGCTCTGCTCCACTCCCCATCTCCCTCCTGCCTTCTCTGAACGCCGCCGTCTCCCATCCCCCTCCTCTCTCCTCCGCTCTTACTGTTCATTCCTCCCCCGTCTTCTAGCTCACTCAACTGATCTCCACTCTCCCTCCGTTACTCTCCTCCATCTCCTCTGCCTCTTTCCTCTCTTCCGCTCTCCTCTACTCCCCTTTTCAACGCAGCGCTCTCTTGTGCCGGTGCCTCTCTCCCTGATGTCAGGGACACACACACACACTGGCCCTGCCCTACGCCTGCATGCGGCCCCGCCCCTGCTTCCAGCTTCTGTCCCAGGATTCAGCCATCCTACACACCGCTCGGCCGGGTGGCCGCACGGGAGCAAGCAGCGCAGACTGCTGTCAGAACACCGCGCTCCCCGTGCAGCACGGGAGTCGGCGCTGTTGGAGTGTGAGGTGGGTTGCCCTCCCCGCCGTGGGGCGGCCCCACCCCATCACAGCTCACCAGCTGGTAATATCTATTTGCCATGTGCAAGCGGGTGAGCGTATTTGTCGAGCCCTGGTGGTATCCAATTATGGCTGTCCATTTGGTGTTGTGCTGCCTAGCTTATAAACAGACAGGGCTGCTTTTTTGTGTCCGTCCTGTTTTCTCCAAGCTTCCTATTATCTGTTTTGGCTTCAGCTAGCCGTGCTAGGCCTTGTCTCTTTGCTCCAGCTGAACAGCAGGTTTCTGGGGGGACAGCTTAGCCACAGACCGTAGTTTAAGGTTTTACGTATATATCAAAGGGTTAAGGGCTACAGTGGGTTAAAAACCTGTTCCTACATTCCCTTCTCTTAACCTAGGGTTCTTTAACCCACCAGGTTAAATACAGCAATTTTAATGGTTTTAGCTTACTTTGGAATTGTTGGTGGAGAACTAATACCAGTAGGAATGTATAATCGATACATCCCACATAATTTGGCAAAACAACACCCAAATTCAGCCCCAGGGTATTCCATCCCCTGAGACTATAGCTTTAACCCATGACTATAGCTTTAACCTCCACTGCCTGGTTTAGGGCCTTGGAATACTGCGTATTAGCTTGGTCCACGGTTTCCCCTATCTGAGTGTACCTCAGTCGGCCTTCCCGAATGCAACTCTGGGCCTCGGCCACCAACTCCTTGATTTTCGCCTGAAGGGCTAGTAGACCCTCCTCTAGGTACTTACTGCTGTAGTGCCATTCCAGATCCCATGTTAGGTTACTCATCATTGGTGGAGTAAGGTAGAGCCGTGCCCCGTTAACAGTCAGGATTGCCTTGCAAGGGACTGTCATGCACATGGATAGGTGTGTTGAGGGGCAGAGATTTCCATTTAACTCGATGGAGTGGTTCTGGGCAGTCACATATCAGTAGTTTATTTGGACCAACTCTGCATGCGTTAGTTTCTTGGTAACAGCCACCTCAAACCTAGACAGATTCGTTAAAGCATTATATGGACATGTACATAGAATCTCTTTGTCAGAGTTGGTGCAACATTCACTGGGGTACAGTGCTTTAACAGCGACGTCAGAGTATGCCACACCTTTTATTCTGGTAACATGACCTCGTCTTAACACTAGCAGGGAGATCACCATTCTTGCTACTTGAGTGTGAGAGATGCCCATGGGTGCTCAAAGGTTAAAGATTATGCTATGACCCATCCATATCGGCCTTTGTATTCTCATGGATTCTCTGTTTATCCATTCCCACAGAGGGGTATTGGTGAAATGGGGGTCTCACCACTTCCATAAGGGCCGGGTGGACTCGGCCATCTAAAAGGTCTGTTACAATTCCTTGTGTGCTGATAGCTAGAGCTTGCCCCTTGCTCCTGAGAACTCGGTTAATCGTTCTCAGCTGAGGACACTTTATTATAGACCATTGCTTCACAAAGATTTGCCATGCTTCCGGGGTGACCTCTGTCTATGCTTTAAGTGGGAGGCCCCATCCAAAGTCAGCAGGCCCGACTTCTACGGGCACTATGCCGGTATAATTAACGCTTGACTTGATCTCAGTGTTTGATTTCTTACCTACGAGATGCCACTCAAGTTCTAATACAGAGGAATGTGTGGTTCTTTCAATGCCAGTGTGCAAAATATGCAAAATAGTTGTGTTTAAATGAGGGGTAGCCCAGCATCTTGTACTTTCCTTGGCTGTCAGTACACACCTGTCCTCCTTTAAAGGAGATTTGGACACTGGTTGCATTCATTGCAAATACCGTCCCCCTAAGAGGACCACAGCACAGTTTAAGAATGTCTTTCATTATATCAACCCATGCAATTCCATGATTCACTCCAAATATTTTCGAGGCCTTTTAAGGTACCTGGCACCAGAGTAACTGGGCAATCAGTTGTTATTACAATGGTGAGGTTATTAGTTTCCTTATTGTCGTGAGCATTGGTGTATGATTTTATCCACATTTTCTGATGTTCCACTTGCAGATTTATTGTTATCTCTGGCCAAGCCCCTTTCACGGTTAGTGTGCAAGTTTTGCAAAAGCTAAATATTTCATTAGTGTGGCAATTAAAACAAAGCAAACTCTGTGGAGGGGTGTTGGGACCCCACTCCCAGTCCTCCTTTTTACATGGCACACTCTTTGCTCCCTTTGTCAGCCTCCACAGGGGTAGCAGGAGCTGAAGCAGGAATGTTCTTAAAAGGAACCTTTTAGTTCCTTTTCTTGTTTACCTGTGGAGACATTTTTAGAATCCACCTAGCTTAAACAATTACTAAACTATTATCCTTCCACTAAGTTTTTTAGAGTTGATGTTTGATTAATCCCGATCCTTTTTCTTTCCTTTTCTCTTGATAAACGGTTTTTTTTTTCAGTTGCTCTTCAGCTGGTACCAGCACTTTCTGATGTTCTGGAAGACAAAAGAACAATTTTCTAGCCCTGTGGGGGTGGCACATTTGACCCCTATAGCAAGCCACAACATTCTTATCAGCTTTGTTCAAGCTTCACCTTCAGGAAACGGAGTCCTTTTCTAGTTGGCAGTGATGTATGTCATGGTTTGTGGTTGTCTACACTGACATAGTGGTCTCTAAGGCTGTGTCCAGACTCAGGGGTTTTTTCGAAAAAAGTAGCCTTTTTTCGAAAAAACTTCACCTGTGTCTAGACTGCAGCCGTGTTCTTTCGAAATTAAATCGAAAGAACGCGGCTTTTCTTTCGACAGCGGGAAACCACATTGCACGAGGAAGAACGCCTTTTTTCGAAAGTGCTCTTTTGAAAAAAGGCGTTCTTGAATGCAAACAGGAGTTTTTCGAAAGAGAGCATCCAGACTGCCTGGGTGCTCTCTTTTGAAAAAGCGGCTTGCTTTTTTGAAAGTTCCGCTTGCAGTCTAGATGCTCTTTTTCAAAAGAGGCTTTTTCGAAAGTATCTTTCAAAAAAGCCTCTTTTGAAAGAGGCTTGCAGTCTAGACATAGCCTAAAATGCTACCAAAACTCTGCTGAAGCATAAATTCCATGTCTGGTATGAAACTGGTTGAGACAGCTACTTTGTCTTCTCAGTAAATCAAACCCAGATTGACAGTGAGTGGGATCTGCAGCAAGATAATTATTTGTCACTTTCTCTGTGAATCATGAAGTTCACCATGCATCCTCTACATAAATTGCTCACATGGGGAAACTTATACACCATGGGCAATGTGAAGGGAGATGACCACATGGGGGAGCTGACATGTGTTCATGATGTGAAGCCTAGTGACAGGTGTAAAGTTCCTAAGAGGCTGTGGATTCATTACAATAGACATTGCTTGCATGCTGTATGCTTTATGAGAATTATACCTTGCACTCAAAAACAGAGTACCCATTACTGAAGTGGAAATTGTTAGGAAATCCAACCACAGTGCTACTTATGGTATAATTGTAATTACAGGCTGCATTTCCTTGACAGGTTAAAATATATTTGCCGTCTTTAGGTTTAAACTGTATCCAGTTAGAAACAGCTAGCTGAATACTACGTGAGAAAAAATCTAAGCAATCCTTTGAATAAAACGTGATTTGTGAAATTCATGCAACCCCATTAGTGACCTTTTCTGTGAATGAAATTTTATTTGCCAGAATGTTTGTGGGCTAAGAGAGCACAGCTAATATTCATCTGTTGTAATTATTTGCACAAATATTTGCACCTGACAATCTTGAAAGCTGTTTGTGTCTTTTGATTATCATCCAGGAAGCAGAAATAATGCCAAATTAATTAGATAACCTATAAGATGGTGCACATATGAATTATAATAAATAAATAATTGGGGAGAAATCATAAAAGGTTCGATAATTTGCAATATAAAACATTTGCTGAATTATTTTGAATAGCAAACCAGTTAATTCCAGTCCTCAAAGGGACTGTTATTCTGTATCTGCAAAAACAGCGAAGAGTCCTATGGCACCTTAAATACTAATGTATTTATTAGGGGATAAGCTTTTTGAGTAAATCCCTCTTCATCAGATGAATTAGAGTGGAAGTTACAGAAGCAGGCATATATATTCCAGTCACAGTTAATTCTCTATTAGGAAAAGGGGTTGGTTACACTAATTGAACAAATTGTTCACTCTAAATTGTTCACTCCCCGATCTCCTCCAGTCTACATCTTTGTTACATTGGTATCTGTAAAGGTTCTGACATTACCATTGATAGACATACCCATAATGGTAGTCTATACTTACTGGAAACAGATGCTCCGGAGGTAGATCTTCTGGCATTCAGTTTAGCGGGTCTAGTTTAGACCTGTAAATCAAATGCTGATGGCAGCTCCTGCTGGCATCTGGTACGCCTCCTTTTGCAAGGAGTAAGGGAAGCAGTCCCATCAGCCTCCTACATTGTGGACACCTTCAAGGCTCAGCTTAAGGTAACCTGGCTCCAGCTACTCATTTTGCATAGTTGGAATTGTGTACCTTAAGCCAATTTTCCTGGTCAGTGTGGACCAGGACTATCAAGGCTGATATGCAGAACTAGACTTTCTGCTTTGCAAATCTCAAAGCCACAATCTTCCTCTCACCTCAATTTGAAGGACTAGATAACTAAAGGGGAATTTGAGCATAAATAAAAGTAACTCTCTAAATCTTTTCTTTAAGAAGACAGCCCTTAAAATGTAAAGTGATATTAACGGATATAAATTAATTACCGGAGTTAAAAGGTAAAAGTAAGTTGAATTTCATTTCTGAATCAGGAATATTGTATGGTTCTGAAGGAAACCAAAAGAAGTTCCAACCTCCCATTTTTTATGCACACTTGTCAAGTTTAGGATGTATTGGAAAAATATCATTTCGCCACTCTTCCTCCCCAAAACTATAGGCCACCATACTGTACTCATTGTGTGATGCTATGCTTTGCATCTGAAGAAAACTGCAAAAAATTCTCTATAAAAATTCCCTCACGCCCCAAAATACTACGATTGCAGTCTGTATTCTGAACAGACAATTTAGAAGTGTGTGACTCATTTATCGTGGCATTTATCTTCCTCGTGGCATGTTCCTTTTCCTTGCAGAGAACATGACTAGCCAACTTTGCCCACTCACTGCTTATCTGCCCCATTAATTTGCTTTTAGGAAAGGGCAGGTTGATACTGAAATATTTCCAAAGCAGATGCTTAAAGTCTAGATGCTCCAGTCCTTGTCAAAAGACAGATTCCTGTTCAAGTCAGAGATCCTTGTTTGTTCAATTAACATACTATAAAAAGCATGAAGGCAGCAATGTTGTAGTAAAGGGTTTGGATAATGCTGCTCAAATTTGGGGGCATTCATTAATTACATGCAATCATCTGGGTTGAAAAATAAAATCCTTTTGTGGCATTTTTTTAAAGTTTTGCCTTACCAAGAGTGAGTTTGTTGTTGGGTTTTAAAGGGTATTTCTGAGGTACCTGAATTTGAAGTAGAGAAAAGGATTTCTTAGTGCCACCCCCCTCCAAAAAAAAAAGTTTCTGTTTCAGTGTTATTCTCAGATTTGGCATTCATTTGGTCCTGAGTAATGATCAATGCCTTGGCATTGAATAAAAAAATGTTAGTGACTGAATATTCCTAATGGATTTCTTTTAATTGCCTGGCAAGCAAACACAGAGCATAGCTGAGGAAGTTAGTGGGAGTGGGATTCAGCCTAAAGTATGTTCTTCTTGATTGAAAAAGATTTAGTGATTTACGAGAGCTCTAAATGGCTGATAGTACTGCTCTCCGAATGACTAGACTTAGCTACTATAAATGTTTGATCATTCTCCATCTGTCTTAGGTAATTATGTGGCCCTTGTCAACATCAAGTCTGAGCACCTAAAACATTAATACATTTACCCTCACAAAATTGTCGCGAGGTACGGCAGTGCTAGTGTAACCAAGTGCATAGATGGGGAACTGACACACAGCCTCTACATGAATTGCTCGAGTAGTTTGTGGGAAAGCAGTGAATTGAACTGGGTCTTCTGAGTGCTAAGCCTCCACTCTAACCAGCCTTCTGTCAAATTTACAGTTATTCTCCAATCTTCAGTAATTATTGTTGCAGGGATGAGGACAACTATTTAGAACGTTATAAAGCAGTGTTTTAGGAAAACCTCTAAATCATTGGCTATGCTTTGCCTTTCCTGTGTCATCCCCCTTGTCTATGCAAAAGTACATTTTAACTATTCAGTATGTTTCCAGTGCATAATCACACAATTATGAACAATATATCATACCATATACTCGGACCTTAAACATTTTGGGGCAAGAACCATATTTTTGTTCTGTATATGTACAGCAGCTAGTACAATACAGTTCTCATCCCTAATGAGGGCTCCTAGGCACTATGGTAATTCTAATAATCATAGAAATTATTGTTGTTCTAAATAATTAATAATCAAGAATAATGCAAACCAATCTAGTGTGAATGAGGGTGATTATTTTCTGAAACTATAGGTGTCCATATATATAATATATAGCATTTTGTAGTCAATTATGATTTCACATTGCTTTAAAAAGAAATCTTCAGTGAGGGTGTGTCTATACAACAAAGTTATTTCAGAATAACGGCCATTATTCCAAAATAACTATGCGAGCGTCTACACAGCAATTCTGTTATTTTGAAATAATTTCTAAGTAATGGATGGCTTATTCCAACTTCTGTAAACCTCATTCTATGAAGAATAACACCTATTCCAAAATTGCTATTGAAGAATAATGCAAGCTGAAATAAGGCACTTCACTTCTGCTATTTCAAAATATCCCCTCACCAGGGCCATTCTAAGTTATTCCTCCTGGGGCTCTACATCGAGATAGCACATCTATATTAGGGAAGCCTGCCTTGGATTAATTTTGAGGCTTCCCTGCAGGGTAGACATGCTATTTCAAAATAAGCTATTTCAGAATAACTAATCCAGAATAGCTTACTCCGAAATCACTGTGCGGTGTAGATGTAGCCGGAGTGTCCTTAAGGCCCATTTCTACTCCCACAGAAGATGAGAATGTGGGTAGTACATCAGCAGCTATAAATGAACTGAAGTGAATAGCATTCCATTGAATTATGCCAGATGAGTATCTGATCACAATAACTTAAATTGGGCATTTGGTCTTATGGGTCAAATCCTGCTTTACAGATGTCAAATGACCAAAAAAAAAATTATCTTAGTGAGATCAGATTTGGTCCTATATGTCAAGGTATTTAACAAGCCTACTGTAGGAGGCAAAGTTTGCTAAGTGCCCCTTAACGACTAATTTCCTGATTTTTGTGCATTTAAATTCTCAGCCTTACTGTGAATCTTCATTGAAATTGGGAGTTTTTACCATACCTACTGCTTATGATGGCATATAACTTCTACTACAAGTTTTCTTATAAGGGGGAATGCATGAGCCAGAATCAGTAGCAAACCATCAATGCTTTTTTTGCATCTGTCTTCACAGACAAGGTCAGGTCCCAGACTACTGCACTAGGCAACACAGTACGGGAAGGAGGTGGGCAGCCCTTGTGGAGAAAAAACAAGTTAAAAACTGTTTAGAAAAGATAGACATACACAAATACATGGGGCTGAATTGAATGCATCAGGGATGCTGAGGGAGTTGGCAGATGTCATTGCAAAGCCCTAGGCCATTATCTTTAAAAACTCATGGAGACTGGTGGAGGTCCCAGACAATTGGAAAAAGGCAAATGTGGTGCCCATCTTTGAAAAAGGGAAGAAGTACAATCCAGGGAACTACAGACCAGTCAGTCTCTCCTCAGCCCTCAGAAAAATCATGTAGGGGATCCTCAAGGAACCCATTTTGAAGTACTTAGAAGAGGGGAAAGTGATCAGGAATTGTAAACATGAATTCACCAAGGACAAGTGATACCTGGATAACCAGATTGCCTCCTGTAATGAGGTAACTGGCTGTGTTGACATGAGGAAGTTGGTGGAAGTGATACATCTTGTCTTTAGCAAAGCTTTTGATACATAATATTCTTGCCAGCAAGTTAAGGAAGTATGGATTGGATAAATGGACTGTAAGGTGGACAGAGAGCTGGCTAGATTGTCAGGCTCAATGAGTCAATGACTTGATGTCTGGTTGGTGATTGATATCAAGCGGAGTGCCCCAAAGATCAGTTCTAAGGCCAGGTTTGTTCATCTTTATTAATGGCCTGAATGAGGGGATGGAGAGCACCCACATCAAGTTTGTGGATGACACTAAGCTAGGGGGAGAGTTAGATATGTTGGAGGGTAGGGATAGGGTCCAGGGTGATCTAGACAAATTAGAGGATTGGGCCAAAAAAAAGCTGATGAGCTTCACCAAAGACAGGTGCAGAGTCCTGCACTTGGGATGGAAGAGGTTCCAGTGGAAGGCAATGAAAATGATTAGGAGGCTGGAGCACATATCCTATAAGGAGATAAGAAGAGACTGAGGGATTTGGGCTTGTTTAGTCTGCAGAAGAGAAGGAGGGATTTGTTAGCAATCTTCAACTTTCTGAAGAGAGTTTCCAAAGAGGATGGAGAGAGGCTGTTCTCAGTAGTGAGGGATGGCAGAACAAGGAGCAATGTCTCAAGTTGCAGTGGGGGAGGTCTAGGTTGGATATTAGGAAAAACTATTTCCCTAGGAGGGTGGTGAAGCACTGGAATGACTCCCTAAAGGTTTTTAAGTCCCAGCTTGACAAAGCCCTGGCTGGGATGATGTAGTTGGTATTGGTCCTGCTTTTGGCAGCGAGCTAGGCTTGATGATCTCCTGAGGTCTCGTCCTGATTATGATTCTATGATCAGCTTGAGGGAGGGCTGGCGTTATTATGCCAAGTGAAAAATTAGCAACACCAGTGATCTGTCATATTATTTCCACTGTGCTGTATATGCATTGTTTTCATTATGGCAAAGTACTTCTAGGTACCTCACAAAACCTGCAAGTTGTGTTGTAATTATTTCACATTAATCATTCCAGTTGCAATGTGTGCAATATTGTCTTTCGTTTGAAGACTAGGAGTGAAATGTCTTGTTTCCAACCAGTATCTGTGAGTACGCCTGAGAAGCAGCAATCTGAAAGAACTTGGCTGTAGCTCTTGGCTGGAGGGTGGTGTTATGGCCCAGGTGGAAGGTAAAAAGAAGATGCCAAAGGCTGAGGACTATAAACAGCTGAGTGTGGTGAAGCAGGAGTGAATTTTGGAGAAATAGGGATTGAAATGCATAGAATATTCTTCCTATGCAATCCGCATGTCAAAGCCTTGCACTCGACTATCAGTAAGGTCCCATTGTTAGAAGCAAACCATGGAAAAAAGCCAGTTAGACAAGGCAGTGTTGTGGAAGTTTCATTTGTGGTGGATAGACTGACCAATAAGTGTGGTCAATAACCTATTTTGATAGTCAGTAACCCTAAAAAAGTTTGGCACATGGTGAGCAATATCAGAGTTCCTAATAATAAGAAAGATGCATTATATCTCTTGCTTATAGGAATGTCAGTCAGAACAACTGACAACAACAAAAGTGAATGATTGTGGAATATTAATAAAGAATGCTAGTGATTCCTAATGACAGCAAGTTAATCAGGAGGAACCAACCTGCCTGATGTTCATACTTGGAGGCATTTTGTACCAAGAATCTTAATTACCAGATAGAAGCTTTGTTCAAAAATGAACATAAGTACCTGTCTGTTAATTTACTACAGTCTTCATTCTTTACACTCTTTATTGAGAGATGATTAATAAAGGCAGCTTGAAAGTACAATTTTCTCAGGAATCAATAGCATTTCAAAGGTTTATGGTCTAGCCATACCTAAATCTTTCTTTCTTACTTGCCACTGAAATGTACTCCTCCTGTACTGAACACCCTTCCCCACATTGAGGCAGGAGTAATATACCTAGACCATCCCTGACATGTGTTTGTATAACCTGTTCTTAAAAACCTCCAAAGATGGGTTTTTGAAGCAGAACACAAATAAATTGATACTTCTCTAATTTATTCTTAAACATGGGGCATTCTTCTTTTTATAGCATTTACACTTATAAGAATTAGAGCAAGAAAAAATAATAATGGGGCATGAATGTTAGTCCCTTTTAAAAGTGATAAAGTCACAGACTGTAGTCTCTTTCTGTAGGCATTTTTCCCTCGTTGAGTGATCTGGTGATGAATGAAGTTAATTGGAATCCTTCCACTGACTTCACTGGATATTGGATCATCCCTGTATATGTGCACAGTGCCTAACACAGTGATCAGAGCTCCTAGATACTATCAATATACAAATTATAAGTGCTGAGTAGCATTAAAGTACTATTGCCAGAATAACAGGCCATTTATTTAGAACCACCCGTAAACTCCCACAGAACAAGGCCACAGCTATAGGTGAAATTCTAGCCCTAGTGAAAGCAATGGGAGTTTTGAAATTGATTCCAATTGATATCTGTGTGCCCTCAATGTTATTAGGGCATATGGGGCTTAAAAGTCCATATGAAGTCAAAGGAAAGACGCCCATTGAATGTATTACCCTATGATTTTCCCAAATTAGCACCTCAATATAAAGATCACATGTTTAAGGAAATAAAAGCAATAATAATTTGATGCTTGATCCAAAGCCCACTAGATTCCAGTTGACTTCAATGGTTTTTGGACCAGCCCTGGAGGAGAAATGTGTCACTAAAATGGGTATTAAAATAAATAATGTGTTGTGCAGCCCAGGAACCTTTACTTCTCGCTTGCATTATGTGATACCCTCCTGCGTCTGAAATGTTAAAAGCAGCAGCAGCCAGACGTATTGCGATACTTTATCAGGGTATCCAGGACTGAGAGTCACATTATAACTCTAATGCTTACAGTGAAAGAGACTTGTTAGTGTTTAACTGGGTGTCAACTCCCTGATGACGGTAGCTGTTAGTCACTCGAACAATATTCTCAGGGCAATGCTGACCCTCAGTTTGCTTTGCCGCTTCAGAGGAGGTACACTGCAGTCCCCGAGACCCTTTGAAATATTCCACTGTGATAGCCATCTCCTATCCTAGTCTACGCACAGAAATACCAGATTTGCTAACCCCAAAGGGACTGTGTACACTCCAGATTGCTGGATTCACCTGCACATCAGTTCCTGTATAACTCTATTGCATGAATATATTTATAGCAAAAACAATCATATGTTTATTTCAAAGGTTAAGATTTAAGAGATAGTGAATAAGGAGAATGGAAACAGAAAGGTAACATATAATACAAAATCAATACATGCTTTCTAGAAATTTGATGCAGCAGTAACAGAATAACCATCTGTCTAAAAGCACTCTGCTTTAACCCAAAGACTCACAGCTTTCTTGCAGCATTTCCAACCAAGGTTAGTGGAGATCCCATTATCATGAATGTAATTGCACTGCTAGAGGATTTTCTTAGTTTCAGGATCAAGGGGTTGTCTTTTTCCTTTTTTTAATATTCCCCCATGTCATTCATTGTCCCCAGAATCAAGATGGCCTGCCATGCTTCATTCCAGAGGTGTTCAAACTTACTGACCCTCCCAGCCACATATGGCAATCACGAGAGCCAGGGCACACCTTCTGTGACTTGTGGTTTCAGCTCCTTTCCTGCTGAAGCCTCTAGTCCCAGCAAGTATACTTCCTGGGTGTGGAGCCCGCGAGGCAAAAGAAGTCTCTATCCCATCATCCCAGTGCAAAGCACAGGTCCCGAGCCCCCCACCCAACTGGTAGGTGGAGAATGGGGAGGGGGAATAGGGGACTCTGTGAGATGCACTTTAATGGTAAAAGAGCCACTCATGTGAACTTCTATGCAAATGGGACTGCCATTGTTTTAGCTTAAAATGCTTAATTTACATATGAATGGAGACAGAAAGGTATGTGTCCATATCCTCTGCCTAGCAGAAACCTGTTTGTGAACCAGTCTAGATTTAGACTTGCAGGAACACCTGTTCAATGTAATATACACACTCAGCTTCTTACATGGTATTTGTCCTTACATTTCACAATAATAGTAGAGAACAGTGTGACCTTGACTTTTATTGAAGATAGCATTGACATTCTTTATGGATAAATATTAATTATGAAAGCAGTACATTAGATGTAGTGACAAGTCTCAGAGGAGTACACATGTTAATCTGTATTAAAAAAACAACCCAAAAACAAAAAAAACAAAGTCAGAGGGAACCTTAAAGACTAACAGATTTATTTGGATATAGGTTTTTGGGGGCAAAAAGCCACTTCCTCAGATGCATGGAGTGGAAATTTCAGAGGCAGGCATATATATCTAGCACATGAATAGAAGAGAGTTACCTTATCAAATGGAAGACCAGTGCTTGGGACACCAATTGAGTCAGGATGGATGTGTCCCACTCTCAACAACTGATGAGGAGGTGTGAATGCCACAAGAGGGAAAATTCCTTTTCTAGTGAGTGAGCCATTCCCAGCCCCATTCAAACCCAGATTAATAGTGTCAAGTTTACAAATGAATTGTAGCTCTGCAGTTTCTCTTTGGAATCTGTTTTTGAATATGTTTTGTGGACACTTTTAAATCTGTTTTTATATTTGTCATCTGAAGAATTGGGTTGTGCCCAGAAAAGCTCATGTTACCATCTACTGTACGGCTGTGTCTAGACTGGCAAGTTTTTCCGCAAAAGCACGTGCTTTTGCGAAAAAACTTGCCAGCTGTCTACACTGGCCGCTTGAATTTCCATAAGACTGACTTCCTACTGTCTGAAATCAATGCTTCTTGTGGAAATACTATGCTGCTCCCATTCAGGCAAAAGTCCTTTTGCGCAAATCTTTTGCGCAAAAGGGCCAGTGTGGACAGCTCAGATTTGTTTTGCGCAAAAAAGCCCCCATCGCGAAAATGGCAATAGGGGCTTTTTGTGGAAAAGCGCGTCTAGATTGGCACGGACGCTTTTCCGCAAAAAGTGCTTTTGCGGAAAAGCGTCCATGCCAATCTAGATGCTCTCTTCCGCAAATGCTTTTAACGGAAAACCGTGCCAGTCTAGACACAGCCTACATGTTTTGTTAGCCTTTAAGGTGCTACTAGACTATTTCTTGTCAGCTACCCCTCTGAAGCTTTTAAATCTGTTACTGCATGTCCAGAGAGACTGAAGTGCTCTCCTGCTGGTTTTTCTATGTTACCACCCTTAATGTGGGATTTGTGTTCATTTATTCTTTTGTGTAGAGACAGTCTAGTTTGGCCAATGCACATGGCAGAGGGGCATTGCTGGCACATGATGGGACATATCACATTTTTAGTGAATGAGCTGCTGGTGGTGTGACGGAGGTGGGTAGGTCCTTTGCTAGTATTTTTACAGGAAACCCTGATTTATTTATTTGTTTGTTTGTTTGTTTGTTTTACAATTTACTAACATAGAAGTTCTTGGTCCCCCACTACAGAATGGATGTGGACACATTGGAGGGGGTCCAACAGAAGGCAACCATAATGATTAGGGGGCTGGTGCACATGACCTATGAGAAGAGGCTGAGGGATTTGGGTTTGTTTAGTCTGCAGAAGAGAAGAATGAGGGGGGATTTGACAGCAGCCTTCAATTTCCTGAAGGGAGGTTCCAAAGAAGATGGAGAGAGGCTGTTCACAGTAGTGATGGATGGCAGAACAAGGTGCAATGGTCTCAAGTTACAGTAGAGGAGGTCTAAGTTCAATATTAGGAAAAACTATTTCACTAGGAGGATGGTGAAGCACTGGAATGGGTTACCTAGGGAGGTGGTGGAATCTCCATCGCTAGAGGTTATTAAGTCTTGGCTTGACAAAGCTCTGGCTGAGATGATTTAGTTGGGATTGGTCCTGCTTTGGGCAGGGGGCTGGACTCAATGACCTCCTGAAGCCTTATGATTCTATGCAGAAAAAAGGAGTACACCCATATGCTGAATCAAACCCAGAACAGCTATTATTCTCAACAAGCACACCACAAATTAGTTGATAGAGTTTTTAACTGAAATTATTTGGTGAATGCTTTTGAAGAACTGACACATTCAGAGATAGAATAAGAGGTGAAATTGACTGAATAAATTATGCATTACAAATTATTCATTCACCTCTAATTAAAAACAATAAACACTGCCTCATAAATGTTTAATTTTGACAAAGACTGTAGCTGCTGCTACACCAGTGGAATTACACTCATTTGGATCAGTTCACATCTATACAATGTACTTTGAAATCGTTCTGATCTCTTTTAAATTGCTTGAGTTCTTTTAGAAATGAAACTATTTTTGCCATTTAATCTGGGGAATAAATAAAGCCAAAAGGCACAGATGCAGAAAGGGGCTATATTTAATAACATTTTAAAAGATAACTTTTATTTGTTAAGAGCAGTGATAAAACTTGAGTATGCCACTTTAATTCTTATGGGAATGGTGAGAGTACCACCACAAAAGGCCCACATGATTACCCTGGGGGGGTTCTTTAAAACTGTATGTTAGCGAGTTGACATCTACAATCAAACATTATGTATATTTGAAACTGATAAATTGCTGAGCTATGAATTGTTCTGTACTATATGGAGCCATTGAAAAATGGTTCATCTTTTCATTGACTCTGCTACTTTTGGCACTGTTAGAACAGATTTTGTAGTGCTTCCATTATCACTGACTAATCATTAGCCAAGTCAATCTCTGCCATGAAATCTAATATTTTCATGCTCATTTCTGTTTCACACTTCCAGAAATGCTTGTGTAGCCCGTTTCTCTGTTCTGCCAGTGGATGACACTATTGCATGTTGCAACAAAGCTTAATTTAAGGCAATAGCCTGCCAGGTAGAATGATATTCACTTAATTTTGATCCTGTTAACAGGCAATGTGATAAAACACTGTAGGGTCTTAAAGGACCCTTGGAAACCAATTTAAACAAAACCTTAAAATTTAAAAAGTTATAATTGGAAGGTTGACTTTTCCACAGTAACGTCAAAACGCAACCTGTGCTCCCATGTAAGACTGATCAGAGAGAGAAATGGGTCCATTTGCTAAAATTGATTCTCCATTTAATATTGCCTAGCAGAGAGCAATAAATCAAAGTTATAACACGATGCACTGAATACATTTCTTTGCTAATTGTATTCAAATATCAGTGACATATCATGAATTGTATGAGCTATGCGATTCCAGACCCATGAGTGCTGGAGTTCTCCTGAACCCAGGAGCAGTATTGTGAATTATTGCTTGAGAAATCTACATCCTTGTGCTTGCTATTACACTACTACATTTTCTCACTTTCACTTTTAACATTGCATGGGCTAATATTTTTTAACAAAGCTTTCTTTAAAGTTTCCCCAGTGTATTCTTTTAGGGTATGTCTACACTGCGGACCAATTTCAGGATACTGGAAGTATCCTGAAATAGCTATTCTGCATCTTTTGATGCAGCCCATTATTTCAAAATAGATTTTGCATCCCGGCAACCCTCAAGAATTTTGGAATAGTGATTTATTTCAAAATTTGGCGCTGCGTAGAGAGCACCAAATTATGAAATAAGCTATTTCGAAATAGCATTGAAATAAGCTATGCAATTTACATAGCACAAATTGCATAGTTTATTTTGAGGTAAAGGTACTGTGTAGATGCACCTTTAGGGCAGCATGTCTAGACTACATGGCTCCGTTGACAGAGCCATGTAGATTAGGGTTGTAGGCAAAGGGAAATGAAGCGTCAATTTAAATAATCGTTGCTTCATTTAAATTAAAATGGCTGCCGCGCTGTGCCAATCAGCTGTTTGGTGGCACAGCGCTGTAATCTGGATGCTCCGCAGTCAACATCAAAGGCATTTGTCGACCTCCCCATTATGCTTCATGGGATGTAGTTTACCGGGGAGGTCAACAAATGCCTTTGATGTTGACTGCGGAGTGTCCAGACTACAGCGCTGTGCCGCCAAACAGCTGATTGGCACAGCGCGGCAGCCATTTTAATTTAAATGAAGCGGTGATTATTTAAATCGCTGCTTAATTTCCCTTTGCCTAGTAAACAAATCTACATGGCTCCATTGATGAAGGCATGTAGTCTAGACGTGCCCTTACTGTGCATTTATTACCTATTCCCCTATTATTTCTAATACCATTCATATCACGCTCCAAAATCAAAAGGTTAAATGACATTTTAAGGAAACAAGAGCTATTCCTTTTGAATTCCTCTAAACATTCCCGAAAGCATCCAATCTAAAAACTAAAATCTTGAAAGGTTTGGATTTGTGTCCCAGATTCAGAACTTTAGATTCCAAACTTTTAAGAGGTCTGTTTCCAGGCTGAGATTGAGAGAGTTCTGAAATTTCAGTTGAAAACAGCATACTTGCCAAATGTAAGTGTGAGCTGATGGAAAAATTTCATGAAGAACAACACGTTTAGGGTCTGAAACTTTGCTAGACTAGCTTGCAGGCTTGCGAAACACCATGACAGAATGCTAGCCCGACCTTGTTCTTGAGCCTAGGCTATGAGTCTTAGCTTAAACCTAATTTAGCCACATATCCAACCACTCATAAGCCAAGCAACTACTGCAATTAAAAATGTTAGTTGAGTATTTCTGTTTTTTCCCCTGGGATTTTAAGCCCTTTCCATCCCTAATTAATTTTAAAATACTGCTATGGGTTCTTCCAAGCAGTTTAAGGGAGTTTGGAATTCAGTTCCATTGAACTTTGCCTAACTAACTCCTTTGGCTACTTTGAAAATACAGGTTGAGGCTCTCTAATCCAGCACTCTCTGGTCTGGCAACATCTGTGGTTCAGCATGATTTTAGTTAACTGGATATTTACTTATCATGGATGTGCCAAGTTTCCTGAGGTCCCATAGAGTTTGTTTATAGTCACCAGTCTTGACTCTCAGTGTTTTGTCAGGTCCTGAGGGTGCCAGACTAGAAAGGTTCAACCTGTACTAGTTTCAGTGGTTAAGACTTTTGTAACCACCCACCCCAGGCTTGTAAATATTTGGGAAAAGATTGTCTCACTATTACTCAGAGGACCTGAAGCCCATGCAATAGTGAAAATGATTCCTTCTCTTTTTCATATACCATTATCAAGATTTAAAGAAGGGTTGAGGGTTTTTCCCCCCAATTTCCATGTGAGAGTGCAGTAAAACAAGAATTAAATTGGAAACATAACCAAGCAAATGCAAAAGGAGAAAAACATAGGGAAATGGAGCCTAACCCAAGGCCTGATAAAGTCTGTGGAAGGATTCCCATTTTTTCAATCGACTCTGGACTAGGCTGTCAGTGGCAGAATGAGAGCATTAGAGACCAAACAGAAGAAGAGAGAATGCTAAGAGAGACAGGAAAAATAAAAGTCCACTTTAAGGCATTTGCAAAACCTATACACAACAGCGGTATATTGTATGCTGCCAATAAAATGCTCAGGAAATACAGGCAAAATGGCACGATGACACCTTCATTTGCAATATAGTGGTGTGTGCAGAATTGAAAATGTTTTAGAATGCCTTGAAATACTAAACTTTGTCCCAAAAGGGCATATTAGTGGCCACTTAAGACAGAAAATAAGTGTTGCTTGCTGCAAGAGAGGTGTTTAATGGCATTGAAATTGTTCAATTAATTAAAAACCCTTCAATGTATGAAGGCTGGTGTTCTTCCTAATGTTCCTCTTAATATAACAGATTATTGACTTTTTCACATTTAGAAACTCAGATCTCATTTCCAGCTAGAGATAAGTAAGTGCTGTAGCAAATGACAAATCCCAACAGGACTTCCTAGCTCTTAAGGAACTTGGGGGAATATTCTTACCTTACTGACAGTGGTGTAAAACTGGAATAAATGCACTGAGCTCAGTAGAGTTATTCTGCACTTATACAAATGTAACGAAGCTCAGAAAGCGTCCTTGTCCAAGAAAGAAACAGCACTCTTGCTTTAAGCAGGTGCAATGTAAACAGTGCAACTATGTGGGAACTGCAAATTTGGGAAGGGTGATTTTCCACATCTTCTGAATCATTTTCCATTATTGCCAGACAACAGAACTGAATTACAGCCATTCATTAATTTTCTTCATGTAATTTAGCTTGTACACAGAATCTTCCTCTTCCTCCACATTTAGTATCAGTTTCAGCTTTATTCCCTGCTTCATTCTGATTACATCAGATCCAGATAAGTAGCTTAAATACAGAATAGAGGGAGGGCAAGATTAGAGCAGTGAAAGGGAGTGGATTCTCACAGCATCTGTCTTGCCCCAGTTGCTCGGCCTTCTTTCTGTACCTGCTGATGGCTGTGCCAGTATGAATGGTGAGGGTTACATTTGCTGCCTGTGGATTCTCTTTAATGAAATGAATATGATCATTGTGGTTTAAGCAAAACACTGTTGAGGCCTTAAAACAGTAGAACCTCATCATTATGTACAACTCAGGAATGCCGGCCTTTCATAACTCTGAAATGTTGATAAGTCTGAATAAAACATTATGGCTGTTCCTTCAAAAGTTTACAAATAATCATTGACTTAATAGAGCTTTGAAAATTTACTATGCAGAAGAAAAATGCTGGGTTTAACCATGTAATTTAAATGAAACAAGCACAGAAATAGTTTCCTTAAATTGTTATATCTTTTTTTATAAACTTCCCCCTTTACATGTTCAGTAGTTTGTTGAACACCGTTCTGTACTGAATGTTTTTTTTCTTTTTGGTCTCTGCTTCTGCCTTCGGGTTCCTAATGAGGTGTGTGGTTGACTGGTCCATTGTTCAGTAACTCTGTGTTTCTACTGTGTTTAACTACACATAGACTCCACTCAAAATCCCATTAACAAATACATTTGATTGTAGTTATGTTTCTAGACATTGCTGCTTCACCCTTATCTCTCTTAAGGGCTAAATTGTAAGATCTCATCCAAACGATCTCCCCCTGCTCCCTCCCTCCCACCCCCCAAAAATAAAAATTGGAAAGGATCAATTCTTCTTCTGAAACTTGCAGCTTTGGCTAATCAAAGGATGAAAGGGAATTTTGGCAACGAAGGTGAAAACTTCATAAACCCAGACTAGTTCACTGTCTAGAGATCCAATAGATTTAGGGTTGCCAGATGGTTTCCACAAAAATATCGGACACACTTGACATTACTTCACAAGCTACATTACATCTTATTTAGAAAATTTGTTTCCCAAACAGAATACTCAAATACTGGACTGTCTAGATCAAAACTGGACACCTGGCAATCTTAAATAGACTAGTTCCCTTTACCCCTAACTGAGCCACAGAGATAAGGTCTTGCAAGGCTTCTGGATATCTCACTGATTGATTTGCAATATTGATGACATAATTGTATTAAATATAAAGCAAAGCAAATACACAGTAAAATAATACATGTCACTTGGTGCTTTTTGTTCATAGTTCTCAAAGAACTTTATAAAGGAAAGTATTTATAGCTATGTCCAATTCATAGATGGAGAAATTGAGACATGTGTCTACTGTTACACAGCTTTCAGTGCCAAGTTCAAAGTCCAGGACACCTCGTTCCTATCTCATCGCTATATCTATTAGCCTATGCTGTCTCCCTTTTGAGAGAGAATTGGAGCACTAAAGAGGAATTCAAGTGGCACATTGACATTTTGCTGATCCTTTGCGCAGGGGTGGATTTTTGTCCATAGGGAAATGGCTATTAACTTTCAGATCACATGACACTAAGGTAGGAAATAAATTATCACGTTGAAACAAACAAAACAAAAACCCCTTAAAACAAAAAAAAATCTAATTCCTCTGGTTATTAAGAAAGTTTTGTGCATATAAGATGGCACAGTAATTTGGTTTATTAATCATCTTATATCATCAGGAATGTACAATTCATGGTAATATCAATATTAACATGTGTGTTACTTTTTTCTAAACTTTTAGAAGTAAAATTTTAACATTTATATACGGTAGCTTAAATTTCAACATATTGGTCATAATAAACTAAAGCCAATTAAATTCTGGTGCGTTACCATATTTATAAAGGAAACATTCATTTCAACCCAGGCAGACTTGAATCAGCTATTGGAAACACATACTGATGACAATATGCATAATTAATGTAATTAATATTGCAACTGATTTGCTAAATTCTCTGTATGCTCTGGGCTTAATTATATTAATATACTAGATAATGTTCATTTGAACTTATGAGGGTATTCTGAACAAAGGATTGTCTGCTTTATCTCTAATATTAATATGTAATACTATTTGCTTTATTCATTTATGTTCTCAGAGGATTTCATACTGAGAAATTATTTTGTTTTCAAGATTGTTGCAAAAACTAATATTTTCATGAACTGTTTAGAAGATTATTATTGATCATGTTTATGTTCTAATGAACAAAGTCTAAGTACAAGCATAAACCTGGAGAGCAAAGGGAAGAAATTGCTTCCAATATAGTCTTTAATTATAGGGCCAAGTAAATTACCAAAACATTCTTCTGATTTTAAGTGCTAAGGATGAAATCATGGAGATTCTTTCCTAGGCTACATCTAGACTACATGCCTCTGTCGCCAGAGGCATGTAGATTAGACTACCAGGCATAGGAAAATGAAGCGGCGATTTAAATAATCGCCACTTCGTTTAAATTTACATGGCTGCCGCGCTGAGCCAATCAGCTGTTTGTTGGCTCAGCGCGGTAGTCTGGACGCGCGGGTGTCGACATCAAAGGTATTTGTTGACCACCCAGGTAAACCTCATCCCAGGAGGCATACCTGGGTGGTCGACAAATGCCTTTGATGTCAACAACCGCGCGTCCAGACTACCGCGCTGTGCCGACAAACAGCTGATCGGCTCAGCGCAGCAGCCATGTAAATTTAAATGAAGCGGCGATTATTTAAATCGCCGCTTCATTTTCCTATGCCTGGTAGCCTAATCTCATGCCTCTGGCGACAGAAGCATGTAGTCTAGACATAGCCCTAGAGTCCCGTGTCACAGGGTTCTACTGAACCAGTGATAGAATCCAGCATCAGGGGTGGCCCTAGACTAGCTGCCAGCAACTGGCGCCCTAGGCGAACCATGCAATCTGTGCCCCCACCTCCAAACCCCTCAATGATATTGCATCACCATTTGGTGCCCCATTTAAGTTGGTGCCCTAGGCGACCGCCTAGTTCGCCTCTGTGGATGCGCCACCCCTGTCCAGCATTAATTAGTTGTAACTAGAACTGGTTGTTAAAAGGAACACATTTTTGTGGGGAAAAAATGTTCCTGGTTTCATTGAAAAAGTGTCAAATTCAAATTTGTCCACCAGTTCTAGTTGAAAAGCAAACATTTTCCTGTCCTGACCCTTCATGCCTCCAATTTCAAACATTTGCATTCAGTACGGTACCTCAGATGACCTTTGGGCCAGCTGCACTGGAGCAGCAATAGTAGTCTTGGACTGTGCCCCGTCTACTCTGGATCACCAGCAATGATCCCAGGCCACACACCACTTGCCCAGTCATGGTCCTGAGCCATGTTCTGCTTCCCTTCCTTACCAATGGCGCCACTAGGCCACAACCCCTCCCTCCTCCAGCATCACCACCATCCCCCCACAGCTTCCTCCTGCTCTAGAGCACCCAGAGTGCCCCTAAAGTGCCTTCTCCAGAGCCTGTGTATTTAGTACAAGTCATGGACATGCCACAGACCATAATTTTTGTTTACTGTCAGTGACCTTTCCATGACTTATATGAAAAATACCCATGACTAAATCTTAGCCTTATAAAGGGGCCACAGTTATAGCAGGGTACAAAACATGCAGGGATGACAGAACAAGTCACGCTAGTGGGTCTGTGGGACTATATATGAAAGAAAGTATACACTAAAATACTGTAAAAAAAACTTTTAATGAATCAAACAGAACCACAGAATCTCTATGGACATCAATTCCATGCTTCAATAAGAATAAGAATATAGCAGCAGAAATATCCCTGTCTGTGATGGTGGTGGTGACTGTGAGATACTCATGGAGATTAGAGAGGTGACAAAAAGATGGTAGTAATTAATGGGGGATTTCAGATGACCGGTGGATAGCTAACATAACACTGATTCATTTAAGAAAAAGAAAAAGAAAAAAAAAGCTCCACAGGCAAATTTAAAGGCCAGTGAGCAGTCAGTAACAGGCAAACTGGTTGAAATGATAGAAAAGAACAGAATGATAGTAAAGACTTCCAGAAGCTGGGGCTGGTTGATAGGGATCACTCAATAACAGTAATGTTCTGTCCATTGTCTCTGAAGCATTTAGCATCGCCTATTGGCACAAGACAGGATACTGAACCACTGGTCTGATATAATATGGTCATTACTTTTTTTATCTTGATATTCATGGTTCTTTTCATGTTCCCACAACACCTGCCATGCTCCACTCTACTGTGGGTGAAAAGAATAGTCTTTCCTGCATCTCCCGCATCTTCCCACAGCTCTAGGGCATCTGCAGTGGAAAAGCAGTACATATTTCTCATGTGTAATATATGTTACTCATACAGCTGGAACAAACCTGGCAGGACCTCTACATGCTAGTGCACTCTGGCCTTGGAGAGAGGAGTTCTGTTAGTCATTTTGCATATGTCTATTACATAATGGCTGCATCTAGATTAGCATGATTTTCCTGAAATGCTTTTAACGGAAAAGTTTTCCTTTAAAAGCATTTTTGGAACAGTGTGTCTAGATTGGCACGGACGCTTTTCCGCAAAAGCACTTTTTGCGGAAAAGCGTCCATGCCAATCTAGATGCGCTTTTCCGCAAAAAAGCTCCGATCGCCATTTTTGCGATCGGGGCTTTTTTGTGGAAAACAAATCTGAGCTGTCTACACTGGCCCTTTTGCGTAAAAGCTTTGCGCAAAAGGGACTTTTGCCTGAACGGGAGCAGAATAGTATTTCCACAAGAAGCACTGAAGTAGGAAGTCACAGTGCTTTTGTGGAAATTCAAACGGCCAGTGTAGACAGCTGGCAAGTTTTTCCAGAAAAGCGGCTGATTTTCCGGAAAAACTGGCCAGTCTAGACATAGCCCCCATGTATACACATTAATACATTCCTATTGGATACTGCACAAGACTGAGCTCCAGAGAAATATTCCCACTGGTCTTCAGGGTTGACCTTGGGCAAATTATTTCATGAACCTATGTTAATCATCTAAGTTAATGATTGAAAAGACTTGGTTAAAATTTCAAACACAGAGGGAATAATACATTGTGGAGAGATGTTCATTCTTTAGGTTTTATTCCAAAGGACACTGTATACTGAAAATCATTGGAGCTGAGAAATGAATGTCAGCATCTTATTCAGAATAGCCTTCTGTTAGAGAATTTGAAAGTCAGGAAGTGTTGTAACATTAAAAAAAATCCCACAAAACTATATAGAAAATATCCTCATACTTCCTTTGATGTTGGTAATGTAATTTCACAGTGACACAACTATCCTTTGACTTTTGTGATAAATAAAATTAATTAATTCACGCTATGAAATGAAAGGCATCAAACTGTTCAGTCTCTCTTCCCCACCTCCAATACTCTTGGGAAACCCTGAGGAATCAACACTTCCTGTTTATGTCCTTTGAAAGGAGTATGGCCTAATGTCCTGGGATAATTAAATTCTAATCTCAGCTCTGACATTAACTCTTCTCTTTGGGCAAATCACCTAACTTTGCCTCAGTTTCTCCAGTCCTAAAGTAGAGACAACAAAATACAAATGTTCTATAAGGAGAGAGGTGGCTATTAGTATAAATGCCTACTTTTTATATGGTGTTTTAATCAGTGAATCTAAGAACACAAGAACTGCCATACTGGATCAGACCAAAAGTCCATCTAGCCCAGGATCCTGTCTGCCAACAGTGGCCAACACCAGATGCCCCAGAGGGAGGGATCACAACAGGTAATCCTCACATGATCCCTCCCCTGTCAGCCCCTGCAGAGAAACAGAGGCTCGGGATACCATTCCTACCCATCCTGGCTAATAGCCATTGATGGACCTATGTAGCTCTTTTTTAAAATCTTGTTAAAGTTATAGTCTTTACTAAATCCTCTGGCAAGGAGTTCCAAAGGTTGACTGTGAAGAAAAATTTCCTTTTGTTTGTTTTAAACCTGCTGCCTATTAATTTCATTTGGTGACCCCTAGTTCTTTTATTGTGGGAATAAGTAAAAAACTTTTCCTTATTCACTTTTTCTATACCAGACATGATTTTATAGACCTCTATCATATCCCCCCTTAATCTCCTCTTTTCTAAGCTGAAAAAATCTAAGTCTTTTTAATCTCTCTTCATAGGGGACCCGTTCCAAAGACTTAATCATTTTTGTTGTCCTTTGCTGAACGTTTTCCAATGCCAATATATCTTTTTTGAGATGAGATAACCACATCTGTAGGCAGTATTCAAGATGTGGGCATACCATGGTTTTATATAGAAGCATTACGATTTTTCTGTCTTATTCTCTATCCCTTTTTTAATGAGTGCTAACATTCTATTTGCTTTTTTGATTGCCACTGCACACTGCATGGATGTTTTCATTGAACTATCCACAATGACTCAAAGATCTTTCTCTTGAGTAGTTGTAGCCAAATTAGTCCCCATAGTATTGTGTATATATAGTTAGGATTATTTTTTCCTATGTGCATTACTTTACATTTATCAACATTAAATTTCATTTGTCATTTTGTTGCCCAATCACTTTGTTTGGTGAGATCTTTTTGAAGTTCTTCACAGTCTGCTTTGGTCTTAACTATCTTGAGCAGTTTGGTATCATCTGCAAATTCTGCCACCTCACTGTTTACCCCTTTCTCTAGATCATTTATAAATAAGTTGAATAAGATGCGTCCCAGGACAGACCTTTGGGGACCCCACTAGTTCCTCTCTCCACTTGGAAAATTTACCATTTATTTCTACCCTTTGTTTCCTGTCTTTTAACCAGTTATCAATCCACAAAAGGACCTTCCCTCTTATCCCATGACAACTTGCTTTACTTAAGAGCCTTTGGTGAGGGACCTTGTCAAAGGCTTTCTGGAAATCTAAGTACACTATATCCACTGGATCCTGTTATTTCGAATTAACTTTGATGTGTAGACATACCCTAAGATACAACCGGATTTGCTCCAATTCCACAGAGACAAACACCTATATGATCTATATAGAGCATTCCTAAAACTGAAATACCTACCTGGTGAAGTGAAAAAACAGACTGACAGAGCCAAAAAGTACCCAGACATAAACTACTTCAAGACCGACCCAAAAGAGAAAACAACAGAATTCCACTTATCATTACCTACAGTCCACAACTTAACCCCCCTCAACGCATTATCCACAAGCCACAACCTATCTTGCAAAATGACCCCTCACTCTCAGATTATGTCTACACTACCACCCTAGTTCGAACTAGGGTGGTTAATGTAGTCAATCAAAGTTGCAAATGAAGCCCGGGATTTAAATATCTCGGGCTTCATTTGCATCTTGCCGGGTGCCGCCATTTTTAAATCCCTGGGAGTTCGGACTCCGTACCTGCGGCTACACGCGGCACGGAGTAGGTAGTTCGAATTAGGCTTTCTAATTTGAACTACCGTTACTCCTCATGGAACAAGGTGTACTGGTAGTTCGAATTAGAAAGCCTAATTCGAACTACCTACTCCGTGCCGCGTGTAGCCGCGGGCACGGAGTCCGAACTACCGGGGATTTAAAAATGGCGGCACCCAGCAAGATGCAAATGAAGCCCGGGATATTTAAATCCCGGGCTTCATTTGCAACTTCGATTGACTACATTAACCACCCTAGTTTGAACTAGGGTGGTAGTATAGACATACCCCCAGGGACCTTGGAGAAAAGGCTTATTCTTGCTTACAGAAAACTCCCTAACCTGAAACAAATCCTTTCCGGTAAACACGTTATAAAGCTACATCATAAGCATCCAGGAACCAACCCCCGGCAATCAAAGCCGGTGCCATCTCTGCCCACACATCTATACAAGTGATTTCAACACTTGACCCACCACATCAACCACCAAATCAGAGTCTCATTTAACTGCACAACCAGAAATGTGATCTATGCCGTCAAATGCCAGCAATGCCCCACTATGATATATATTGGACAAACTGGTCCCTATGGGAAAGAATTAATGGAAACAAATCAGATATCAGAAAAGGCAACACACAAAAACCTGTTGGGGAACACTTTAACCTCCCTGGACATGCATTAATGGATCTACAAGTTGCTGTTTTGTTTCATATCAATTCCAAAAGCCAAATACACAGAGAAAGATTGGAACTCCACTTCATTCTCAAGTTTAACTCTCATGCAAATGGTCTAAATTGAGATATCAGATGGCTCGCACATTATTAACCAAACAAACAATAAAGGTGCCAATGATCCTTGGTGTCTGTGAAGAATCTGGTGTTAGTACTCTTTCTTTCCTAATGCAAACTAAGGGTTCTTATCAGCCTCTTTTAACGATTTAGTCTTTAAGGTGCTAATAGACTGTTGTTTTTTAAGTTCCTGTTACAGACTGGCTCAGCTATCCCTTTGAAACTTATCTAACCAATGTCCTCTTTTCCTCCTCTCCAATATTTTTTTCTCCCCCCGCCCCTTCCCTCTTTATTCTTGGTTCTGGACTTCCAACACTCCGGTCATCTGAAGAAGTGGGCTATGCCCACGAAAGCCCATGATACCAGCTAAATGTTTTGTTAGTCTTTAAAGTGCTACCAGATGATTTGTTGGTTTTAAAGTTTTTCCTGTTACAGACTAACTCAGTTACCCCTCTGAAACTTTCTAGCAGATTCGTAAGGAATGATTTCACTTTACAGAAACCATGTTGACTTTCCCCCAGGATCACCTCGAGCCCTTTTTAAATATTGATGTCACATTAGCTATCTTCCAATCATTAGGTATAGAAGCCAATTTAAAAGATAGGTTACAAACCACAGTTAATAGTTCCGCAATTTCCCATTTGAGTTCTTTCAGAACTCTTGGATGAATGCCATCTGGTTCTGTTGACTTGTTACTGTTAAGTTTATCAATTTGTTCCAAAACCTCCTGTAATGACACCTCAATTTGGAACAGTTCCTCAGATTTGTCACCTAAAACAAGTGGCTCGGGTTTGAAAATCTTCCTGATATCCTCAGCCATGAAGACTGAAGCAAAGAATTAATTTAGCTTCTTCGTTATGACTTTATCATATTTGAGTGCTCCTTTAGCCTCTCGATCATCCAAGGGCCCCTCTGGTGGTTTAGCCAGCTTCCTGCTTCAAATGTACTTAAAAAATATTTTACTATTACTTTTTGAGTTTTTGGCTAGCTGTTCTTCAAACTCCTGTTTGCTTTTCTTATTACATTTTTACACTTAATTTGACAGTTTATGCTCCTTTCTGTTTTTTTACTAGGATTGACTTCCACTTTTTAAAAGATATCTTTTTATCTGTCACTGCTTCTTTTACCTGGTTGTTAAGCCACGATGGCACTTTTTTGGTTCCCTTACTTTTTTAATTTGGGGTATACATTTAAGTGGGGCCTCAATTATGGTGTCTTTGAAAAGTTTCCATGCAGCTTGCAGAGATTTTACTTTTGTCACTGTACCTTTTAATTTCTGTTTAACTAACTTCCTCATTTTTGTGTAGTTCCCCTTTCTGAAATTAAATGCCACAGTGTTGGGCTGCTGAGGTATTTTCCCACCACAGGGATGTTACATTTTATTATATTACGGTCAAAGTGTTTTTCACGTATAATTATTCCCATTATACAAATTGGGAAACTGAAGCACAGTGTGGTGAAATGAGTTGCCTAAGGTCACCAGGAATATTTATAATAGTCTAAAATATTTATAATAGTCTATAATAGTCCAGGGGTCTCCAACCTTTTTAACCACAAGATCACTTTTTCAATTTAAATGTAATGTAAGATCTACTTCCAACCCAAATACCCTTGTCTGGCTTCCTTCCCCTCTTCCCTGCGGCCCTGCCCCTGCTCTGAGGCCTCACCCTGCTTGCTCCGTTTCCCTTCCTCCCTGAAGCTCAATCACTTTCACCAGGCTGGGGTAGGGGTGCAGGCTCTAGTCTTGGGTGTATGGCAAATGCCCTATCCTCATGGCCAGTGTTTCTCAACCTTTTTTTTTTTTATAAAACGCCAGCTTAAAAAACAAACAAACCACCCATAAGTACCCCCAGTACCTACAGTTTTCACATACACAGTTTTTTGTTTTGTTTTTTACTGTTGCAACACATTTGTTTAAACAACTTAATTGTAGCTGGGTGGGTGATGAAATATTTGGGTATAAAAAGTACAAAAATATTACAAATGCTGTAAAACTTAAAACAAAAGTTCAGTTTTCTCCAAATTTCAGACTTCTCTTGAGTACCCCCAGTGGTTGAGAGGCACTACCCTAGATTGCTCCAGGCTCTACCCCACTGCCTTTGGGACGGGGGGGGGCCCTTATCCAGCCTTCCTAATGCAGGAGCCTGGTCCATCCCTGGGGCAGCTTGTGTTGGTGGTCCCTCTGCTTCCAGGACTTGAACTCCACCACCGTGAGCTCTCCACATTAATGTGCTATCCCCTAGCCTGTTTTTTTTTTGGGGGGGGGGGGGGGAGGGAAATGTTGCCTTATCTTGTGTCTGGTTGCTCCCAGGGTAGGCAGGAGAGCTTGGGAGAAGGAGAGACAAGGCTTGAACCTGACACTATGTGTTCCCCAGACAAATGCTCTATTGCCTCAGCCACTCCAGACCCCACCTTATTTTCACCAGGTCCCTTATCCTGCCTTCCTAATACAGGTGCCAGGTCCATCCCTCAGGCAGCCTGTGTTGATGGCCCAGCCATTCCCTGAGTGGGTGAAGGGGGACAGGATTGAGCCTACCACCCTGTGCCCATCCCCAAGTTCACTGGAGAGCCTACTCCACTTCCCTACCTTCAAGCTACCCCCTCCACCCACCTTAGGAGTGACCAGAGACAGGATAACAGACCCTCTGAAGATGAGACAGCAGGGTGGGCTATGAACTGGACTAGGGGATGGGGCAGCTCCCTGGGGAACACAGAGTGGTGGGTTCAGGTCTTGCTCACCCTGGGAGCAGGTGGACAGCTACCCCAAGGATAGAGCAGCAGAGCCAAATCTGTCCTACCCCCCATCCCCAAAAGCACCTGGTATGTGCATCAATGATTCCCTGTGCTGGCACCAGCCTCCACTGGCCACAGCTCTACATTATTGATCAATGGGAGCTGTAGTTGTCTGCGGGTAAAGACAGCATGTGGAGAACCTCTGCTCTGACCTTCTCAGCAGGCTGCAAGGATATGCCAGCCACGTCCAGGAGCACAACTAACTATAGGGACAGTTACTCCAGACATGACAGGTTAGGCATTATAACTCAAAGAATTAAATGTAATCATAAGAGAGTTATGAAATGCACAGGCCAGCCAAAAACTAAAAATAACCCACTTTGGAAGCAGCAAAAGTTGTAACAACCCCCTATGTACATTGGGTCAGGAGATGAGAGGGAAGGACAGAGTGTGTTTGTGAGAATGACAGACACATACAAAGAGAATCCTCTGAACTGTCATTCATGCTTAAATTCGACACCTTACACCTAAGCTTAAACAAAGACATCAATTATCTTACCTATTACAAAGATAGCTTCACCTCTAATATCATTAACTCACAGACATTTACCTTCCCCTCCCTCCATCCCCCTTCTGTTCTGAAATTTGATTTGTCCTTTTCATATGTGTTCATTTTTTTTAACTGTATCCTTTGGTTGTGACAATTTTCTTCCACTATTTGATCTGAGGAAGAGGGTCTGGCCCACGAAAGCTCATCACCTAATAAACCATCTTGTTAGTCTTTAAAGTGCCACATAGTCCTGTTTTTTGTTACAGTGTGTGAGAGTGCCAGAGATTTGCATTGCCGAGCTCCCTCTATCCCCTTTTCTCTGTGGAGACAAGGTACAGGAGTGGGGGGGGGGGGGACACTCCCCTCTTCTCCCTCCCACACTCTGCACAGCAAGCAGGAGGCTTCCAAGGGGCGGCTCCAAGGCAAGAGGACAGGAACAGCATGACAGTGGGTGGAGGGGAAACTGAAGTGCCAGCACTTGAGAGCTTCCTGACCAAACCAGTCAGGATCCCCTGTTAGAAGCTCCAAGATCTACTGGTAGATCCCAATCTATTGGTTGGTGACCACTGCTATAGTACAATAGACTGCCCCTTAAATAATTAGCTAACATCTATGCAATGTGTTAAAGGAAGAAAGTACCAAATATTACTGTATATACTTATTGAGACAGGGAGTTATAATTATGTGGTTGTAAGGTGCACAGCACCATGGTACCTGCCCGGCTGTGGCCTACAACTATTACTGCAATACAAGTGTTCAATAATAAGAATATTTAAGAATTGCCATGTACAATGCTACAGAAAAAACAGGAGTGCAGTATTATTCTTTAGTGATTGTCTTGTTTGTGAAGATTCCTGACCAGATATTTATATTGTTTGATGTTGTTTTGCTAGCCCAAGGGAACAATAGAGAAGTTTTTTTCCTGGATCTGTAGTTTTCTCTTTGTCTTTCTTTGTCTAAAAAGCTTACAAATCTTTGCTGAGGATGGAGGTGTCTGAACCACCCTTTAGGGGTATGTCTACACTGCCACCCTAGTTCGAGCTAGGGTGGCTAATGTAGGCATTCAAACTTGCAAATGAAGCCCGGATTTTAAATATCCCGGGCTTTATTTGCATGTTCCCAGGCGCCGCCATTTTTAAATGCCCCGTAGTTTAAACTACCTGCCCACGGCTACACGTGGCACGGACTAGGTAGTTCAAATTAAAGCTCCTAATTCGAACTACTGTTATTCCTCCTGCAATGAGGGCAGGTAGTTCGAACTACGGGGCATTTAAAAATGGCGGCACCCAGGAACATGCAAATAAAGCCCGGGATATTTAAAGTTCGAATGCCTACATTAGCAGTGTAGACATACCCTAATATGGGAGATTTAGGTTCAAAACCTTGCTCTTCCTGGCTCAGCACAATGTGGGATGAAAGCTCTGTACTGACTAAGGCAAAGGAGAGACATGAATACGGGTCTCCTACTGCCCTAACCTTCCAGCTACAGCATTCAAAGGTTTTGTTTTTTTTCATACAAGGGGTATATCTACACTACAGAAGGGTTTTTTTCTATGGCAAAGCGTTTCTATTTCTCTTCACAAAGCCTTTCTTCTATGGTGACATTCCAACCCTTTCATTATAGTGCGGTGAGTTTGGATTTATATCTAATTTACATGCAACTGGAGGTAGGGATGAACACCTCTAAGCATTGCCAAATAAATAAAATATATTTTTTGGAAATCTTAAACTGTTATTTCACCAGTGTAATAAGGGAGAAGAAGCCTGGTTTTCAGTACCTTGAAGGTTTTAAACTGAATTTAGCTCAGAAATTGTAATGGTTTACTGATAAATTGGGGTTTGATAGGTATAGATATTTACAGGTATTGTGCAGGTGTGTTTATAGGATGAATGTGTTTTGTGCAGCATTGTTCTAAATTGTTCCATAGGATTTTCTTTGGCTCTTCTGTCTCAACATGAGTGAATGATCTGATAGAAACATGGACATCCCTCTTTGTAATTTCAGGGACTAAATGCCAATATTTCTGTATTACCGTGGCAGTTTAAATGGTTTAAAATGTCTCCACATGGGCTATTCATTACCTTCCCCACTCAACTGTGCAGTCCTACATGCAATGAAGAGATACACCTTGTATTTCTTCTGGAAATTTTACTATTTCCTTCTCCTTATCTTTTCTTAAATCCCGTAAAAAGATTTTTCTATGCTTATTCTTTCAGGTTCCATTGCAGGATCATGTCAACCTTGGCTTTTTGTTTGTTTGTTTTGTTTTATTTTGTTTTTGTTTTGTTTTTTAATGTAACAAAGTCTCTTATAGGTTTCATTATGTTCGGTTTAATTAATCTCCACAATCTTGATCTTTTCCTTAATTCTAATTATTTCCTCAAGAAGGATGGTATAGGGGACTATGCTCTATCATAGAAGTTTTTAATCTGTCAGTTTTAAAGAACAGAGCTTATCCACACCTCTCTTATGCTAAGAATCCATAAACAATATAAAACTGGTCTATCTCATGGATCTTCTTTTGTGGTATTCCAGAAGATCCCAATTCCCAAGTCAGGTACGACATTATATAGCTATCTGTCCAGTGCTTGTAAGGCGTTACTTACTGTAGCAATAGGTTCTATTCCTGAAATCAAAGAACACAAGATAATTATAAAATGGAACATGGCAGACTGTGCACGGAGGGCTGTTGTTCAGGCTTATTGATGTGCTTGTTTATGTGTGCATAGGTGCACATGTGCAGAAACTTGTTTCTCTTTGAAAATCATCCCACTGGCTGAGAAGTCCTGCATCCAGATTTTGATGGCATCATTTTGGTTGAACCTTGGCTCTTGATAAATGCAATGGGTAACTCCCTTAGGGTATGTCTACACTACCACCCTAGTTCGAACTAGGGTGGTTAATGTAGTCAATCGAAGTTGCAAATGAAGCCCGGGATTTAAATATCCCGGGCTTCATTTCCATCTTGCCTGGCGCCGCCATTTTTAAATCCCCAGTAGTTCGGACTCCATGCCCGCGGCTACACGCGGCACGGAGTTGGTAGTTCGAATTAGGCTTTCTAATTAGAACTACCGTTACTCCTCATGGAACGAGGTGTAATGGTAGTTCGAATTAGAAAGCCTAATTCGAACTACCTACTCCGTGCCGCGTGTAGCCGCGGGCACGGAGTCCGAAGTACCGGGGATTTAAAAATGGCGGTGCCTAGCAAGATGCAAATGAAGCCTGGGATATTTAAATCCCGGGCTTCATTTGCAACTTTGATTGACTACATTAACCACCCTAGTTCGAACTAGGGTGGTAGTGTAGACATACCCTCAGGGGTTAGAGAACATTGGCTCTTTGAAATCATGTCCTGAGACAGGGAGAATCTGGATTGTTTCAGGGGCATGGAGAGAAGAGAGTGACAGAGTGTGTGTCCATAGCTCCAAACGAAAGGTTTACAGCAAGCATGCCTCACATAGTGAATTAGCTGAGTTCTTAGAACCTGACCATACCTGGGAGGGATAGAGATGATATGATATGAATGGAGATTGCCTATCTCCTAGAACTGGAAGGGACCTCAAAAAGTCATGGAGTCCAGTCCCCTGCCCTCACAGCAGGACCAAGTACCATCCCTGACAGATTTTTGCCCCAAATGGTCTCCTCAAGGATTGAGTTCATAACCATGGGTTTAGCAAGCCAATACTCAAACCACTGAGCTATCTCTCCCCCCTGGGATATTGATCCAGGATACCCCAGGACAGGAGCCAAGAGTAGCAGCATGACAAGGAGGAAACATCAAAGAAAGACAAACTAGAGCTGTAATCAGAGCTGTATAGGACCATGAGTACTGGGGCTTGTGACTTTCCATTGAGAATAAGGCAAAAGGCTGTTGTTAGTTACATGGAGAGATGGTTACTCTCTGTGGGTTTGCATGGTGTGGCAGAAGAGGTCACCAGAAAGGTTTATTGTTGAATGTTTACTAGCGCTGAAGACAACCAGGAGAACCCAAGACTCACCTCTGGAATGGATCTCTGGCCACAACTCCTGAAGTCGGAGTGCAGATGTATTACTTTGTCTCTAACCTTATATATTATAGTGCCGTTGGGTTTATGGGGCCTCATGTTAAGTGTATTCCTGTCTTACTGTTCCCCCTGTCTTCCTCCCCCCTTTTTTTTTCTCCATGGAACCAATAAATATTTTCCTTCCCTATATCCATTGCACTATTCTGATGTATGTGTGATTGCTATGGGGGTTTTGGAACAGGCGCCTTTGGGGTGTAGGGAAGTTTCTCTGCTGTGTTCCTGCATGCACCTTTTCTTGGAATCACAGCAGATTCCATCTTGATCATGAAGGGTGTGTCTAGACTACAGGGTTTTGTCGACAAAGTGGACTTCTGTCAACAAAACTATACGGCTACGTCTACACTGGCATGATTTTCCGGAAATGTTTTTAACCGAAAAGTTTTCCGTTAAAAGCATTTTCGGAAAAGCGCGTCTAGATTGGCAGGACGCTTTTCCGGAAAAGCACTTTTTGCAGAAAAGCATCCGTGGCCAATCTAGACGCACTTTTCCGCAAAAAAATCTCTGCTGTTTACACTGGCCCTTTTGTGCAAAAGTTTTTCGGAAAAAGACTTTTGCCCGAACGGGAGCAGCATAGTATTTCCGCAAAAGCACTGACAATCTTACATGAGATCGTCAGTGCTTTTGTGGAAATTCAAGCGGCCGGTATAGACAGCTGGCAAGTTTTTCTGCAAAAGCAGATGATTTTGTGGAAAAACTTGCCAGTCTAGACACAGCCTACCTGTGTCTACACTACCGCTGAGTTCTGTCAACAGTAAGTCGACAGAATGCAGCAGTTTTGTTGATGGCGGTAAACCTCATTCTACAAGGAATAACGACTTTTTCCGACAGAGGTATGTCGAAAAAAGGTGCTATTGTATCCACACTGTGCTTTTTCAAAAGAGAGCATCTAGACTCTCTGTTGAAAAAGCCCCTTGCTTTGTCAACAGAACTGGCTGTAGTCTAGACGCTCTTTGTCGACAGAGGCCTGAAGTCTAGACATACCTGAAGGTGCTAAAGTTACAAATATTTCTTATTAGAATATATAGAATAGGTCATTACCAAACCATTTCTTATAGGGAGGAGATGCAATCAAGATTTCCAGACATAGACTGTTCTGTGTGCTAATTGAAGTGTCCTATAAGTGTTACGCTGTCAAGGCATAATCTTTAAGCTCTTTTTGGGAATGGACAAGTGGAATGTTTCTCACTTGTAGATTCAAGCTGCTGCAGTATCTTTGCTCCATGCAGTCTTTTTTTTCTATATGGCTGTGTCTAGACTGGCCAGTTTTTCCGGAAAATCAGCCACTTTTCTGGAAAAACTTGCCAGCTGTCTACGCTGGCTGCTTGAATTTCCACAAAAGCACTGACGATCTCATGTAAGATTGTCAGTGTTCTTGAGGAAATACTATGCTGCTCCTGTTCGCGCAAAAGTCCTTTTGCTCAAAACTTTTGCACAAAAGGGCCAGTGTAGACAGCTCAGATTTGTTTTCTGCAAAAAAGTCCCGATCGCGAAAATGGCGATCAGGGCTTTTTTGCGGAAAAGCGCGTCTAGATTGGCACGGACGCTTTTCCGCAAAAAGTGCTTTTGCGGAAAAGCGTCCATGCCCATCTAGACGCTCTGTTCCAAAAATGCTTTTAACGGAAAACTTTTCCGTTAAAAGCATTTCCGGAAAATCATGGCAGTGTAGACGTAGCCTATCAGTACAGGCACTTCAGAATAAGGTTGATATCTCCAGACTGTTTTGAATATCTGGCCAAGAACCCCTGGTGGCAGCAGAGGACAGGAAGTCTGGCTTGGTGAGCCCTGGTGGCGGCCAAGGAGCCCTGGCCCCAGCTGGGAACCATCAGTGGCAGCAGCGGAGGAGCCCCAACCCTGGCAGGGAACCCCCGGTGGGAGCCAACTGTCACTCCTGTCAGGGAATGAGGTCACTGTGTGGGAGTGCTCACCCTGGACTCCTGCCGGGGTGGGGGCTGCTCCTCCCAGTGTTACTGATGGGGAGTGGGGTCTGGCCACAGGCTGGATGAATTCAAGCAAGTGGCTGTAGTTTCCCCAGTCATTCTCTCAACATGGGATCACTGCAAAACACTGAATTATAGCAGAAAAGTCTGGCTTGCAGAATCTTATGAGCAATAAAATTAAATATGACAAATACTTAGTTACTCTAAGGGATATTCCAGTGTCTTGCACTTAGAAGAGTTATCAATAATTTCCTTTTTGTTTGCATGTTGCAGTAGCCATGTTGGTTATAGCATTACTCCTGGGAGAAATTCCATACCACCGTGTAATGCAGAATTTTGAAGAAATTAATGTTATAAATGCAAAATTTTATTTTTCTCCCATGGAAATGGACTGCAGCATCGCTGGCTGCCCCTAGGAGCCACTGAATCCAGCAAAGCCCAGATCATAAATAGGAGACATTCCCTGGAGGAGATGCAGGAGAAGCGGGAAGGTTCCTGGCAGCTGCAGTTCCTAGCATTCACTGAAGGAAGGAGATGGCAGTGCGCAGGAAATTCCATGCAAATTTCAGGACCCAACATTAGACTTTCTCCCTCTGGATCCTTGATAGAGGGTGTTAATGTCTCGACTGTTGGAACCACAGATGGAGTCCAGTGGGTAGAGGCAAAGCAAGAACTAGGTTGTCATAATTGTTTCTTTAACCCTCTACTCCTGAGGAAATTTGTGTGCGTCTGTATTGTTACAGATGTGCTTGCTCAGGAGAGGTATTTTGAAATAAATTAGCAAAATAATTGAAACTGATGTGATTCTATAGTGTTTTTTGACAAAAACAATTGCACAGTTTTAATATATTGAATGCAGAATTTTTAAGATTTTTACTATAGAACTCCCCTAAGAGCACTGCATACAAGAACAATGAGTGCTACAGGAGTAGGTGGCTGAGGGTGTGTGGCCTGCAGTGTGCAGAAGGTCAGACTAGACCATGGGTTTTCAAAGTTGGGTGGTGGGCCCGCCCGGCTAAGCTCCCAGGAAGTAGCATGGGCCAAGCTGCCACATCCTGCAGCTCCCCTTTGCTGGAAATGATGAACCGTAGTGAATGGAAGCTGAGAGGCTCTGTGCCTATGGATGCTTTGATAAACAAAACATCTTGCAGCCCACCAGCGGTTTACCCGGGCAGGCCTGCCACCCAACTTTGAAACCCCCTGCTCTAGATGATCATGATGATCCCTTCTGATTTTAAATTCTATGAGATGGGTGAGGATTAATATATTTTATTAGTCCAATGGAATGAGGCTTAACTGGTAATTCGAAGTAAGGGGTTTATTTCGGAATCGCCCTTCTCTGCCGTGTGTAGATGTGGGCAATTCTTCCGGGCTAGTCAATTTCCAAAATGGTGACTGCCCAGGAACATGCTAATGAAGCACGGGATAGTTAAATCCCACGTTTCATTTGCAATTTCAGTCGCCCTCATTATCCTCCCTCGTTCGAACTAGGGGGCTAGTATTGACATACCCTCACATTCTGTCTCTGAATAAGCTTTTTGCAAAGATTGATTTAAGTTTTTTAATCTTGGATGACATTAATATGCATTTATACCACATATCCTTTGATCTCCCTGTCATGATTATGAGGGTTAGCCAGCAGCCTGGGGATTAAGGGGTTAACTACACCTAGCCAGGTGGAGTGACCAATAGGAATGTAGGTGGGACTTTTCAAACTGGGACAAAGGAATTTGGGCTTTTTTCTTTTCTCCTTTTTGTCTCTCTGTGAGTTCTCTGCAGCTACAGAGAGGGACAAGCATGTCTCTCTCTCTCTCCAAGACACCATTCTTCATTTTCTGTAAGTAGGGTAAAGTTTAGGTAGTCTCGTTAGGTTTTATTGTTTTAAGGATTGGGTATGGGATCTGAGATCTGGCACTGTGTAAAAGATGTTTTGGCTTTTCTTTGTAACTAAGTTTTAGGCCCATGGAGTTTCTCCATGAGTATATTTTGTTAACTCCCTATCTAGTCATTATGGTTGCAACAGGAATATTGTTGTAATAATAAAAGTTCTTTCTTTTCTTTTTATTAACCTGGCAGTGGTTAATTGTGTGCCTTGATTTTTATTTTAGGGGTAAGATTTCCCAAATGATCTTTCCCCTGATTTCTTTATCACATTTGGGTGGTGGCAGCGGAAGTTTTATTCCCAAGATCTAGGTTTTTGAGATCTTGGGGGGAAGTTTTATACCAAAGCCTGGTAGATAAGGCTTTGGGGTACACTTGCTGGCCCCCACTTCTGCATTTATCATGCCAGAGTGGGGAAGGAGCCATGACACTCCCCTTTTAAATTCCCCATGTGGAGATGGCAAGACTATTTGTGATGGTGGATGTAGTTGCACTGTTTATAAATTTGTTTTAATTATATACATTTTAGTTTCATGCTAAGTAACTCAAAATTAAAATGAATGCAACAACTTTCCCTCTTCCATGATGCAATCTCTTCATCTTCTTGGAATTTATTATAAGTCCAAATCAATTACACCAATTTTCCAAGACAGCAGAGTATCTTAATTAATTCAAACATGCCTTCCCATTGTACAAAGTCATCTACACACGCTAAGGATCTTAACTCTAGATCACATAATGTCACCCTTAGCAATTCATCTAATGTTCTTCATATCCATTTTATAAATATGATGAAAATTAATGGTCATTCCACCAAACTTTTACTTGAACCAGATGGTTAATTAACCTTAAATTCTTACATCACCGTAAGAGTCTTTCATAGAATCATAGAATACTAGGACTGGAAGGGACCTCAAGAGGTCATCGAGTCCAGTTCCCTGCCCACATGGCAGGACCAAATACTGTCTAGACCAACCCTGATAGACATTTATCCAACCTACTCTTAAATATCTCCAGAGACAACCTCCCTGGGCAATTTATTCCAGTGTTTAACTACCCTGACAGTTAGGAACTTTTTCCTAATGTCCAACCTAAACCTCCCTTGCTGCAGTTTAAGCCCATTGCTTCTCGTTCTATCCTCAGAGGCCAAGATGAACAAGTTTTCTCCCTCCTCCTTATGGCACCCTTTTAGATACCTGAAAACGGCTATCATGTCCCCCCTCAATCTTCTCGTTTCTAAACTAAACAAACCCAATTATTTCAGCCTTCCTTCATAGGTCATGTTCTCTAGACTTTTATTCATTCTTGTTGCTCTTCTCTGGACTCTCTCCAATTTCTCCACATCTTTCTTGAAATGTGGTGCCCAGAACTGGACACAAAACTCCAACTGAGGCCTAACCAGCGCAGAGTAGAGCAGAAGAATGACTTCTTGTGTCTTGCTCACAACACACCTGTTAATGAATCCAAAATCATGTATGCTTTTTTTGCAACAGCATCACACTGCTGACTCATATTCAGCTTGTGGTCCACTATAACCCCTAAATCCCTTTCTGCCATACCCCTTCCTAGACAGTCTCTTCCCATTCTGTATGTGTGAAACTGATTGTTCCTTCCTAAGTGGAGTACTTTGCATTTGTCTTTATTAAACTTCATCCTGTTTACCTCAGACCAT
This sequence comes from Pelodiscus sinensis, assembly GCF_049634645.1. NCBI lineage: Eukaryota > Metazoa > Chordata > Testudines > Trionychidae > Pelodiscus > Pelodiscus sinensis. The sequence continues at coordinate 12,303,931 of NC_134716.1, forward strand.
TTCTCCAATTTATCCAGATCATTTTGTATTATGACCTTATCCTCCAGAGCAGTCGCAACCCCTCCCAGCTTGGTATAATCTGCAAACTTAATAAATGTACTTTCTATGTCAATATCTAAATCGTTGATGAAGATATTGAACAGAGCTGGTCCCAAAACAGACCCCCGTGGAAACTCATTTGTTATACCTTTCCAGCAGGATTGTGAACCATTAATAACTACTCTCCGAGTATGGTTATCCAGCCAGTTATGCATCCACCTTATAGTAGCCCCATCTAAGTTGTATTTGCCTCGTTTATTGATAAGAATATCACGTGAGACCGTATCAAACGCCATACTAAAGTCTAGGTATACCACATCCACCACTTCTCCCTTAGCCACAAGACTCGTTATCCTATCAAAGAAAGCTATCAGTTTGGTTTGACATGATTTGTTCTTTACAAATCCATGCTGGCTGTTCCCTATCACCTTGTCACCTTCCAAGTGTTTACAGATGATTTCCTTAATTACTTGCTCCATTATCTTCCCTGGTACAGAAGTTAAACTAACTGGTCTGTAGTTTCCCGGGTTGTTCTTTTTTCCCTTTTTATAAATGGGCACTATATTTGCCATATATATATACTACATTTGCTTTGTACATAAGGTATTTTTAGCTGCAGTTATCCTTTCCGGGACACCTTAGGATTTGATTTTTTTTCTATAATACTTTTATTCAGACCAAACCCAAATGCCTTTGTAAAATAAATGGAAATAGAAAACATCTTGAATTCTCATTCTCACTTTTTTCTCATCAAGTGTTCAGGTGTTTATCGGTGAATCTTTGGCTACGTCTAGACTACACGCCTTTTTCGAAAGAGGCTTTTTCAAAAGATACTTTTGAAAAAGAGCGTCTAGATTGCATTACACGGATCAAAAAATCGATCTGCTTTTTTGGAAAAAAAAAGGCACCCAGAACTGATTCTGGCAGGGTATGGAGGAAGCCTCTACTTCCTGATGCTGTTGCATGCTCTTTGCAGAGACATGTGCTTAAAGGGATACCCCTGGACAGCCGTTGCTCTGCTCCTGCTTCTGGCTGCCTACCACCTAGAGGGAAAGCAAAGCTGCTGCAGTGCTTCCTCTGGTTGCCCTGTTTTCTTGGACACCACAGCAGTCTATTTTCTGGGTTTTTTTTCTGCTTTTCACTGTGTTTTTGGCCATGGAGCCTGAGCTGCCTCATGGCAGTTGATGGCCCCATGCTGCCATGCTGCAGCTTCTGCTGCATCTTCATGACTCTGTCATGAATCTCCTGCCCCGTATGGACCTGGACCAGACCTACAAGACCTTTGTCTGGGATGCAGGAGTTCTATCCTTGCCCCCAAACTTTTTTGGGGACAGGCAGATTTGGAGGCATGAGACAAGTTCAGACTGGTGGGACCAGCTTGTCATGGAGCTCTGGTTATATTGTGTTTCAATAGGCTTTCAATTAACATACTGCTAGGTCTCTTAGTAACTAAACACCATGGGGCAGATCCTCAGTTTCAAGGCAATAGAGCCTGTCTATCAAGTGTCTGCTGCTTTCTCCCACAGTTTGCCTGTGAACTCTCAAAGCACTTGCCTCTTTGCACACACAAGATGATGTCTAAAAGCAGATTCTCAAATATGTAAACTGTCACACTTGATAGACAGGCTCTATTACCTTGAAACTGAGGATCTGCCCCATGGTGTTTAGTTACTAAGAGACATAGAAGTATGTTAATGGAAAGCCTATTGAAACACAGTATAACCAGTCCCTATGCCATCCCCAGGATATTACATGGTGTACAAAGGTATTTATAATGTACAATAACGTGCACCAAAATTTAGAGTTGCATGCATATGTTTGACAACAGATGAGTCCAATGTATTTAATAAGTAGAACTAGCTTTGTGCTTGACCTAATGTAAAGAGAAAGGATGGTTAATATACTGAATTAGGACTGATGAGATTTAGTTGAATTCCTGGCTCTAACAGAGACTTATTACTGTCCTTGAGCAACTTCTTTAAGTGGCGAGGTCTGATTCAAAGACTATTGAAGTCAATCAAATGAAATTTCTATTTTTTTCTTTCCAATTTGAACTGAAAGCAAATGTTGACATAGAAGGATGGCAATTCTGAATTTGCGCAGATCTGATGACAGGTTTCCTTTCACCATTCTTTGTGTGTGGTCTGTTTTGACTGCAAGCTTTTCAAGGTCTAGACTGTCTCTCATTATGGGTGTGTACCACACCGAACACAATGGCAGTCCCCTATCAGCTAGGACCTCTCGGTGCTGTTGCAATAAAAATAATTTTTCATAATGATGTAGTACTAGGTATTTGTGTTTTCATTGGATGGTTTATTTAATATATCTGAAGGGGTGAGGCCTACTGCTCTAACTTGTTCCTTTTGTTTGCAGTCTGTACTGTTAAAAGGATAAAATTAAAGGTGATAGTTTGCCAGTATCTCTTATTTTTTAATGACAGCAGTGTGTCACATGCTAGCATTTATGGTGTCCTCTGTAAAATATCTTCAAGCTGTAGAGCATTGAGAGGTAGCAGTGAAGACTTTGTCTTTTTGTTAAATAAAATCAATCTTTTGTAACCTTGGCTTTGCAAAAAGCTTTGGCTTTTATATAAAATAGGGGCCTGCAGTGGCAACATGGGGAGGGAAAGGCAAGTAGATCAGTAAGTACAAGACAATGTAATCTAACAATTGGGACTTGTATAACCTTCAGTAACAGTGCTGGTGGCATTAAAGGGATATTTGTGCACAGCAACCCCCTTGGGATTCTCTATCCAGCTGCTATGAGGCAAATGATTTAAGGGAGGCAATATGTTCATATTTTCTCATTTTCTTGTTCCAGACAGTGGAGTAATATTGCTAATCAACATTTTGTTTTAAAAATTTGCAAAGTGAAGATAATTGGTGTAGAGGTCAACAAGAAGGGAGATGACTATGGGGAGGATGGGAAATTTTGAAGTAATTTCCTAGCAACGAAAATGTCACTAAAGTATTTCCCCAGCTCTATGAATGAGTATGTTCTACACTGGATTAATACATTAAAATTGGGGGTGGGGGACAAAATTGGAGGGGAGGATGGGGAGGAGGGATGTGCAATGTTTGTCTTCCTCCCGGAAGAAAGAAGGGATTTCATCTGTACTAAGTGCAAGCTGGTCGCCATTTTGGAGGAAAAAATTAGAGGATTGGAGGTCCAAGTGTCAATTCTATGCTCAATCGGTACGTCTAAACTACATGCTTCCGTCGACGGAGGCATGTAGATTAGACAGATCGGCAGAGGGAAATGAAGCCGCGATTAAAATAATCGTGGCTTCATTTAAATTTAAATGGCTGCCCCGCTCTGCCGATCAGCTGTTTGTCGGCAGATCGGGGCAGTCTGGACGCGCCGCGTCGACAAAGAAGCCTTTCTTGATCGGCACAGGTAAACCTGGTTTCACAAAGCATACCTGTGCTGATCAAGAAAGGCTTCTTTGTCGACGCGGCGCGTCCAGACTGCCCCGATCTGCCGACAAACAGCTGATCGGCAGAGCGGGGCAGCCATTTAAATTTAAATGAAGCCGCGATTATTTTAATCGCGGCTTCATTTCCCTCTGCCGATCTGTCTAATCTACATGCCTCCGTCGACAGAGGCATGTAGTTTAGACACACCCTCACAGAAGATGAATACTTCTTCGATAGAAGGCAGAGTTTAATCCTGCAAGCAAGGCAGGCAGAAGAGCCAGAGAGGGAAGTACAGGACGAGGAAGAGAACTGGCAGCATGTAACTTCTAGAAGGAAAAAAAAGGCCAGCACGGGAATCCCCCATTCCTACAGAGGTAAGTAATCAATTTCAGGCTCTCTCCACAGGCTCTGCGATGGAGAATGCTTTGGAAGGGACCTCACAAGGAAGAAATTGGAAGGGAACCACTTCAACTGGAAGGCATGGGATGCATAGTCCTAGGCATGGGGGTTCCACGACCACCACCCCCAAAAGAAGAAGGCGGGTGGTGGTGGTCGAGGACTCCCTCCTAAGCGGGACTGAGCCATCCATCTGCCATCTGGACCTGGATTCTTGAGAGATGTGCTGCTTACTGGGAGCTCAAATTCAGAATGTGACTGAGAGGCTTATAAAACTGATCAAGCCTTTGGATTGCTACTCCTTCCTGCTTCTCCATTTGGGAACTAACGATACGGCCAAGAACGACCATGAGCGGGTTACTGCGGATTATGTACAGTTGGGAAGAAGGATCAAAGATTTCAGAGTGCAAGTGGTGTTCTCGTCCATCCTCCCTGTTGAAGGGAAAGAACTGGGTAGGTATCGTCGAATTGAGGAAGTAAATGCGTGGTTGCACAGGTGATGTCACAGAGGGGTCATTGGTTTTTTCGACCATGGGACTCTGTTCTGGGCACAAAGATTGTTAAGAAGAGATGGGATTCACCTAACAAACCTGGTGAGGAGGGCTTTAAACTAGGTTCCTTGGGGGATAGTGACCAAAACCCTGAGGGGAGTGGGAAAGTCAGATACCGGGAAGAAATGCAAAGAATAACAAGCAACAAAGAAGGACCCATGTTTCGAATGCAGAGGGTAAGGCGATCAACTAGTTATCTAAAGGGTTTGTTCACCAATGCGAGAAGCCTGGGGAAAAAACAAGAAGAATTGGAGGCCCTGGCCTGGTCCAAGAACTACGATTTGATTGGGATAACAGAGACTTGGTGGGATGAATCACATGCATGGAACGCTGTCATGGAAGGGTACAAACTGTTCAGAAAGAACAGGCAGGGGAGAAAAGGAGGAGGAGTTGCACTGTATGGCTACGTCTACATTGGCCCCTTTTCCGGAAGGGGCATGCTAATTTTTCAGATCGTAATAGGGAAATCCGCGGGGGATTAAATAAAATAAATAAATAAATAAATAAATAAAAATGTCCGCCACTTTTTTCCGGCTTTTAGAAAAGCCGGAAAAGAGCGTCTACACTGGCCCCGATCCGGCCCGATCCTCCGGAAAAAAGCCCTTTTCCGGAGGATCTCTTATTCCTACTTCAAAGTAGGTTTCACGAGGTTTCCTACTTCAAAGTAGGAATAAGAGATCCTCCGGAAAAGGGCTTTTTTCCGGAGGATCGGGCCAGATCGGGGCCAGTGTAGACGCTCTTTTCCGGCTTTTCTAAAAGCCGGAAAAAAGCGGCGGACATTTTTATTTAAATGCCGCGGGGGATATTTAAATCCCCCGCGGATTTCCCTATTACGATCTGAAAAATTAGCATGCCCCTTTCGGAAAAGTGGCCAATGTAGACGAGCCCTATGTGAGAGAGCACTATGATTCCTCAGAACTCCAGTATATAGAGGAAGAAAAGCATGTTGAGATTCTATGGGTCAAGTTTAGAGGTGTAAGCAACAGCAGTGATGTTGTGGTTGGTGTTTGCCACAGACCGCCGAATCAGGTGGATGAGGTAGATGAGGCTTTTATTGGAAGCAGACCCTGGTTCTCACGGGGACTTTAATCACCCTGACATCTGTTGGGAGACCAATACGGCAGTACACAGACAATCCAGGAAGTTTTTGGAGAATGTTGGGGATAACTTTTTGGTACAAGTGCTGTAGGATCTGACCAGAGGCTGTGTGCAGCTTGACCTGCTGCTCACAAACAGGGAGGAGCTAATAGGGGAAGTAGAGGTGGGTAACAACCTGGGAAGCAGTGATCACAAGATGGTAGATTTCAGGATCCTGACCAAAGGAAGAAAAGAGAAAAGTAAAATACACACCTTGAACTTCAGAAAAGCAGACTTTGACTACCTCAGAGACCTGATGGGCAGAATCCCCTGGGATGCTGACATGAAGGGGAAAGGAGCCCAGGAGAGCTGGCAGTACTTTAAAGAAGCCTTATTGAAGGCACAGAAAGAAACCATCCCGATGCGTAGCAAGAGAAGCAAATATGGTAGGAGACTAGATTGGCTCACCGGGGAAATCCTTGGTGAATTTAAGCACAAAAAGGGAGCTTACAAAAGTGGAAACTTGGACAGATGACTAGGGAGAGGTATAAATGTATAGCTCAAGAATGCAGGGGAGTTATCAGGAAGGCAAAAGCGCAATTGGAATTGCAACTCACAATGGATGTGAAGGATAACAAGAAAGGTTTCTACAGGCATGTTAGCAAAAAGAAAGTAATCAGAGAGGGTACGTCTACACTAGCTCGGTAGTTCTAGCTAGGTTGGGCAATCGGAGTTGCAAATGAAGCCCAGGATTTAAATATCTCGGGCTTCATTTACATGTTTCCGGGCGCTGCCATTTTTAAATCCTCCTTAGTCTGAACTCCGTGCCCGCGGCTACACGCAGTACGGAGTAGGTAGTTCGAATTAAAGATCCTAATTCGAACTACCGTTACTCCTCATAGTTCGGACTAAGGGGGATTTAAAAACGGCGGTGCCTGGGAACATACAAATGAAGCCTGGGATATTTAAATCCCGGGCTTCATTTGCAACTCCACTTGTCCTCATTACCCTACCTAGCCTGAACCTCTGAGCTAGTGTAGACGTACCCAGATGTTGTGGGGCCCCTACTGGATGAAGGCTGTAACCTAGTGACAGATGATGTGGAGAAAGCTGAAGTACTTAATGCCTTCTTTGCCTCTGTCTTCACGGACAAGGTCAGTTCCCAGACTAATGCGCTAAGTGACACAATATGGGACGAAGGTGGACAGCCCTTGGTGAGGAAAACAGGTTAGGAACTATTTAGAAAATCTAAATGTACATAAATCCATGGGTCCGGACTTAATACATCCGAGGGTACTGAGGGAGTTGGCAAATGTCGTTGAAGAGCCTTTTGCCATTATCTTTGAAAAGTCGTGGAGATCAGGAGAGAACCCAAATGATTGGAAAAAGGCAAATGTAGTGCCCATCTTTAAAAAAGGGAAGAAGGATGATCCAGGGAACTATAGGCCGGTCAGTCTTACCTAAGTCCCTGGAAAAATCATGGAGGGGATCCTCTAGGAATCCATTTTGAAGCACTTGGAAGAGGGGAAGGTGATCAGGAATAGTCAACATGGATTCATGAAGGGCAAGTCGTGCCTAACCAATCTGATTAGCTTCTATGATCAGGTAACCGGCTCTGTAGACATGGGAAAGTCAGTGGATGTGATATACCTTGTCTTTAGCAATGCTTTTGATACGGTCTCCCACAATATTCTTGTCAGCAAGCTAAGGGAATGTGGATTGGATAAATGGACGGTGTACGAGTGGGGTGCCAGCCTGCTCCAGTCAGACGCATGCTTAGCCACCCCCCTCACATTTTCCCACCCTCAGTACTCTTCATTTGCTCTCAACCGGCGCCTGACATGGGGGTAGAGGGTTCCGGGCCCACCCTCTCTCACGGGCCCCAGCCCAGGGCCCTAAGGACAGGTTTGCTAGATCCCGTCCAGCTGGAGAGGCTAATGCCTGCAACTCACCGGCTCACCAGCGACAAGCCCCGCCCTGGGCTACTTCCTACCCCCGAGTCCTCCTCTGGTTCTGCTGCTGTTCCAGTGGGACTGGTTCCCACCCTGCGACTCCCCTCCTGGGAATTTCCCTTCCTGGGCCTCCTTCCTCCCAGGTCTCCCTCTCTCCCTGGCATCCTCCTCCCGGGTCTCCCTCTCTCCCAGGTTGCCTCTCCCCCGGGCGTCCTCCTCCCAGGTTTAAAACCCCGCGCCGGAGTCCACCTGGTGTGATGTCACCAGCCGCCCACGTCACGGCCGGCGCGTAGCTCTAACCTCTCTCGGGGCCTTCTAAGGTCTCTTCCAGCTCTATGATTCTATGATTCTACCTCAGAAGCAAAAAAGCTCCTATACCATATTGTTGCATTTTACCCTGACACAGCAGACTTTTCTGTGTCTGTGCAACTGGGAAACATACTACAGCTTGGACCTCCTTGGTCCGGCACCCTCTGGTCCCAGATGAAGGATTTTGCCAGTCTGGGGAAGTCATTTCTGGCCCTACTGCTGCTGGCCCAACCCCCTGTCCTGCCACCCACCGGGCTTCCTATCTCCCCTGGTAGCCGAGCTGGGTCATGCGGGGTTTCCAATCCATCTCTGTCTCCTGTCTACACTTCAGTTTTCTATCCTGCCATCATGAGCCCTAAGTCAGCTGACACTGGCTACTCAGAGGTGTTTTATGGCACGGTAAACATGCCCTCTGACTTTCTGCTGTGGTTCTTCATTTGTGGTATCGTAACTAAGGTTCCCTGCCATGTACGACTTAGAAGAGGTGCCAGATTCTCTACTGCCTTGCATGTTATATAGTTCCAGGGTGAGTGCACTGTGGTTTGGGAACTTTTACACTCTCACTGGCTTCACTTTGCCCAGATATAAATAATGACAGGAGCCTCAAGGCTGTGGAATCCGAGCAAAGCAGCCTCTAAAATAGGATTTAAAGTAGTTTGTTTAATCCTCCAAGATGTTATGCCTTAAAACTGATTACATGGGACTTTCTGGGGTACGACACAAATGCTGTGGACTCCAATTGCTTACAGACCTGCTGTGCCACAGGAGGGTGCATTTTAAGCCCTGCGATGTCCAGACATAGAAAAGCTATGAATGGACCGGTACTGGCTCTTACCAGCCTGGGCCTCCAGCACATGTAACTTTGGGGAAGGAAGGAAATTCCACACTTGGGAGACAGGAAGAAATATTTGAGAAGCTAGTTTAAAAACCAAAGTAAATGATAAGTGCCTGCAGCTCAAGGGTTTAAACGACTGGAATAAATCACAGGAGAGAGCGATTAGGGGACCACTACATGGCAATAAAAGACCAGGGGCCTGGCTTACCCAGATCAGCTGATTTGGCTTGTGGGGCTTATGGCTACAAAATTGCAGTGCAAATATTTAGATTCAGGCTGGAACCTGGGCTCTGAAACCCCCCAACAGGGACTGGTCTCCTAGGGTATGTCTAGACTACATGGCTCCGTCGACAGAGCCATGTAAACTAGTTTACCCGACATAGTCCATGAAGTGGGGATTTAAATAATCCCCGCTTTATTAAATAAAAATGGCCGCCACGCTGTGCTGACAATCAGCTGATCTTGCACAGCGCAGCAGTCTAGACGTGGACTGGTCGACAAGGGAAGCCTTTGTCGACCGCTCCCTTATGCCTTGTGAAACGAGGTTTACAGAAGCAGTCAACAAAGGCTTCCCTTGTTGACCGATCCACATCTAGACCGCCACTCTGTGCCAGATCAGCTGACTGTTGGCACAGTGTGGCGGCCATTTTTATTTTAATGAAGAGGGGATTATTTAAATCCCCACTTCATTGACTATGTTGGGAAAACTAGTTTACGTGGCTTCATCAACGGAGCCATGTAGTCTAGACATACCCCTAGTTCAGACTCTAGCCTGAATCCAAACTTCTATACTATGATTTTATAGCCCCATGAGCTTGACTCTGAGACTTGGTATTGTGGGGCTTTTATTGCCACACAGACATATCCTGGATAGGTAGCAGGCTTGTCAGCACATCAAGGGTACATGAGAAAATATTTTTTCCCAAGTCTTTACAATTTGTTACAGGAATGGAACTGTATGATACCTGAAGGATATCACTTCCAGATAGGGGGCAGGGTGTCTCTGTGAACACTTTATTTATATGTAAATAATATTAATGCAGGTAGGAGAGACATGATGAAATAAACACACATAAAAATCTGTCTATTAACATTTCTAAAACAACTGTCACTTTGACATCCAGGCACTGTACAGAATTATAAAAACATAACAAGTACTTCCAAAGAGGCAGTTAATTCACCTCTCTACTCTAGGTATAATGATGAGTTGCTTCTTCCAAGTGCACTTGTTATTTAGTGTAATGTTGTTCCTCACACTCTGGTTGCTTAGATGAAAATGTGTGTCTTACATAATAACCAGAATATAGGGGGTGCGTCTAGACTGGCACGATTTTCCAGAAATACTTTTAACGGAAAAGTTTTTCCATTAAAAGTATTTCCGCAAAAGCGCGTATTGATTGGCAAGTGCCTTTGCGCAAAAGATTTGCTCAAAGATTTGTGTGGCCAGTCTAGACGTGATTTTGCGCAAGAAAGCCCCGATCGCCATTTTAGCCATCGGGGCTTTGTTGTGCAAAATAATTTTTCCCTGTCTACACTGGCCCTCTTGAGCAAGTATTCTTGCGCAAGAGGGCTTTTTCCTGAGCGAGAGCGGGAAAGTATTTGCGCAAGAATCACTGATTTTGTACATTACAAAGTCAGTGCTCTTGCGCAAATTCAAGAGGCCAGTGTAGACACCTGGCAAGTTTTTGCACAAAAGCGTCCGCTTCTGCACAAAATCTTGCCAGTCTAGACGAACCCAGGGAGGATAAGGACTTTCCTTAGTCTCATATGAGAGGATATGTCAGGGATTTGGTCCTGCATTCAATGCTCCCTCAAGTCTTTAAGTATAGCATTCTAGGTCATCACAGTTGTAAATAACTGCATCCTGGAAGCACTTTTGATCCTTGAGATACTGGGGCTTTTTCTACTGAAGGTTTTGTAAATCAGTTTCATAAAGGGATCCTGCAGGAGATGTCATCCTGAAGTGATGCTGAATGTTGCAAAACAAATGTGGCATGTTGTCTCCAGCTTCACTGATTTTAGAGGTGAGCCATGATGGTGTGTGAATGCTATAGCTTCCTTCTGAATTTCTTATTTAAGATTGTTAATACAGAGGTTTAAACAAACAAACAAACAAAAATCACACAAGTGCTGCATTGCAAAGTAACTAAAGACTGAGGCCCATAAATATTTACTACTGAGCATAGTGCTTACAACCATGAATTGAAGTCACCCCTGTAAGCATCCGGCTCAACAGTGTGTGCAGACGCATGTCATAGGCTGGCTGACCATTAGAGACAACATGACTCAGCAGCTATTCCACAGCTTCATTGATGAGCTACCAACATAAGGGCTCTTTAGAGTCCCCAGCTGTGTCATAGGGCTTAATTAGAAATAGTGACCCCAAGCAATAGTGGCAAAGCAGGAAGAGCACCAATTAAATAGAAGTGGGAATACAGTAGAGAAAGGAAGAATGTGGACAAGGGGGAGCCAGTGGATGAAGTGTACTTAGATTGCCAGAAAGCATTTGACAAGGTCCCTCACCAAAGGCTTTTAAGAAAAGTAAGCTGTCATGGGATATCATATGGGATGGTCCTCTCATGGTTGAATAACTGGTTAAAAGATAGCAAACAAAAGGTAGGAATAAATGGTCAGTTTTCAGACTGGAGAGAGACAACTAGTGGTATTCCACAGGGGTCTGTACTAGTACCAATCCTATTCAATATATTTATAAATAATTTGCAGAGTAAACTGCAAAGTGGCAAAATTTGAAGATGGTACTAAACTGCTCAAGATAGTTAAGACCAAAGCAGACTGAAAAGAGCTCTAAAAGGATCTCAGAAAACTAGGGGACTAGGCAATAAAATGGCAAATGAATTTTTAATTATGATAAATTCAAAGTAAAGCATATTGGAAAACATAATCCCAACTATGAATACAAAATGAGGACTAAAACATCTCCTCAATGTGCAGCAAAAAAGCAAACGTGAGGTATCATTAAAAAGGAGATTGAGAATAAGTCAGAGAATATTTTATTGCCTCTATGTAAATCCATGCTAGGCCCACATCTTGAATACTGTGTGCACATGTGCCTCATCTCAAAAAAAGATATCATGGCATTAGGAAAAGGTCAGAAAAGGGCAACAAAATGATTAGGGATTTGGAGAGATTAAAAAGAATGGGACCTTTTAGCTTAGAAAAGAGGAGGCTAAAGGGGGAGGAGAGAGAGGTCTATACAATCATGACTTGTGTGGAGAAAGTGAGTAAGAAAAAGTTATTTACTTGTTCCCATAACATAAGAACTAGGGGTCACCAAATGAAATTAATAAGTACTAGGTTTTAAACAAACAAAATGAAGTATTTCTTCATGCAATGCACAGTTAGCCTGTGGAACTCCTTGCCAGATAATGTTGTGAAGGCCAGGACTTTAACAGGGTCCAAAAAGAGCTAGATAAATTCACAGAGGATAGATTCATCCATGGCTGTTAGCCAAGATGGATAAGAATGGTGTCCCTAGCCTTTGTTTATAGAAGCTGGGATTTGGTGACAGGGGATGGATCACTTGATTATTGCAAATTCTGTTCATTCCCTCTGGGGCACTTGCAATTGGCCACTGTGGGAGGATAGGATACTGAGCTCAATGGACCTGTGGTCTCACTTTCTATGGCTGTTCTTATGTTCTTATGTACTCACCCCAGGCTACATTGGTGATAGTGGTGAGTGATTGAACACCTGCTTTGCACAGGTGGTGAGATCTGTCTGTACAAATTTTGTTGCAGTATCACGGGACTACTCAACACGCAGCCCACGGGTGGGATCCTTTGAACATGGCCTCCACTGGGAACACGCTCCACAATGGCGAGGCGTCTCTCAGGTGGGGTGGGCATTGAGAAACACAAGCAGATGGGCTGGCTGGAACAGATGGGTACAGGGTGTCGGCATTTCTAGCCCCCAGGTAGGAGGTGCCGGGAGCACCTGGGCATTGTGGAAAGTGCTAGCTGCTTAGCCTTGTGGGCAGAGCCTGAGAGGTGCCACATTTGGGTCCAGCACCATGGCGGGCCAGCCCTCCCTCTGTCCCACACGGAGCAATAGACTCCTGCGTGGGGACGTCAGCCCTGCTGGGAATCCAGGACGGGGCTCCCAGGCACCTGTCCTTTTTGGCTTCTCATGTCCAGCCTGACTCGTCCAGTTCCCTGCCCATCGCAGATTGGAGTGCTCTGGCTTGGAAACTTTTCTTTTTACAGTAAAAGCACTCCAAGAAATGCACAACTTGAAGCTTCAAGAAAAATGCCCAAAACACTAGTATATAATTTTCTTTTTAGTAAGAAGCAATTTTGGTTTGATTTGTTACAATTGTGAAGCCCAAACAAAAAAGTAGCCAATATAAGTCTTCTGTTAATATGTGTTTTCGTAGCTAAATTCCTGGACTGTCATTGCTCATTAAAAAGTGCTGTCATATGGGTGGAAATCGGGTAAATATTGCATGTTATTAATATCAGCAGTACTGACTTAAATGGGGCCTGCGTGTTGTATAGTCTTGCCTTAATCTTTGTATTAATGCCTGTCAGTGTGACAGAAGCTATTTGCATATATTTGCATATATAATTGCATGTATATGCAATCACACTTAAGTTGTGGCCCTTGACAGGTGCTGTACCATTGTGGCCTCCGGGGCTTCCAAAGTTGAGTAGCCCTGAATTATCAGGATATAAGAGTCAGAAGTAACAGAGAAGTGGATGACTTAGTTTATTTTATCTGGGTACTTTTTATGCACCATCACTTTAGCTGAGGGCTTGGAATGAAAGCTACTCATGAAAGACACCTTCTGTCATGTTAGTATTGGGAAAGAAATTGGCCCATTGATTTCAGTCAGGAGTATTGGTTTCTAAAGAGCAGTTTTGATCCTTATAAGATGTTTTTTATTAAATTATGTTGACGTGCCCTCAGCTGAGTGCTCTGAGGTCTAGGGATAAAATGTCCATTGCATGAGCTAATTATAATAGGTGGAAGTGGTAGCACTATCTACTCTGGTTGCTCAGTACTTCACATTATTGCTCCTTGTTTTCAATTGCTTACAACTTTGCCCCACTTTAAATATTTGGGTTGAAATTTTCAATGTCGGATCTGTGCCTCAGGCTAATTTTTTTGGAGGTGGTGAGAATTTCATCCAAAATACTTTGGTTGTTTTTGAGAGCTGGGATGAGAAAAAAAATATACTTTTTTGCACACTTTTAAAAATTCTGGTGATCTTTTCCTTGGAAAGCTGTAATGCCACCATGCTTTAGATTAGGAATCCTGAAATTTTGCAGAGGGATTTGTCTTCTTCCATCCCTGTGAAAATCCATGCAAGTGTAGCCAAGTTATGAGCCTTTGAAAAATTGCTGTTGTACACATGCTCAGTAGAATCTTTTTTGATTTTTAGCTGCTAAATTCCCTGATGATTCTGTCTACATTGGGCATGCCCTTCATAACAATTATAATATAGATGATAAATCAGGACATGTGTATATTGGATCTAAATACATTCAAGCAAAGACTAGCAAACTAACTTCAATCATGTTTAACATAATGAAAACCATTTATTTCTAATTCTAATTTTATTTACACCTTTGAAATTTCCATGTTTTGCATTGTAGAGGGGGAATTGGGGAGGAAAGGTGTTTGACTAACTCTTTTTTGGTAGATTATGTGGTGGAAAAGATATATTGTATTGCACAGAGACAGATAGATGAAACAATGTTACCAGAATTTGAAAAATGCAATACACATCTTCTTTTTACATGTTTTTAAAAATCCTAAGTGTTCAATTACATTTTAAATATGTAAGAAACCTGATTTCCTCTACCCCCAAACACACAATGAACCAAAGCAGGTCTTTGGGGATTTGCAGTGGCTTCAAATTACTCTGCACTCCTATGGTAGACTGATTTAGTTAATATCACTGGGGATTTATTTTATTTTATTTTATCTGCTGTTCTGATACTATTTTTTTAAATGCTATCTTCCTCCAGCAATCAATATTAATGCTATTTCAAAGCATGATAGGAAAATCAATCCAAGTTGTTGTTGTTTTTCCCAAGAGTTGCCTCCCAGGGACCTAGTCACAAAGTTAAAAGCCTTTTCAAGGACTCTCCTCTCTGATGTGATTGAATGAAGAGATTAATGAAGTGAAAGAAATGCATCAAAACTTTTAAGGCAAAGCTTGTATGTGATCACCTTGTTTATAAAACAGAAATAATTGATATGCTGGCTGCAAATATGCTAAATAGCAGCATGCCAACTTGGACATCAAAATATTATGTATAAAAATTAGATTTTGCCATATTGTTATGCAAATATGTGCAATAGCTTTATTCATAAGTCTTCTTTCCGAACTCTCTCCAGCCTAAAGAGCTTTAAATTGTTTTTCTCACTACTAGAATCACACTTTCATATTACTGAGTACCATTGCCAATTAACACAGATACTACTACTGGTTTAAGTGTGTTCCTACTTCTGTGCCCCGGAGATGTGAATTCTGATGAATGAGCCCTCAAAGGCATAATGTGACTACCCTAAGCTTATTACACTGTTCATGTCCGGCTTGTGGTCATGAATGTTTTGCTGATACAAATGCTGATAGTCCTTGAGAGGAAATGCTCACTGTACCATCTCTGGATCTTCTCATAAGAAGAAAAGAGGTGGATACTAGAACTGGGCACTGACTTGAAAAAAGCTATTAGGACTAAGGTTTATCCAGCAGGTGGTAAATCATTAGGGGTATGTCTAGACTAGAGGCCTCTTTCGAAAGAGGCTTTTTTGAAAGAATCTTTCAAAAAAGAATCTTTTGAAAAAACTGCAACCACTTCTTTTGGAAAAGAAAGCTACTTTTTTGAAAGAGAGCACTCAGTCTGCATGCTCTCTTTTGAAAAAGCCCTGTTTGCATTCAATAACGCCTTTTTTCGAAAGAGCATTTTCAAAAAAAGGAGTTATTCCTTGTAAAATGAGGAAAACCTTGAAAAAACTTCCACATTCTTTTGATTTAATTTCAAAAGAACGCGGCAACAGTCTAGATGCAGGTGACGTTTTTTTGAAAAAAGGCCACTTTTTTTCAAAAAAACCCTGTATTCTAGACACACCCTAGGACTGAGTAATCTGGGAAGAGGGTACTACAAGGCTTAGTGAGCTTTTCAATTCTTCCTTAGGTTACCGAGTAGATTCTTGCACAGTTTAAATATAATTGCCAGATGATGGTGTTTGAACTATAGCAGGTGTGAATCCAGTTCCAAGTGTGCAGGTATCCACTTTATAAAACAGAATCCCATAGAACTTAATTACTGGATTTGAAGATAAGCATCATGGTTCATTCTGCTGAGGGAAGGAGGCAAACACAGAATGCATCCCCCTCAAAAAGAGCTAATTAGGATGAACTCAGCAAACTTTCCTTGACTGGGAGGACAGAGGCAAAAAAAAAAACATTGCGTACTTCAGCTTTTCCTACGCTATCTGTCACTAGATTTTTATTCCCTCATCTAGTAAGGACCCCACACCGTCCCTACTCACCCTCTTATTGCTAACATGCCCGTAGAAACCTTTCTTGTTACCTTTCACATCCTTTGCTAGTTCACCTAGCAGCAATTCCAACTGGGCTTTGGCCTTCCTGTTTACACCCCTGCATGCTTGAGCAACATATAGTTACTCCTCCCTAGTCATCTGTCCAAATTTCTGCTTCTTGTAAGATTCCTTTTTTTGTGTTTAATCTCACTAAAGATTTCACTGTTAAGCCAAGCTGATTGCTTACAATATTTGCCTTTCTTACTGCACATCAGGATGGTTTGTTCCTGCACTTTCAATGAGGTTTCTTTAAAATATAGCCTGCTCTTCTGGATTCCTTCCACCTTCACATTAGCATCCCAGGGAATCCTGCCCATCTTTTCTGATTTTCTGAAGTCTAGGCTCTGTATTTTGCTGTTTTCCTTTCTTCCTTGGTCAGGATCCCAAACTCAACCATATCATGATCAATGTTGTCCAGGTTGCCACCCACATCTACTTCCCCTACTAATTCTTCCCTGTTTGTGAGCAGCAGATCAAGCTGAGCATGGCCCCTGATTGACTTCTTCAGCACTTGTACCAGGATGTTGTCCACAACATTCTCCAAACATTTTCTGGATACTTCCAGTAACAAGCTGCCAGTGTCCTCCCTGAGACAGAGCCATCTCCTCCTCCCATAAACTCCCTCTCAGATTCCCCTGTTTACAGCTCTCCTGGTTGATTAGCCTCTGGTTTTTAAGGTCTTCTAGGTCAGCACTACCCCATTATTAACCACACGGGGAGGGTGATCACAAGGATGATTGAGGCTGATTAATGGTGATCAAGGGAAGAAAGGCTCAAACAGTTCCCAGACACACACTCCCAAGTGACACAGTAACTGAACTAACTGACATCATCTGAAACAGAAGAAAAAGCAAACAGTCAAGCAGACTCACTCACCCCAATGATAGTGCTCACTCCTCCTTTATTCATGAAACATGTTTCCATGTAACAGTATTCTATAACTCAAATAAAATGAAATTCCTTCCCACTGATGCTGGGCTGAAAAGCCTGATCCTTGGGAACAGTGGTATTTCCATACCCTCAACTTCCTTTCCCTGGAAGTTGTAATATTGACAGGTGAAAACCAGGCTTTGTGGCATTACAGTGTTTTAATCAACCCTGTGCTTCCTGTCTTATTTAATCATGGTCACTGTAAGGCTTTTTGGGCTCTGCTACCTCTCCACATCTCAAGTCAATCACATGCTCACTAGTTTTTATGTTAAACAAATTAAATTTTAAATTCTTATAACCTTTACTAGATTACTTTGCCACAAAAGGGGGGAAAAAGAGATGTTTTCTAATTTAACACAATTGACCTGGAAAAAATGAACTTTATGTTACCTTTCTAGCCAAGACATATAGAATATATAAACCAATTTAAAAGCCAATGTTTAATAAATTAAAGTGACATTTTCTGGAATAAAGGTCTTGTAATAATTTCAGAATAGAAGTTTTAAAATATGCTTTGGATATTAGGAGTTGGTACCTGTGTATAACTCAATGTAGTTACAACAAAGTCAGTTTATAGCAAATGACAATCTGGGGGTTCCTTTTCATCCATCCTGCAAAGAACTGGCTCGAGTCCCCACCCAGTAACCTGGGAAATTCACACACACCCCTGGGTGCTGTGGGAGGCAGTGCTCCTCTTGCAAGCACAGAGTCTGAGCACAGAAAAATAAATTTTTAATGAAAGAGGGAGAGAAGTAACATGGCATTCACTTGGGAAAACACCACAGACAGAGTTCATAACCAACCCACTAGTAAACCTCCCAGTTCAAGTGCATTGAGCAATGCCCTTTGCCTCTCAGCAACGAAAGTGTCCTATGCACATGCCCAACCCTTCACTGCATTCCATTCACAGTTGCTGCCCTTGGTCAGGGCAGACCAGAGCTCAGAGGTGATTTGCAGAGCTCACATTCCATCCTGAGGGGGGGTAGGAGGCATCTCACCCATTCCGCTGGTCCCTAGCCATCCACCTGCCACTGCTCCCTCTGGCCAGTCCCTCCTGCTGGCCGCCTGCCACTGCTCTTGCCAGACACCCACTGGCTGCCTGCTATTGCCCCTGCCAGCCGCTTGCTCCTGCCAGTCACCCTGCTGGCCATCCCTAGGTGCTTGCTCCTGCTGTCTGGCCACCTGCTGTCACTGCCTTGTGACAGATTTGGTTCTAGGCCAAACATAGTGATTCAGGCTTCTCAGTGATTTCAGCTCTTGGCTCACAGCACAGGCCAGCAGAAAATAAAGAAACTCCTTATTGGAGTCTGTTTTCATTCTATCATTAGAACGGGTTGGTAGGTGGGGAAATAGGTTTAACCAGTATTATAGCTCATGCCTAGAGGGCATGCAGCCTGCTCGTTCAGAGCTCTATTCTCCCCTCCCCCCTTTGACTTCACCGAGTCTGGAAGAGAAATCCCTGACCATTTGGGATTCTTTACAATGGCAGTGTCTCTCCTGCAAGCACTGGTGGGCATATTTTTCAATTCCTGCATTTAGGGTTAACATGTGTGACCCCATAACAGCCAAATTAGTTACAAATGGCAGTTGAATATCTAGCAGGCCTACAGCAGCTGCCTAAATTGTATTTACATAACCACATCCAGGATTCCTTTCCCATTCCAGCATGAACAGTATTTACATAAGAACCGTTGAATACCTTACTGGGCTAAACAACAAAGTGAGCATAACCACACCCAGGATTCCTTTCCCATTTCAGCTGCTTGCATTGGATGCATTGATTCAGACCCTGATTACATTACTGTAATTATTCTTGTCACAAAGTGTCCTGAAAAAAAATCCCAAATTGCCTCCATCTCCTAAATTGTGTGGAGCTCTATGAACTGGGTCAACCCAAGACCCTTTCTAAAATGTATTGCAATTAAAAAAAAACAAAGAAACCATTTCTGTTGTATCTATAGTTCAAGCTGGTTCTTAGGTTATTTTAAGAAATGTTTGGACAATGTATTGTTTGGCATAAAAATGTAAGTCAAGTCATTGGGAACCAATCCTATGTCTCTATTCGCATGTGTTGGAAGAACAACTTTCCAAATATGGTCCCATGTCTTGTTCCCACTATGTATGCTTTATTGGCTGAGTCTCTGAGGGCATGTTTACACTACTGAGAACACTGACCCTCCAAAGGTCGATCTCCCAGCAATCAATTTAGCTGGTCTAGAGTAGGAACCCCTCCCAAATCGAATGCCAAGTGCAGCTGCTGCTGGTATCCTATACTCCTTGTTCTGTGAGGAGTCAGGAAAGGCAATATGCGTGTGTGCTCCAGTCGGTCTCCCATAGAGTAGATGCTGTGGTGGGTCCACTTAAGGTAAGATGATTCCAGCTACACATTTTGTGCAGCTGGATGGAATACCTTAAGATGACCTGCCTGGTTTAGTGTAGACCAGGACTGAGTGTAGACTAAGCATTCTTCTGCCAACATTGCTAATCTAGCTCCAAAACTATTTCTCTGCCAACA
This sequence comes from Pelodiscus sinensis, assembly GCF_049634645.1. Lineage (NCBI taxonomy): Eukaryota > Metazoa > Chordata > Testudines > Trionychidae > Pelodiscus > Pelodiscus sinensis. The sequence goes on from NC_134716.1 coordinate 12,323,523, forward strand.
GAATCACTCTTCTTTGACACACTTGTAACTAAATTGGGAGTTTTGCCAGGATAATTGTTGGCTAGTGAATGTGTTTTCACCCACCCACCCACACTCCTAGCTATCATGGTCATACATCAGAATTTTACAGGGTAGACAAAGCCTAATCCTCAGACTTTGCTTACTGATGATGAACTAATTCTTTCTCATGTTAGGCCATTTATGGCCCTTGGAATCTGTTCTGGCAGCCAGAGATTGCTTGGGTACAGGGTCACATTAGCCACATTCACAGTCTGGGCCACGCGCCCACAGTATGGGACCAGAAAAAGATTTAGTGGGGTAAGGTGACCCTATAATATCAAAGGATTTCTTTGCACCAAAGGAATCCTGAGCTAGACAGCTGAATCAACTTTAAGACTACATTGTGCTGCCAAAATGGCATATGGCAGCCTTACAGAGCGATGGCTCTGTATTAAACAAGAAAGGGGATTTTTCCAATGTATAAGAATTATACGATCATACTCTGTATATTTTAATATATTATTTATTTAACTTAGACTGAAATCAGATATTTATTGGCTTTTATTCAACATATTTTAGTACTGTCTGCTCATTCTCTGTAGACCTATGCTTAAGGAGAATGTGAGCTTATAGTCACAGATCAGTTTCTTTCAGGAAATCAAATTGCTCTTTAAACCTTGGAGCTTAGCGAACTTGAAAGAACTAGCTTCGCAAATCAGATTGCTTAAAAAACATGTTTGCCAGGTTCACAATTCCATGGGCAGGGATAAATTAGAATCAATGAAGACTTATAAAGGTAAAGAAGGTCAGAAAGAAAAACATATTTATTAACCCCTCTATTTCTTAGTAATGGCTCCCTTCTTTATCTGTCTAAAGTGAATTAACGGCAATATGCGCTTTACTGCAGACAGAGTGCCAGTATGTTCTGTAGTTGGCTGGATACCTCTTAGGATACTGGTTCTGATCTGTGAGGCTAGCAGTGCCCTAGTTCTTCTAATTCCAGCTCCAGCTCTTTTCTTTTAAATGGTTTCTAGGGCTACATGTGTCGCTGATTGTTTTTCCTGCCTCTTCTACCCACTCAATGATCTATATGGACTATGGGAGGATTAAGAACAAATATACTTTCTCAGAACTCATGTATCTTTTCAGCCTACAAGTATTGCTAACTCCAAGCATTCAAGTAATGAATCAGCAACCCCAGAACCTTCATATCATGAGATTATTGAAAAAATTGTGAGTTCATCTTATTTCCTTTGATTTTTTGAGCAGCTCACACGTTCAGACTTTTTTCCACATGCACGAGGGCAAAGAACTCAAAAATAAAACAAAGACACCTACCACTCCCTCCCAACCCCCCCCCCCCCCCCCTGGGATTTTGCATGTACTGACAAGATTTCAAGAACAGGTGGTTTAAGAAAAACTCCAAATGCACCATGATTTCTTGCAAATCCTGAGGGTTAACAATACTGAATTAAGTGTTCCTTTCTATGGGCACATCTACATATCAGGGCAAAACTCAAATTAAGCTATGCAACTTCTGCCACGTTAATTGCGTAGATGAAGTCAAAATAGCTAATTTTGGCTTTTGGCGCTGTCTATACAGCAGGAAGTTGAAGGAAAAACACTCTTCCTTCAACTTCCCTTACTCCTCATAAAATGAGGGTTACAGGAGTCAGAGTAAGAAGTCCTCCAGCTTGAATTATTCCAAATAATGCTGCTAAGTAGACATACCTACTTTGTGTTATTTTTCAGGACAAGCTGAAAATATTAATCAAAAGACAACATTTTCAAATGTTGCCACTGATTCTGGGTGCCTCAGAAAAGTATTTCAATTTAAGCATCCTCAAAAATGGATATCATAAGTCAGGTCTTACATTTTGTTAATTTTGCACCAAGTATGTATTAACAAAGCATTCTTTAAGTGCATCTGTCTTTAAAAACAAACAAACAAAAAAAAACCCCTTTGGTTTGGGCTCCTGTTTCCTGAAAATCAAACACTTGCTGGGTTTTCTGTGTATATGCCTAATGCTTTTGGGGGGGGGGGGGAATCCCTTTCTATTTTGTGCTCCACTCTTTATTCTTTCCCTCTTCAAACCTGTGATCTTCTCTGGCTTCTGTACTCATCTCACATATTGTATATAATTTTATTATATGTATGTTGCACCTGAAAGATCCCACTTAAAAACTACTGCATAATTAATCACATATGAGAGTGCTAGGTTGAGCAAACCTGTCAATAAATTTATCTCTTAGTGACTTTCTGGTTTTATGGTATTATGAGCATTTCACATAACTATCCTGATGCATACTGAAAGCATAAAATATTGTTGAATTTAGAAAGAGGTTATGGAACAATTATTGTGTTTTGACTGTGAAGTTACACAATCAATTGACTATTGTACGTATACAGTCTTTTGCCATCTGTTAGGATTTTCAATTTTTTGAAGGGATGCTCCTCTAAACAAGCCAAATATGTGCACTTTGGCGCAAGATGAAGAATGAGTTTGAACAGTGATCTAGTACTAGCCCATAAAATATGGAAAATCCATTGGGTATTACAGTATATGGATTATCAGTGTTCTAAATGGGCTGGATAACAATGCTACTACATAAGTGTTTATTATTGTCACCAGGGTGACAGTGGACAATGTAATAAGACACGGAGGCTCAAATTCAGCATATAGAAATCATGTCGTGATCAAAATATTCTGTTTTTGCCCACCATTCATAACCTTGTTACAGCTCTGCTTACATTACATTGTTCTGCTATGCTGCTTAATCTGATATCTTGGCAGATGGTATGCTGAACATAATTCAGTTGTTTGAAAACTGGTTTAGTTAAAGATATTATGAGCTTTGAGTTAATAAAAATAGATGGATTTGTCATTTACATTACAGTCCCTTTTATTGGCTTTTTTTTTTCATTAGTGGTTGGCACACATTCCCTTCAGAGATGAATCTAGACATAGACAGTCAAACAATGCACTGGTTTATTGATCAGGCCTGTATTATAAATTCCATAAGGCCAAGATTTGTCTTTAACTATTTTGGTAAAGAGTTGGGACATGACTATTGGTTATACTGGAAATGGTTTGATTTCACTTGCATTTCTCTAATGTATGTTGGTAATAATAAAGTGATAGCTTTTACAGCAATTGTAAATTTTCAGTCATCCTCCTAAGTCCTGATTCAGAAAAGTATTTAAGGATGGGTTTAATTTTAAGTAGAAGCTTAAAAACTTTGCTAAATCAAAGCCTATTAGTTCCAAACAAAATGCCTGATTTTGCCAACACTTATTCATATGAGTAGGTCCAGATTCAGCAAACCATTCCTGTTTAGCACAACATGTTTAAGAATATGCTGAACTTCCATTGGAATTTACCTGCTTGTACAAAACTAATCATGTGCTTAAGTGTTTTGCCAAGTTTCCTCATTGAGATTGATGAGACTAATTGTGTATGGGGGTTTAATAGTAGGTCTTTAAAACAAAAATAATAAAAATATTTAAAAAAAAGAAAAATACGAGGCCAGTGATCACTGAAAACATGGGCAGTGAAGAAGTAAGAGCAGTGAACAAATAAAATTAACTTTGGAGTCCACAGGAAACCATTACACTATGTCTTATTTCTACTGTGGTATATTGGTAAACATGATTCATTTCACATAGTAATCTTTCAATTACAAATAATGCATTCTTATATTTGCTTTGTGGCCCCTTTCCCACATTGCAATCAACATGGGCTTTATTCTAAAGACAAATAAATAATGAATAAGAGCATGTTGATCCTTTTGGAGCAAGAATTCCACTGTTATTTCTATTCTCTTCAGAAAACCATGAAAAATACAGTAGATGAAATATGAATGCTTAAAGTAAATAGCACAGTCAATCCCAAAAGGAACAAGTACTCTAAGATCTACTTGTCAAATATTGTGGATCTTACCCTTGATAGTTCTGTGTTTGTTTTGCAAATGAGTCAGAGTAACCTCAGGAAGCATATTTGCTAATATACACAAACTTTTTGAGCTTAGCTTTCTGGGTGCTCCATTGTAGGGACCATATTGCTGTTTGAAACTGGAAATACATAAAGAGCATTTCTTTCTCCTAATGTAATTCACACTAAGAATTTTTCCTCTAATTTTGGTTGGTCCCTTTGTGGGAGTTTGTGTTATGTAGCTGAAGTACAAAGGCTGCACAACCTAAAATTTCAGGAATGCCAAATGCTTGTTTTGGGCTGCCCAACCTGGGACGCTTCAGAGGACAGGCACTCAGCAGTTTCAGAAAATTATGTGCCTTTAAATGTACATTAGAGGAGCATCCAAAAACCGAGACCTCCAATTTGAAAATCTTTTAAAAAGTTAGACCAATATTTTGTAATTCAGATTGTGAGGCACAGAAGCATGATATATAGGGCCAGAGAGTTTCCAGCGCTATGACTAAAAAAGAATAGGACAATGAGATTCAAACTTTGAAATAAGTTGTGGAGATTCTGAGATGGAATCTTGTGCAGATGAAAGGAGGCACAACAATGAGAAGTGATTTTCTTTGGCAAAAAATATCTTTCTTGAAAGTGACAAGCTTTGCCTGGAGACTGTAAATGTGTAATATCTGTTGTTAGGTTACACGAGCCTTACAGGTGAGCACTTAGCTCTTTTAGGTCTCTTGTGATGTGTTTCAAAAACTGCTGAACTGCCATACTCTGAATTTGAGAAATAACATTCTTGGGATCTTTTCTACTACAGCGAGGGCTGTAATTGCAGAGATCTCGATGAAACAAATCCAAGGCTGTCATCTCATTTCTGAATGCTAAATTGCCACCATAGTACTGGAAAAACAGAGAAAACATCTTCTAACAGTAATGTAAACTGCCTGTGAGGTAAGGCCACTAATTTCTTTAGAAAGTTAACAGTCTTCCCACCAAAAGCATGACATTTTCTATTTTGAGTTTGTTTACTGCAATATGTTTGTTGATCGATAAAAGAACACTTATGTGTGTCTTCAAGAATTTTTGTGTGCCATCAATCCTCTCTCATGGGAGCAATAATGGCTGGTTGGTTATGAGAGCTATAAGGTCTGGTTGTTGGATCTCTGATGGATTTAACCCTCATCTTTTGTGACATATTAACTCTCCTTTAAGTATTACATTTATCAGAGGAAAGTATGCTGAGCTACTTTGATATTACCTCTTGTTATATGTATGAAGCAGGATAAATAATACCACACCAACATTGTGTGGTAATTTCCATACATAGTGGATTTAGACAGCTAGGAGATACCAAGGAAGTCTTTTGACCTTATAGTTTGCTATCAAATATTTCTCTACCAAAAATTTCAGTGCACAATTGAATTATCCTATGTGAGTACCCAGGAGAATATTCTTTATTTTCAACAGCATATAGGGGCTTCCTTCTTTACTTTTTATACTATGGTCATTTGCTAATTAGTGTGTTTTACCCATGCTATTCAAAGTTAACCAAAAAACACACAAAGAACTTAAAAAGAATGGACAGGAATATTTTGACTAATAAGAAAATCTTTTTACTGTCTGTAGCTAAACTGTGATGATATTATTAGGAACACGATTAGGTCATTCTGGGTCAGACCAATGGTTTATCAACTACAGTATTCTGCCTTCTGACAGTGGCCAGGTTGACTATGTGTTGTGTAAAGAAATACTTCCTTTTGTTTGTTTTAAACCTGCTGCCTATTCATTGCATTTGGTGTCCCCTGCCACTTGTGTTGTATGAAGGGGTTTCCAGCACAATTCACTTGGGTTTCCAGCACCATTCATGATTTTATAGACCTCAATCATATCCTCTCTAAGCCATTTCTTTTCTAATCCCAGTCTTTAAATTCTCCTCATACGAAAGCTGTTCTTTACCCCTAATCATTTTTTCCATCTGTACTTTTTCATATTTTATTTTATCTTTTTTGAAAGGAGGCAACCATCTTGAGAAACAACCTGGAGAAACAGTTGAACTGATGTAATTACCTGCTCAGGCTTACTTGGACAGGTAGCTCATTCTATAATAAGACACAGTAGCTTCATGGCCCACAAAGATGATGATTTTACATGTATAATTAAATCTTCACTCATTTCATGACCTTCCACATTTTACAAGCTTTGTGCACCAGATGGAGGACGTTGAACATTTTTAATAATGGATCAGGAACAGTACTGCATAAACTATGACCTAACGAGAGAGCCTGAATGAGCTCTATTTTATGTGTGTGCAGCCTCAATGATTTTTATTGGGTTGGGAAAATCAGTGCAAAATGTGGGCAATGAATTTCAGTCATATTGAACATGGATCATCCTACTATTGTAGGTAGAAAACTGCAATTTTTCTCTGGCTATTTTGATTATTTATTATATCTACAGTGAGGCTGTGTCTACACTGCACCCCTTTTCCGGAAAAGGGATGCAGATTAGACACATAGTTATTGCAAATGAAGCGGGGATTTAAATATCCCCCGCTTCATTTGTATAAACATGGCTGCCGCTTTTTTCCGGCTCGGGGCTTTTTCCGGAAAAAAGTGCCAGTCTAGATGGGGATCTTTCGGAAAATAAAGCCTTTTCCGAAAGATCCTGATTTTAAGAGGAATAAGGGATCTTTCGGAAAAGGCTTTATTTTCCGAAAGATACCTGTCTAGACTGGTGCTTTTTTCCGGCAAAGCCCCGAGCCGGAAAAAAGCGGCAGCCATGTTTATACAAATGAAGCGGGGGATATTTAAATCCCCGCTTCATTTGCAATAACGATGTGTCTAATCTGCATCCCTTTTCCGGAAAAGGGGTGCTGTGTAGACACAGCTTGAATGTTTTGATAAACCATGAAAGCTGAAAATGTTTATCTATTTGGTTTCTGTCAAATAAATACAAATAAAATGGTCTGGTTCAGAAAACCTGAAAAATATATAATACTGAGAAACCAAACATGTTTAACATAAAAATATTTGCTTTCAATTTCCAACTTTTCATCAAAACAACAGAAAACTACTCTCTTATAGTTCATAAGAAAGGTCAGATTTTGACAAAAAAAAAAAAAAAGGATTCCAACTGCATTTCTATCAACTGCACATAATGTTTCACCGTAGCAGCTGACCCTTAATTCTCCCTTTCATGTTTAAATATTATGATGCAGCGTTCTGTTCATTAATTTCACTGCAACTAATTATGTATCTATATTTTAAGCGTTTCAGGGTTGGGATTTGGCTCCTGTTTTGTTTAATGTACCTTGCCTATTTTCTGTAATGCAGGAAATAGTAACGCAATCCCCTCCCCAATTTCTCTTTTTGTATTATTTCAGTCAATGTAACAGCTCTAATATTTAAGTAATAAGAGAGGGTGTGAGAAGGGGCATGGACAAAAGAGCTAGTGAGGTTACCAGGACAGAAATAGGAGAGGAGTTTGCAAATAAGGGTCTGAGAGAAGCAGGAGATCTCGTAGGAAGAAGAGGTGGCTAGATTAAAGGGTCACACACAGTAAAAAGACCAAGATATCCCTCTCATCTGTGGTGAATGCTCCTGCTATAGTTATACTAAAATGTCCTGACAAAGTTGGCCTAATTGCCAACTTTTAGAGTGTGGCTACACTGTACCCTAAACTCGAAATAAAATACAAAATTTGCATATCTTATTTCAAATTTATTTTGCAATTTGAAATTTGGCACGTCTACATGGCGCCATATTTTGAAATAAAGCACTATTTCGATCCATCATGCAATGAGGTTTACAGGGATAGCAAAATAGTGTGCCCATTATTTCAAAAAATATTTTGAATAATGGACAGCTTGTGTAGATGCAGGGTAGCTATCCAGTATCCCGAAATAGCCTTGCAGTGTAGACATACCCTTAGGTTACACTTTGTCAAGTAGAGATCTTGTACAGTGATAGCTAATTCTTACATGAAACGTGGGTATAAGTATGAGGTATGTACTAGTGACGATTATTACTACTGCCCATTTTATAGATGGCTAACTTAGACAAATAGACTTGATTGAGTCCTTTACCCGCATTAAGACTTTGGAATCAAGAGAACTTTTACTCTAACCTCCAAATCCCAGCTGTACACGTCTGTGCAGCGGTCTGTTTGGTGGTGATGTTGGGGTATGTAGGAGGTAAATAAGGGGTCTGGGTGATTGGGAAACAGCATGGGCGGGCACTGATCCTATTGATTTGTAGACATCTTTTCCTCCTTTCCTGCTTGTGTGAAATAGATAAGTACATAGCTGTACCAAGGATGCAATTTTTAATGAATGTTCTACGTGTTAAACAAATAGTATCTCTCTACCCCTTTATCCATTCCCATTTGCTCTGAAACATATTCAGGGTCACATCTCCTTCCCCCCCCAGTGAACTGATGATTTAAGGAGTTTTATGGTATGAGAACTGCTTGCTAAAAAGTTGTAAAGAAGGGCAAGCATAATTATATTCACCACATGGTTATGCATTGTAGGGGTGTTAACATTATTCAATTAGGGCTTAAAAGGTGATGTAATTGATACGTGTATTTACATACTAAGATACAAAAGAACTTGTTCACTCGGATCCCAAGGTTTGGGGGGATCCAAAGCAGAACAAGTATCTGCAATAAAGGTGTCTTTCTATCCCATCTGCCTCTGGGTAACCTGTTCTTTTCTAACAATGCATAGTCATGGCTTCACAGTCACAGCCAAGGCTCATAACCTGCTGTGCAGTGGCATAGAAGGAATCCCTGAGGAGCAAAGGTCACTTCAGGAGAAAGGGCCATGGGATACCTTGTATCCTGAACCATCTATTCTAATGCTGCTGTCAAGTGGCCTACTGTCCTCCAGGGGAGAAGGCCAGTAAGATTTGTGTCACAGTGTGTGATATGGAATCATTACCAGCTATTGAATTCATCATTTTAAAAGAGTGAAACCTTAACAACCTATGATTTATTAAGTGATGAGGAGAGCACTTTGTAAAAAGCAACAGTTCTTCATTCATTTCCAACCCAGGGACACAGCCTATGATAGGGCATGCTCTGCAGATTCAGTTTAATATATTACAAATACAGCCATGGGGGATAATGTTGGTAAGAAACTGAATGGATTTACTGCTTGTTTTCTACTGGAAAAGCTGGATTGTGGGAAGTAAATGTTTAATTTAATTCTGTGTACCTACAATGTTATTGATCTTTAGGAAAGTACTAAGGAAGAAATTAATACAAACTAGTCACAGTCCAGTAGTTTAGGTAATAAATTTCAAACTGTGTAAGGACCAGAAACATTTTGAAGGTTATAGGTGTTAATATATGATGCATAAACTGCAGGCATACGTTGTGTTGAAGCTGAATTACACAATCACATCATTTTATTGTGGACCTATTTCCAAGTATAGATATCTGAAAGGGACAGCCAAACATCATGGCCTAACATTTCACAAGTGATTCATGATTTTTAGATTTAGTTCCTGGGCATCCAATTTGAGATCCCTTAAGGTACGTCTAGACTGCAGTGCTATTTTGGGATACTGGAAGTATCCTGAAATAGCAACGCTGTGTCTTTAAAGACTCTCGCTATTTCCCAAAATAGAGGGCATGCTATTCCAGTGTCCCTGTAACCCTTGTTCCATGCTACCCTCACGGATTTGTTGGAATAGTGCCTTATTTTGAAATTTAAATTTCAAAATAAGCTCTTTCAACCTAGACTTGGAATAAGCACAAATTGTGTAGCTTATTCCGACAGAAGGGTACTTTCTAGACACATCCTTAGAGAGGCTTGATTTTTCAAAAGGCAGCACTTTCCAAAAAACAAGGCCCTGGTTGATGTGGGGATAGTTTCTCTATCTTTCTACTTCCCCTGATCCTATAGGAGCCTCTCCGGAACTGTGACAAGGAGTCCTGTAGCACCTTATAGACTAATGGATGTATAGGGGCATAAGCTTACGTGAGCAAAGACCCACTTCGTCAGATGCATGTCTCTGGAACTGTTGCACATGTACATTCTCTGAGGGTGAGACAGAGATTGCCTGGTTGCCTGTTGCTTTTTCTGGGACAAGATGGGTTAGGACATATCTTTTATTGGAACACTTGCTGTTGGTGAGGGAGACAAGCTTTTGAGCTTACACAGAGATCTTCTTCAGATCTGGAAAGCCAAGTAGCATGTCAAAGCTAAATCCAAGGTGAATTGTGTAGTATAAGTAGATAACTTTTTTTTCAATTCTAGGTGAAGTGGGGCTTACAGGGAGTAAGTAAGTGAGGGTATGTCTACATGGCAAAGTTGTTATATATATAACAATGTCTGTGACTCTGTAACGCTGAAATGCTGGCTGTTCCCTCTGGGTGGCGCTGTTGCCTCCCTGGCTGTTCCCTCCAGGCAGCGCTGTTGCCTGAGTCATGTCCTTCGCCTCCTGCCATGGCGCTCGGCTGACTTCTGCACCACTCAGCCAGGCCGCCACGGGGGAGCAAGTGGCCGTTTAGACGCCGCGGTCCCCATGCAGCACGGGAAGGGGGGCAGGGCGGTGACGTACATGGCCAGGTGGTGGGGCCTGGCTGTGTATGTCACCAGCACCCCCTTCGCGCCCCCCTTCACCTCCCACTGTGGCACTCGGCTGACTTCAGTGCCGCTCTGCCGGGCTACCGCGGGGGAGCCCAAACAGCCTCTTGCTCCCCTGCAGTGGCCCAGCTGAGCAGCACAGAAGTGAGCTGAGCACCATGGCAGGAGGCAAAGGGGGGTGGGGCGGTGACGTGCGGCCATGTGACAGCAGCTCCAGGTCCCACCCCCGGCTGTGAACGTCACTGCCCCACCCCCATTCACCTCCCGCAGTGGGGCTCAGCTGACTTCTGACCACTCAGCTGTGGGAGCAAGTGGCGCAAGCAACCATTTGGGCTCCGCGGTCCCCCGAGTGAGAGGCAGGAGGAGGAGGAGAAGAGAGAGAGAGAGAGAGAGACACGGAGCGAGAGACGCGACTCAGGAGAGAAGACCAACATGGAGGAGAGACCTGAAAATCCCGTCTTATGATGGGCTAATTGGCTAGTTTCAAAATAACAGCCCTTATTTTGAAATAAGTTTCCTAGCGTCTACAGAGCCAAACTGCTATTTCAAAATAAATGCGAAATAGCTTGTTTGAAATAAGTGCTGTGTAGACACTTATTTCGAATTAGGGGGCCTCCAGCCTTCCCAGGGTGCCCTGGTGGCCACTCCGGCCTCAACCAAGAACACCCGGAGCCCCTAAAGGAGTAGACCCTGGCCACAGTGCCTGTGCCAGCTCCAAGCCTGCCAGCCCAGAGCCAGCAGTCCCTGCCCCTGACCCAGTGTCCCCAAAACATGACCCAGCAAGCCACTGGCAGCCAACCCTCCACCGCTCCCCAGGAGCAGTCTGCCAGCTCCCAGCAGCCTGCCAGGGCCCAGAGAAGGCGGGAGCTTTCCTGGTCCAGGGCAGAGATCACGGACTTTATTCAGGTTTGGGGGGGATACCCCCAATGTCCATGATCTCCGCACTAGACTGAAGAACACAGCCGACTATGGCCGGATAGCAGCCAGCCTGGCCACCAAAGGCCACATGCGAATCCAGGAGCAGGTTTGCATGACAATCAAGTTGGTCCCGCGAGACCCCCAACACTGACCCTTGAGCTTCCCCTCCCTCATCTTCTCCTTGCTTCCCCTTCCAGTCCCTCCTTCCAGGTACTCCCCTTCCCTCTCCCATCCTCTCTCCTTCTCTCTCCCTCCTCCTTTCCCCATTCTCACCAGAGTTTCATTCCCCCTGCAACCAGTTTTGTTAAATAAAGAGAGTTTGTGTTCATGAAAATACATGTATTTTATTTGACATCAGGAAGGGGGCTTAGGGAGGGGTAAGTGGAAGGACATGAGGGAGGAATGAGGCATAAGCCCCCAGTGGGGCAGACCAGGGAGGCTCTTAGTGCTCCTCAGGGTAGAAGCTCTCCCGCAGGGCCTCCTGGATACTGACAGCCCCTCGATGGACCTCCTGGATGGCAGCCTGCAGAAAGTGCAGTCAGGCTCGCAACAACGTGTCCACGAGAAGTACTGGAGCAGCTCCAGCTCCATGTTGCTGAGTGCTGTGGTGTCCCAAGAGAGGGCAACCAGAGGACGTAGAGACAAAATGCTTTGCTGTCTCTCATCGAGGTAGACAAGCAGCTAGAGAAACCTGAGTCTTGGCTGTCCGGGGTGGCGGGGGGAGGGGGTGTCCCTTTAAGCACAGATCTCAGATAGCCTCAGGCAGCAGCCCCACAAAGCAAGTCCTGACCTGGTGCCCTTCTGGAACTGGTTCCGGCCAGGCTTTAATGCAATTCAGAGTCCACTCAGTGTGGACACGCTATTTCGAAATAGCAAAATGCTATTTTGAAATGCATTTTGTGTGTAGATGCGTTATTTCGAAATAAGCTATTTCGAAATAACGTTGTGGCGTAGACATATTCTGAGATAATGGTGACCATTTTCTACCTTGCTGTTCTCTTCTGCTGTCTGAAATTCTACCCTGAGGGTAGGTGAGGAGCAGTCATGAGAGTTCATAGGTGCATGATTCCTGCTGAATGGCAAGGTGTAATTCATTATGATAATTTGGCTACAGTATCCATTTACTCTTAAACTGCCTGCACAGAGTAACAATCCCCTTCGGCTTTGAATGGACAGTGTCTGCGTTACTTGTACTTGTGCTCTTGAATCTGTCTTCATGTCCCTTAACGAAGCCCCTTCCATGAAAACTAAATTCACTTTCCCAACAATTATTATTAGTTCATTTTGTCTTGTGCCTTCACTTTAGAGCAACAGTTTTAAAATGGAACACAAGCATCACTAGAAAATAATGAGAGAGATCTCGATAAGTGATAGAGAATGAGAAGGAGAAAAGAGATTTTATTTGTTGTTGCCTGAAAACTGATTTGAGCAAATATTGATTTTGAGCTGGAACAAAATTAAAGCAAGAGAAATAAATGTGCCAAGAAAAGGCTATGTGCCACCACTAATTTCTTTCTAGGTTTGTTCTGGAAATGGTTAAATGCACTGTCAGGTGACAAAAGCCCAAGACACTGTCAGGGCAAGTTCAACTAATTTTTAAGTATTGATTGCATTTATTGCTTCTAGCATCCAAGGAAGTAGGGCTCTTATATTTCAGGGAATGGATTTTAGGTCAGCCATACTATTGAGAAGTTAGTGAACATTAGGAGGATTATAAGGAAGCGAATTAGTTTGACATGTTGAGGCTGTGGTAAAGAGCTATTTCCTCACTCTTACAATAAAAGTGACAGACAAATTAACAAAGGGAATGAATTTAAACTTTTCCTCACTTTATTTAGTACTTAATATTTTACCATAGACATTTACTTCTTAAGTTATGGGCCATATCCTGAACTGGCTAGAATTATAGCTTTCTTGACTCCATTTACTTCAGTGGATCTCCATCGATTTAAACAGATTTAAATATTTAATCCTATATTTTAACTGGGGGAATAAAAACAATGTTCCCAAATTATTCCCATTTACTTGAGTTAATATTTCATTGTTGTTAGAGATTTTGAAATATTAAGACACCACAAGGATCTCATTTATTTGGTCAACAGTTTTAATTACAAGGTCACTTTCTGGAACAAATGAAAACAAACCATTATTTTGTGAGAGGAGGTGTGTAAAAATACCATCAGAGGATTAAGACAATGGAGTAACATTTTATAGCAGTATGTGGGGAATTACAGATGTGATTCTCTTCTACTATAACAGAAATTACATCTAAGAATCTCCAATCATAGTTAAGTAAATGTGCCCCTGTAACTTACCTTATAGTACACTAGCTTATTCCTAAGTCACTGAGGGTATGTCTATACTACCCCCCTAGTTCGAACTAGGGGGGTAATGTATGCATACCGAACTTGCTAATGAAGCCCGGGATTTGAATTTCCCGGGCTTCATTAGCATAAAGCCGGCTCCGCCATTTTTAAAAGCCGGCTTGTTCGAACCCCATGCCGCGCGGCTACACGCGGCACGGGCTAGATAGTTCGAACTATGTAGCCATTCCGATCTATCTGTACACCTCGTTCCACGAGGCATACAGATAGATCGGAATAACTGATGCCCATGTCGCTCTCCCCAACCCAGCTATGGCCTGGGCGTTGCATTGGAGCCTCTGTCTGGCCATGATAAGAACAATGGCACACTCTTCATCTGGATACTGTGCAGGAGGCCTGAGGAGAGCAGCCAGCAGACCATGCCCCCTCAGGCCCTCCATACAGCGCATGTGAATGATCCACTGTCGCTCCCCACCACTGCTTGCATGGCTGTTACCATGCTAAGTTGGGGCTCCAAGACCCCGCTAAGAGAGCCACATGGGCAGTAGAGTTGCCAGCTTTCCACGATTGCCCTGGACTCTCCAGGAATAAAAGATAACACCTAATTAAAGATGATGTGATTCAATAAAACCTCCAGAAATACTTCCTGCCAAAATTGGAAATCTTAGCCATCAGTTGTGGGTAGATCACACAGACCTTCCACCTTCCCTGGGCTGGGCAGGGAGCCCAGGGGATGAGAACACAGTCTGGGGCCTGATATCATCCCTCTTGCACAGCTCCCACAACTGCCTGGGTTCCCCTCCCTTGCTGGCGTTCACACTGCTCTGGCTGGTAGGGTGACCAACCTTCAACTTGCACAAAACAGAGCAGCCTTGTTTGCTCTCTGCCCTGAGACCCTGCCCCAGCACCAGGCCTTCTATGAGGCCATGCCTCTGCTCACTTCGTCACACCTCCCTATGCATAGGAGCTGGAGCATGGACATGCCCCTGGTTCTGGGTGCCATACAGAGCCACGGCAGCAAGGAGCCTGCCTTAGCCCCACTGTGCTGCTGACTGGACTTTTAACTGCTTGGTCACCAATGCTAGTCAGTGCTGCCAACGTGCCTTTGCAACTGGGCATTCTGGTAAAAAAAAAAAAAACAGATGCCTGCCAACTCCATGGGCTGTGGATTTAGGTCTTGGGGAGAAAAGGAGGGAAAGGAAGCAGCATGGACCTTAGAGAAGAGTGGACAGGGCCATTCACTTACAAAAAGTGTGAGGGCTATGGCTCATCTGGTCTTTCTGGTTTGGTGCTATTGGTATGAGATCCAGCAAAAAACCACAAACATTTCCTTCAGGGTCTTCTAGTACTCAGAAAACACAAAACAGAGCAGAAGTTCCTATTTGAGAGCATCATCTGGATATTGGTTTGTAATAGTACTTTTAGTTGATGTAAATTAGAGTTTGTGGATTTTCTAAGAAAAGAGAGTTTTAAAGCAGGGATTTGAAAGCCAATGCAGATTCAAAAGAAGAAGTGTACGAGTCTTTGTATCCGGGATTAATGTGATTCCAACTGCTGCATTCTGAATGGGATGGAAGAGAGAGGGATAGCAGTTAGGCTATGTCTAGACTGCAGGCTTCTTTCGAAAGAGCCTCTTTCGAAAGATCGCGTCTAGACTGCAGGCGGATCTTTCGAAAGAGAAATCCGCTTTTTCGAAAGAGAGCACCCAGCGAGTCTGGATGCTCTCTTTCGAAGACGGCCTCTTTACATTGAAGAACGCCTTCCTTCGAAAGAGGAACTTTCGAAGGAAGGCGTTCTTCCTCGTGAAACGAGGTTTACCGCCATCGAAAGAAAAGCCGCGTTCTTTCGAAATAATTTCGAAAGAACACGGCTTGAGTCTGGACGCAGGGGAAGTTTTTTCGGGAAAAGGCTACTTTTCCCGAAAAAACCCCTGAGTCTGGACACGGCCTGAGGGTGTTAACCTAAGACTCGGAAGACCCTGGTTCATGTTCTTAGTCTGCTATAGATTCCCTATGGGTATGTCTACACTACAGCGCTAATTCGAACTAACTTTGTTCGAATTAGTTAATTCGAATTAAGCTAATTCGAACTAACGGATCCAGACTAAAAAACTAGTTCGAATTAGCATTTTGCTAATTCGAACTAGCATGTCCACATTAAGTGGACCCTGAACCGGGGTTAAGGATGGCTGGAAGTAGTGCCGGCAGGGCATCAGAGGAGGACTTAGAGCGTGGAGATGCTGTCTCAGGCTAGCCAAGGGCTGTGCTTAAAGGGTCCCGACCCCCACCTCGGACAGACAGTTCTCAGGGGTGCCCCGCTTGCAAAGCAGCCCTGGCTTGGATTGCCCAGACTACCCACACTGGGCACATCACAGCACTCGGCCATCAGCCCGGCTGCACTTGCCGCAGGCTGCCATCTGGGGAGAGGGGGCAATTGGGGGCTGCAGGAGTGCTTCCACCCTCAGAAGCCCGCAGAGCCAGCCCAGTCCTCCCCATCGGGGGCTCGTGCCCCATTCCTCCCTCACCTCCTTCCACTTACCCTTCCCTAGCCCCTCTTCTTGATGTACAAAATAAAGATAACGTGTCTTCCAAAATGGAATCTGTCTTTATTGAACAAAACTGGGGGAGACTGGGAAAAGGAGGTGGGAGAGCGGAAAAGAGAGGCTAGGAGAGGGGAGGGCAACTAAAATGATCAGGGGTTGGGAACAGGTCCCATATGAAGAGAGGCTAAAGAGACTGGGACTTTTCAGCTTAGAAAAGAGGAGACGGAGGGGGACAGGATAGAGGTCTCTAAAAGCAGGAGTTGGGTGGAGAGGGTGCATACAGAAAAGTTCTTCATTAGTTCCCATAAAGAAGGACTAGAGGACACCAAAGGAAAGGAATGGGTAGCAAGGTTCAAACTAGTAACAGAATGTTGTTCTTCACAAAGCAAAGAGTCAACCTGTGGAACTCCTTGCTGCAGGAGGCTGTGAAGGCTAGAACTAGAACAGAGTTTAAAGGGAAGTGAGATCAAGTCATGGAGGTTGGGTCCATGGAGTGGTATTAGCCAGGGGGTAGGAGTGGTGTCCCTGCCCAACGTTTGTGGAAGGCTGGAGAGGGATGGCATGAGACAAATGGCTTGGTCACTGTCTTCGGTCCATCCCCTCCAGGGTTCCTAGGGTTGGCCGCTGTCAGCAGACAGGCTACTGGGCTAGATGGACCTTTGGTCTGACACAGGACGGCCATTGTAAGCTCAGGGTCGGGGGTCTCAGTGGACCCCCTTGATTCTCTTGCACACCTGCTCCTGGGTGGCCAGGCTGGCAGCTCTCCTGCCCTAGCCGGCCACTTTCCTGTGCCTAGTGCAGAGATCGTGGACGAGGTCCACGATGTCCGCACTAGCCCAGGCGGGTGCCCGCCTCTTGCGGTCCCGGGCAAGCTCCCGGGAGCCACCAGCCTGGTCCCAGGAAGAGGGGGAGGGCTGGGGGGCATCGGGTGGGTGGCTCGATCCGTGCCAGGTGCAGGGTCTGCTGGCTGGGTGCTGGCAGGCTTGCACCTGGCACGGGCACCGTAGCCAGCCCGTGCCCCTTTAAGGGGTCTGGAGCTGGGAGGGGGGCAGACGAGTTTCCCTGGTGATGGCCAGAGTGGCCACGAGGGAAACCTGGGGAGGGCTAGCCTCCCACTAGTTCGAATTAAGGGTCTACACAGCCCTTAATTCGAACTAGTAAATTCGAACTAGGCTTAATCCTCGTGGAATGAGGATTACCTAGTTCGAACTAAGCGCTCCGTTAGTTCGAATTAAATTCGAACTAACGGAGTGCTAGTGTAGCACCTATGAAAGTTAGTTCGAACTAACGTCCGTTAATTCGAACTAACTTTGTAGTGTAGACATACCCTTAGAGAGCGTGAGCCTTTCTGTCACCATTCCTTGTGTATAAAATAGGGGAAATAGCACAGCCTCATTGCTTGGTAGTGAAGATAAATACATTAAAGATTGTGAGGCCATATAAATATCTTGCAAATATTTCTTTCTTGGTATTTACACTTCATCAGACTTCAGCTGGGTTACAGAGACTCCCCCAAAACAGGGTAATGATATAAAGAGAAATGTGCTGAATTGTGAAGGACTGCAGGGATTAGTTGATGGGTTCCATTTGATTTAGCATCTTCATTAATGAACTAGAAAAGTAGATAAGCTAATGATATTTGGAGATATTAACTAGGAAGTGCTACAAACCCCAGGGAGGTCAGAAAAATACAACTATGGGATTTAGAAAAGTTACAAGATATGGGAAAAAACAATAACAAAGTGAAGTTATTAAAGTAACATGACACTAATGTTACTCTATATTCTACCTCTCTGATCAACTCAGATTTTAGTCCAAAAGGGACAGTTATGATCATCTAATCTGAACTCTTGCACAATATATACCATTGAACTTCACCCAGTAATTGTTGTCTGTGTCCAATAATTTCTTGTTGAACCAAAGTTCATCTCTTTGCCAGTGTCCAGTCTTGAATATCAAATTACTACTTATTGCATTTCCTCGTGATTCACCTTCCACTGTCTGTATCTATATATTTAGGATGGTACAAGGTAGTTATATTTAGGAGCAGTGGCATGATAAAGAAGGGGATCTGCTAGGCAGGAGAACAGTCTTCCAAGACAGGTGGTGGAAACAGTCATGTGGGTGCTTACAGAGAGACTTGAAAAGTATTCTGACTTCTAATTTCCTAGTTTGATCCCTGCCATTCTGGTCCCTGTCTAGAACAGGAAAATGGCCCATTACAAACAAGCTGTGTCTAGACTACATGCCTCTGTCGGCAGAGGCATATAGATTAGACAGATCAGCAAAGGCAAATGAAGCCGTGATTTAAATGATCGCGGCTTCATTTACATTTACATGGCTGCCGCGCTGAGCCGACAAACAGCTGATCAGCTGTTTGTCGGCTCGCGCGCTAGTCTGGACGTTCCCCCTGTCGACATCAAAGCCCTTTGTCAGCAGCCCCGTTATTCCTCGTGGAATGAGGTTTACCGGGGCTGCCGACAAAGGGCTTTGATGTCGACAGGGGGAACGTCCAGACTAGCGCGTGAGCCGACAAATAGCTGATCAGCTGTTTGTCGGCTCAGCGCGGCAGCCATGTAAATGTAAATGAAATTGCGGCTTCATTTAAATTGCGGCTTCATTTGCCTTTGCTGAACAAACAAATCTACATGCCTCTGCCAACAGAGGCATGTAGTTTAGACGTACCCAGAATAGCTGTCAGCATTAGGACTTCTTGGCCCTGCAAATGGTTTAATTGCTAGTGTACATAAGCTGTATGTAAGGTTCTTGTGGCCAGGTCAATCCCAGGATATTAGAGAGACAAGGTGGGTGACATGTAGACAAGAAATTTACAGTCATGTAAATTAACTCTACTCAGAGTGTAGTGTTTCAAAGAGCTTGTCAGCCATTTTCATTGAGGTTCCCAGCATTTGGCAAGCACTGGTATAGCAGAACAAGCATGTGCAATGATGGGAATTACAGTATACAAGTGTGACCCCTAGCGTAGAGTAGGCTTTAGTGACCTGGAAGTGTATGATCTCAGTTATTTTTTAATATGTTAATTAGCATAACCAACTTGTGATTTTGTTGTGAGTACAGAAATATTTGGATTTTTTTTTAGCCCCAAATAGTGGAATCCTGGGAATAATGGTTTACTTGTTTAAAAAAACCACAAAAGGTTCTACTTCTTGTGGTTGCAGGAAAACCGTGAAAACATGGCTCAGGTGCACTCTAGGGTAAGACTATCCTGCACTGTAAAACTTACAGCACTGAGTCTGAGCCAGGATCTAGAGATTTGGGCTCTTGTTAGGGCATCAAAACCAGTGGTGGAGATATTCATGCTCAGGGTGAGTGATAGAGGGTGAGTTTGAGATCCTGAGGTCCAGTCTGAGCTGCAAGGTCTACTCTGTTGATTTCAGCAACCTAGTATGAGTCCAGGCCTTTGGACTCAGGCACTGAGACTTGCAGCTCTGGGTTTTAAAATGCATTGTAGATACACCCCATGGCCAGAATCCAGCACAGAAAGAGAAGAACTTTAAATATATTATTTTAAGCACATCTCATGATTTCAGAGGCCTGATTCATGATTTCTGAATGCTTTAGGGCTCATAAGACTGAAAAAAGAAGAAATGTAATACAGGTCGAACCTCTCTAGTCTGGCACCTTCAAGACTTGACCGGTGCCAAACCAGAGAATTTGCCGAAACATGGAAGGTTAATATTGTCTAGCAGCATTAGCAACACTTCCATTGCTTACTGGGCCCCGAGAAGTCATTTAGAGGTATATTAGAGCTAAATAACAGCACAGAACACTGAGAGCCAAGATTGGTGGCTGTAAAAAAACTTTATGGGACCACAGAAAAACTGGCAACACCCATGATAAGTGGACATCCAGCTAACTAACATCATGCTGGACCACGGATGTTGCCAGTCCAGAGAGTGCTGGACTAGAGGCTCAACCTGTAAAATGTAGATGAGCATAGGGGAAAACTGTAGATATTTGCAGCACTGTTAGAATCACTCTAGGTATGTCTAAACTACATCTCTCTGTCGAAAGAGGGATGTAAATTAGGCAAATAAAGTTGTTCTGCTAATCAGCTGTGTAGCTCCATTTCAGATGGAAATATAAACATCAGCATTCAGTGGAATTTGCTGTCAGAGAGATTTCTGAATGCGCAGAGTATTTTAAAAATATTAAGCATTCACTTGTGTTTTAAAGAAGTGATTTTTTACAATTTGAATAAATGTTTGTTGGACAAATTATTTTTTTAATGCTCAGATCTGTAATGCTTTACTCATTCATTTCTTGGGATGCTTAGTTAGAATTATGGCCTTGCACATCTCTTCCACAATCACATCCTTCCTTTATACCTGTGGCCACAACTGATTATGGCACTTTCATTTTTCTACTGTCACAGCCAAATATGGGAATGGATTTTTTTTTATTTCATTGAAATTCATTCATATCTGTAGATGAATAGTAAGAACTTCAATTTTCTCCTTAATTTTGAGGCCTTAAAGACACAAAAATAGCTTAAATTAAAATAATCTTGTAGAACTTACAAAGTCATTGAAAGCAGAAACATGTGAGAATTATAGTCACTGAATATGAAAAAGAACTTTCACTGTGAAAAGTGCCTTACATGTAGTACAGTAGGCCTGTTTCAGATAGAATGAACACACTGCACAAGAATCAAAATGCCATGTGAATTTCTCACACCCCTGAAGTGACTTAGCTCTACCAACATATGTCTGTAAGGTACATCTGGCATTAGGACCCACAGTTTCAGTGGAATTGAAATCAAGAGGAGAAGGGGATTGGATCATGCCTGGTATTCAGTAAAATGCTATTCTTAAACTGTTGTGCTGGCCCAATACATTTCTGAGGAATTGAAACTTTTATTTTTATAAATAGGCAGTTGCAAGCACTTACCATCTGAATGTGATATAGCCCCAATCTGTTTTGTTAAATCTGTAGACAGAGTAAAATAATGAGTCAAATGCTGGTCCAACTGAAGTCAATGGAAATGTTGCTGTTGAATTCAGACCCAAGGTTCTGTCCAGTAATTCTTAGAGATACGATATGATGATTCCGAAGTCTGGTAATTGTAGTTTAAACAGCTATATTTGTTAACTATCTAACAGGTGATCATTTTGGTGGACATATTCTGTGCTCTTGGATTGTGGGCACTATTTGAGCAGAAAATCACGGTTTCCACATACCCTAATCTGACACTAAATGGTGGCTTTCGGTCAGATTTACATGCCCTGTATGAAGGGACAGATAAAAATTACCTGGGTAATTTAATAACAAAACGATATTTGGGTTTTGCTTTTCAATAGGTTAGCTTTGTTGTGGGTTTATGATCCAAAACCAACCTGCAAAATATCCCTTGACGAAGTTTACAAGGACAGTTTAAAAGAGCCTCTGTGAATTGTGACAAATCTATCTGTTGACTATGAGTTTCCTCTGCCACAGCACAGAAAAAGCAGGAAAAATGCTTGTGGGCATACTGATTAATAGGCTAGGGTACAAACAGCTACTGACAGCAACCAAGAGGCAAGCTAGGCTAGGTAGGGTTTTTTTTTTAATTTTCCCCCGGTTTCTGAGCTAAAAGAATTTTTAACTCTGGACATGGTTTATTTTGTAATTGGGAGGGGGCAATGAATGGATATCATCTCTAGATAATCTTATCTGCTTGTTTACAGAACAGAAGTAATATGAATGGACTGTTATTAAAGCCAACAATGATGGATTAGTGCAACACAATATAGCTCCACACACTGGACTTTGGTGTCACCAATATTTAGGAACAATAGTGTGGAGAGCTCTCCAACTCTGGCAGCCATTGAGGAAGTGGGTCTGGCCCACGAAAGCTCATCATCTAATAAACCATCTTGTTAGTCTTTAAAGTGCTACATTGTCCTGCATTTTCATCACTGTGCACCTTAGTCAAACTCCCAAGTCAATGGTTGTCTTTTTGTTTAGTGAGCTTCGATTCTGAACTCAGATCAAGTAAGCCTCTCAGGTTTCTGACACCCAAGTACCCATGATCATTGTTATGAGAGGATATCTGATTTGGAGTTTGCTGTCTGCCAAACGAGAACTGTGCTGGACTTGTCTATTTCAGTCAGATTACATCAAAACAACAATTACAGTTCTTTGTTTTCTGCTTCACTTGTACTTGTGAGAATTCCAGTCAAGGTGCAAAAGATAAAGCTGCTTACATTGCAGCTTTAGATGTTTGTGGTCTGGAAGGGGACAAAAGAAACCTGGGTTTAGGTTTTGTCCCCCTGCATTTCTCCTGCTTTATGACATATGACATATTCAGGAAAGGCTTCGACATAACCACAGTCAAAAATGAGAGGCGTGGTGGGTTTTGTCCCGTAGAAATCAGGACTCATCTCCCTCAGAACTTTATGGAGAGATAATGCAATTATGACATCACAAAACACTGAGGTCCAGTCTCCACTTAAAATGTTGCACCATAGCACTATAATGAAGATCCGCGTAGCTGATTGGAGAATGCTCCCCTGTCAGCATAGTTGATCCAGCACCCTGAGAAGTGGTAGCTTCACTTGCCAACATAGCACTGTTTACACAACAGGTTAGGTCAGTAACACTACATCATTCAAGTGGTTTTTTTTCCACATCCTGGAGATACAGTTATGCTGATATAGGTTAGTAGTACAGGCTGAACTTTCTGGTTCAGAACTCTCTGGACTGGCAACATCCATAGTCTAGCATGATTTTAATTAGCTGGATGTCCTCTTATCATAGGTGTAGCCAAGTTTCCTGCAGCCCCATAAAATTTGTTTACAGCCACCAGTCCTGGCTCTTAGTGTTCTGTGCTGTTACTTAGCTCTAATTTACCTCTAAAAATCTTCTAAGGGCCTAGTAAGCAGGGGAAGTGTTGGTAATGCTGCTAGACAATATTGACCTCCTGTGGTTTTGGCAAATTCTCTGGTTCGGCACCAGTCAGGTCCTGAGGCTGCTGGACTAGAGAGATTCAATCCATATAGCCCATGCCTGAGAGTTGAGCCTTGGAGAGGGACTGCTTACAACACTTTGCTTTTAAACATTTGTGGGGGGGGGGGTTAGCACATATTTAGCTCCCATTCTCCCCACTACTGAGCCCTAACCATCTCACCACCTCACCATCCCTTGCAGAATCCCATTCCGCTTCCGCTGAACCCCTGTGCACCAATCTTCCTCCCGCACCCAGATTTCCCTGCCCACATATTGACTGCACCACACAGAATTTTGGTCCATTTAAGGAAATTCTGCATTGAAAAGTTAAATTAAAATCCTGCAAAGTTCTGCATATTTGAATTGTCTAAATAACACAGAAACAACAGTATGAAAATGCCATTTTTAGCGTCTTTGCTAATTTATTTCAAAATGCTTGACAGCAAATAACTGAAAATAAGAGAATTTGTTACAGAATCATAGAATACTAGAACTGGAAGAGACTTTGAGAGATCATCGTTCAGTCCCCTGTCCTCATCACAGGACCAAGCACCATCTAGGTCATCCCTGACAGATGTCTATCCAACCTGCTGGAGTTTTGCATTATTATTTTTTTTTGAGAAATAAAAATGCAGAATTTTGAAGAATTTTAAAATATTGTGTGCAGAATATTTCAAATGTTGGTGCAGAATTCTTTCAGGAGTAACAGAGCTAGCCTCATGATGGCACTTCCAGCAGCTGAGATATCTGTGGGAGAATTTGTAAGGAATCACAGAACCATAGCCAGGCAGATTGGGCTGCTTTAGGAGGCTGTGTCCAGACTCAGGGGTTTTTTCGAAAAAAGTAGCCTTTTTTCGAAAAAACCTCACCTGCGTCTAGACTGCAGCCGCGTTCTTTCGAAATTAAATCGAAAGAACGCGGCTTTTCTTTCGATGGCGGTAAACCTCAATTTACGAGGAAGAACGCCTTCTTTCGAAAGTTCCTCTTTCGAAAGAAGGCGTTCTTGAATGTAAATAGGGCTTCTTCGAAAGAGAGCATCCAGACTCACTGGATGCTTTCTTTCGAAAAAGCAAGCCGCTTTTTCGAAAGTTCAACGTGCAGTCTAGACGCTCTCTTTTGAAAGAGGCTCTTTCGAAAGCATCTTTCGAAAGAGCCTCTTTCGAAAGAGGCTTGCAGTCTAGACATAGCCGGAGAGATTATTGCACCCAGCAGTGTAGGGGGCTGATACAGAGGAGGGATGGTTCCGTTCCCCCTACCTTGGGATAGTTCAGTCAACCTGCTGTCTTTCCTGCTGACGACAGACAACCCTCCCCCCAACACATTTCATTTGAAGAAGTGGCTGACAATACTAGGACACCCCTAGAACAATGGGGTTGAGAAAACTGCATTATGTGATGCTGTATCTGCTCCATGAGGTATTATAAACCTTTCCCAAGACACCTTCTGGCCAATTGCAAAGTGAGACAGCTACCCATAGTGCACTGCTCTGTGTCAAAGTAAGAGCTGCTAACGTGGCTGCACACTAATATGGCTGACACAAGGTGCTACTGTGCATGTGCAACAGCAATTTTAATTAAAACACTTCCATTGAAGCGACATAACTTTTGCTTACAAAACTTTGTAGTGTAGACAAAGCCTTAGACTTATTTCTGAAAGCTTTAGTCTCTTCCCTCCCCAGTGAAGGGATCAGAAAACTCTTATCCACTCACTTTGACTTTGAGGAAAAATAAGGCAAACCCCCCCCACACCTTAGATACTCTTATTTTAAATAATGTTAATGCACCCTACGTCCTCTCCCTTCCAGGCATTCCTTACATGCTGTAATGAAGACAAAGAAGTCCCAATGCCTAAGCATTTTGACTTCCCAGATAACAATTAACAAGAGACAGACAATTTCCTGTTTATGGACAATGCAAGCAGAAACTACATAGGTCTTACAGAAACAATGTTTTTTTTCCAGCAAACTTGGCAATACTCAGGCCTGTGTGCAAAGGCTGATGACTCATAACAGCAGCAGGAGCAGTAGAGGACAAGACAGATGTATTTGCATTAGCTTCTGCATCATGGCTTTTAAAAAAATGAAGTTGTTCCCTGCGATCATCTGTCTAAATCAAGGCTCAGTGGCAGTTAAATCTGCCTTTCCCCTGGCAAAAACAGAATCAGTTGATTTTTATGTCTATGGGGGGCCACTCAGCCCTGCTGGCTAACTTACATGTTGTTCACCTGAATAATGTGTTTTCCTCATCAAAATTAACACCTTTCACTTTCTCTTCCTGCTTATACTCTGCCATTCACTCATGATTTGATGCCTGTTTGTTATGACTACAACCAGCATAAATTCAGAGACATTTAAAATATAGCATAAGCATCCCGCTGA
Organism: Pelodiscus sinensis; assembly: GCF_049634645.1. Classification (NCBI taxonomy): domain Eukaryota; kingdom Metazoa; phylum Chordata; order Testudines; family Trionychidae; genus Pelodiscus; species Pelodiscus sinensis. The sequence goes on from NC_134716.1 coordinate 12,349,147, forward strand.
CTAGTTTTGACTAGTTGTGAGCAATTAAAATGCCATGTTTGGCAATGCATTTTGCCAGGACTGATGAAGTGAGGCTGTTTTACCTTCCAGCATTCTTTGTTCAGTTTGAAACCTCTCATTCACTAGCACCAAAAGATCAAAGCGGCTTCTATAGCTCTGCCAGGGGAATGGTGGAAAAATCAACATAAAAAATGATTTCTTTTTGCCTTTTATTTTTTGCCCACATTTCCCCCTTTTTTAAATAACAGAAAAAACAATTGTTTAAAAGGAGAAAGTTTTTGTTCAGATACATGAATAAACAAGATGAGTGGTTTAAATATCACAAGCTCTTTTTTTCTTTTGAAACAAAATACAGGACTATGTAGCACTTTAAAGACTAACAAGATGGTTTATTAGATGATGAGCTTTCGTGGGCCAGACCCACTTCCTCAGATCAAATAGTGGAAGAAAATAGTCACAACCATATATACCAAAGGATACAATTACAAAAAATGAACACATATGAAAAGGACAAATCACATTTCAGAACAGAAGGGGGTGGCGGGGGGGAAGGAAGGTAAATGTCTGAGAGTTAATGATATTAGAGGTGGGGAAAGCGCCGCGGGGGGCTCAACAAAGACACCAACTACCTTACCCATTACTAAGATAGCTTCCCCAATTATCACCTCTAATACCATTAGCTCACAGACATTTACCTTTCCCCACTTCTAATATCATTAACTCACAGACATTTACCTTCCTTCCCCCCCCCCCCCCCCGCATCCCCCTTCTGTTCTGAAATGTCATTTGTCCTTTTCATATGTGTTCATTTTTTTTAATTGTATCCTTTGGTATATATGGCTGTGACTATTTTCTTCCACTATTTGATCTGAGGAAGTGGGTCTGGCCCATGAAAGCTCATCATCTAATAAACCATCTTGTTAGTCTTTAAAGTGCTACATAGTCCTGTATTTTGTTTTAGCTACACCAGACTAACACGGCTACATTTCTATCACTTTTTTTCTTTTGTCTTTGTTCTGAGGACAGAAGAGTTTGTTTGCATTTCCTTTTTATACATAGGCATTCTTCCCACAATTTTCCCCATTTGGTCAGCTCCAGACAGCTAAAAAATAAAAGGGGAAAGGAGTCTTAACAGAGACATAAAACCCAAAGGCCTCTGTAGGAATACTTAATTCATTGTAAATTGGCTTAAATTTACAGATGGTATGTCAGATTTTAAATAACATCTACTTAAGGGTTTATAGTGGTTTAATTCTGGTTCCTTCTAAATCTGTTGTAATTCAAACTGTACAGGCAGTCCCCGACTTACGTGGATCCGACTTACGTCGGATCCCTAGATACGAACGGGGTGAGGCAACTCCCGCACATGCGCAGCAGCATTCCCGGGGCTCGCTCACCTGGGTCCTAGGATCCTCCTCCTCCTCGGGCCGGCTCCGACTGGGGTCCCGCAGAGCTGCCGGGCAGAGGAAAAGTGCCTCCCCACGCCCGCTCCCCCCCCCCACCCCCTGCCAGCAACAGGCTGCCCCCTCCCCTGAGCAACAGGCTGCCGAACAGACAAAAGCAGCCTCTCTGCCCCTCCTCCCCTCTATACATGCCAGGCTCCCGGAGCGCAGCAGCGTCCCCGGGGCTCGCTCACCTGGGTCCTAGAATCCACCTCCTCCTCCTCTTCGGCCGGCTCCAACTGGCCTCTGCCTGCAGCAGCTGGCCACAGGGACAGGGATCCCGCAGAGCTGCTGGGCAGAGGAAAAGTGCCCCCCCACGCCTGCTGCCCCCCCCCCTGCGGCCTCGCATCCTGCACGCCTCCCCTCTCCCCCCCTGCCAGCAACAGGCTGCCCCCTCCCCTGAGCAACAGGCTGCCGAACAGCAGACAAAAGCAGCCTCTCCGCCCCTCCTCCTCCTATACATGCTGGGCTCCCTGGGCAAACAAAGACTCCACCAAAACAAACAAAGTGCTGGCCTCATTGTGTTAGCAAAAAAAGGACCCTCCTCCTAGAACCCTGGGTGGTGTGTGGAAATAAAGCTATTAGCTCAAAGCATGGTGCAGAGCTGTTTGGTATTTGATGAGTTACTCCTTTAGTCCTGAGTTTGTCACAGGGACAGAAATAGATGTGAAATCTTCTGAACAGGGGAACAGACAGCAAAACAAACATTAGAGGGGAGTTAACTTTTCCCTATGCTATCCAAAACTAAAAAAAATGTTTGGCTAGAGTTTCCCCTACAATATGTACCAGTTCCGACTTACATACAAATTCAACTTAAGAACAAACCTACAGTCCCTATCTTGTACGTAACCCGGGGACTGCCTGTAATTTGTGTGTACACAAAGCTTGAAACCAGAGAAGTTAAATAAATGTGGCCAGTGCTGCTCAGTAAGTCAGTAGCAGAAAAAAGGAACAGAATTTAGGACTCCAGGGGTGTGTCTAGACTACAGGGTTTTGTTGACAAAAGTGGGCTTTTGTCGACAAAACTATACCTGCGTCTACAATACCGTAGCGTTCTGTCGACAGTAAGTTGACAGAACGCGGCAGTTTTGTCGACAGCGGTAAACCTCATTCTACGAGGAATAACGCCTTTTTCTGAAAATACTCTGCATGCAGTAGTGCCTTTTTTTAACAAACTGTTCTTTTTTGAAAGAGAGCGTCTAGACTCTCTTTCGAAAAAGCAGCTTGCTTTGTTGACAGCACTGGTTGTAGTTTAGATGCTCTTTTTCGACAGAGGCTTTGTCAACGGTATCTGTCAATAAAGCCTCTGTCGAAAAAAGCGCGCAGTCTAGACGTACCCCAGGATTCAAGGCTTTCCACCAATCTGTTGTTATATCCTCCCGGAATCTGCCCCAGGACCAATGCAGCCATTATTGGATCACTGGTTTCTGCTGCTGCTGCAACTGTGGTAGGGGCCAGGGAGAATATCTGACCTACAAAAAGCCTCTCCCTCTGCAATATGTAAATGACAAAGAATTACTAGAATAAAGAATAGTGATAGAAATGTAGCCGTGTTAGTCTGGTGTAGCTGAAACAAAATCCAGGACTATGTAGCACTTTAAAGATTAACAAGATGGTTTATTAGATGATGAGCTTTCGTGGGCCAGACCCACTTCCTCAGATCAAATAGTGGAAGAAAATAGTCACAACCATATATACCAAAGGATACAATTACAAAAAATGAACACATATGAAAAGGACAAATCACATTTCAGAATAGAAGGGGGATGCAGGGGAGGGGGAAAGGAAGGTATGTGTTCCTTCATATGTGTTCATATGTGCTCCTATGCTCTCTTTATGCTTCTGTGTAGGACCTAACTGAGCTCAGGTCTGCTAATGATTTAAAGAGCCCATACACCAGTGTTCATGTCTGAACTTCTATAGTCTCAGAATCAGAATGGTAAACATTAGCATGAAGGTATAGTAAGCTACTGATATGAAGATGTTCTGCACTGGTGTGGGAACTTTTAATAGTGGGGAAGCTGAAAGCCATTGAGCAAAACTGTAAACCTTTTATAGGAGGAAAACCTCTTCAAGGCAGGCTCTATTTCCAGCACCTCTATTTCTGTTCTGGAACCTGTAGCATAGGTTGGCTAGTAACAAATATACTGGTTCTTGGGCCATACCAGGACTTGGGCTGGGGCTCACTGACATATGTTTACTTACACTAACACTGTAATGTTGGGGAAAGGAGTCTAGAAAAAGTAGGATCAGTCAAAATAATAACCCAATTAAACTAAGAGATTCTTTCAGAGAAATCAAATGTAAGAGTTAATGCCTGCTTTGAATTTTATTATGGCATTTAGTTATGAAGCAGCAGGTTAGGGAAAAAAGTCCACTTCTGAATGACCAGAGGAGCTAGTGAACAGAAGCGGCAAACAGGAGTTTTGCAAGGGAATTATCCAAGTGAAGGAGGAGCGATTATGTGATGGTTGGGGTAAGTCTATTGTCTGTAGTGTGTGTGTTTGATGCCTGATGGAAAGATACCATCTGGTCTGTTTGTTTGAGCAACCATGTGCTGACTGTGTGTGTGCTGAGACCAGCTGTCTGCTAGGCAAGGGGGAGCTGAGAGCTTCTTAAGGAGACTTTGATCCCTATACCTTTTAACAGGCATCAACCTTTAACCATAGGGGGGCTACTCTGGAAGACCAGGACTTTAAAAAGCCTGCAATCAGAGGGATTAGCAAACAAGAGTGGCTAATGGGAGTTTTGCGAGCGAACTGGGATGAAGTTTGGGACACATAGGTACTAAACATTCCTTAAATGTAAAGCCAAATGATATGTAAAAACCCTTGACATAATTAAAACAAAAAGGCAATGGACTTCAGGAGTATAAAGATAATATAGGCAGTTACTAATGGGGGGAAATCCAGTTTATTGAATTCAGTGCAGCGTGTGTGATTACCTGCTTTAATTTGTTGGGTAACAGTTAACCATTTTTTTTAAGGGAACTCATGCCTCACTAATCAACTAGGACTTTTTGGGTCTGTCTAGACTACATTGCTTTTGTGAAAAAATTGCCCTTTTTTCGAAAAAACTTCACCGGCATCCACACTGCAATCGCGTTCTTTCGAAATTAAATCAAAAGAATGCAGGGGGTTTTTTGACATTGGTCAACCTCAAATTACAAGGAAGAATGCCTTTTTCGAAAGAGCTCTTTTGAAAAAAAGGTGTATGTGGACACAGAACAGGGACATTTTTTGAAAGAAGAGGCAATTGAAAAAAGCACAGGTGCCCTGGTAGCCATTCTGTGAATAGCAATCAGGGCTTTCTTTTGAGAGATCATCCATGCACTCTGGATGGACACTCTCTTTCAAAAAAGTAGATCGCTTTTTCGATCAGGTTTTGAAGTGTGGATGCTCTCTTTTGAAAGAAGCTTTCAGTCTAGACGTACCCTTTGAGGAGGTCAGCAAGCATGTGGACAAGAGGGATCCAGTGGTTATAGTGTACTTTATCATACGAGATTCCTAATAAAAGGCTTTTAAGAAACATATGTTGTCACAAGACAAGAAGGAAGGTCTTCTTATTGACTGGAAACTGGTAAAACATAAGAAACAAAGATAAGATATAATGGTCAGTTCAGAATGGAGAGAGGTAAATAGTCTGTTCTGAGACCATTCCTATTCAACATATTCATAAATGATCCGGAGAAAGGATTAATGAGTGAGGTGACAAAATCTGCAGATGATACAAAAGTACTCACGGTAGTTAAGCCCCAGGCAGACTGTAACAAGCTTCAAAAGGATTTCAAAAAACAAGGTGACTGGGCAACAAAATGGCAGATTAAATTTAATGTCAGTAAAGGCAAAATAATGAACATTGGAAAACATAATCCCAACTATACATATAAAATAATGGGGGTCTGTTACCACTCACAACAGAGATCTGTGAGTGGATATTTTCACAGAACTATCAACAATGACTCCATGTGCAGTGGCAGCCCTAAAAATGAACAGAATGTTAGGACTCATTAAGACAATAAGATAGATAGATAGATAGATAGATTAGATAGATATCATATTGCAACTACATAAATGCATGATACGCCCATAGATTGAATACTGCATGTAGATGTGGTCACCTCATGTTAATAAAGATATCATGGCATTGAGAAAGATTCTGAAAAGGGCATCAAAATGTTTATGGATATGAAAAGGCTTCTGTATGAGGAGAGATTAATCAGACAGACTTTTCAGCCTGGCAAAGAGATAACTGTGTGGGAGTACGTTTGAGGCCTATAAAATCATGACTGGTATAGAAAAAATAAATGAAGAAATGCTATTGACTGCTTCCTTAAGCACAAGAATTAGGGGTCACCAAATGATATTAGTAGGCAGCAGGTTTAAAAACAAACAAAAGGAAGTTTTCCTTCATACAATGCACAGATAACTGGTGGAACTCCTTGCTGGAAGATTTTGTGAAGGCCAAGGCTATAAAGGGTTCATAAAAAGAACTAGATACATTCATGGAGGATAGATCTGTCTGTGGCTATTAGCCAGGATAGGCAGGGATGGTGTCCTTAGACCAGAGATGGGCAACCTAGGCTACTGGATGAGTTGTATGAGTAGTCCTCCTTCATTTCTGTGGACCGCAAGATTGTTGTAACCAAGTCTGTCTCCTGGGACAGGGTAGCTTTGCTAACTGTGGGTTTTTATCTAGAATTTTCAGGTGTGCAGAGAGAACACACACCTCTCAGCACGCACCCACATCATGTGCCCTTGTTTTACAAACACTTTAGTAATACTGGTAGGAAAAAGCTACGTGGACAGAAGCATAGAGCCCCAATGGGCTTTATGCAACCAATAGGTTGCCAGGCTGGGAATAAGTGACAGGGAATGGATCATTTGAGGTATGTCGATACAGTAGCACATACCTCAAAATAAGCTATTCAATTTGAGCTACACAAATTGAGTAACTTATTTCGAAATAGTGCAAAATTTCGAAATAAGCCTATCTACATGGCATTTATTTTTAAATAAACTGCTATTCTGCTGACTTCTTTAATCCTCAGACAATGAGATTTACAGGAAGTTGGAGTAAGGAGCCCATTGTTTCAAAATAACGGGCTTATTGTGTAGACAAAACATAACGTTCTGTTCGTTCCTATTGGGGCACGTGGCATTGGCTACTGTTAGAAGACAGGATATTAGGCTAGCTGGACTTTTAAGGTCTGATCCAGTATGGCCGCTCTTATGTTCTTAATTCTAGAACAGGAAAATGACAAACAGAATATAACATCACTTTTCCACTTGTAACCAGATGCAGGTAAAAGTCAGAAAAGATTTTAAAAAGACAAAATTTCAAGTGCAACCATTGTACAGAACTGGGCTGATAGGAAGCTCTTTACTGCTTATATTAAATTGGCATGTCAATTAATCTGAGAAATTTAACATTTGATTTCCATAAACAGCTGACTGGCTTTAAGTGTACATGTTTGTTTATTGCACAAACTTGTACATTGTCTCTACTTATGTATATGTCTTAATTCACCTGTACAGTCCTGACTGTACTCTTCCTATATGCTTGTAAAGCTTTGATTGATCTTTATATTTGTACTAAGTCATTCAGTTGCAAGTACAGCTGAGGAAATAATTCACAATGAATAATTTAGTAGATAAATTGAGTCTGTCTGCTGTTCACAAAAATTGCATGAGCAGGTCTGAGTTTCACCAGATTTATTTGTTATATGACAATATTCAGCAATTTTTTAACACTGTCAATTGATTAGACTTTTTTCTACAAGTATCTGATATGTGAGCTCTGATAGGGTATGTCTACACTACCCTCCTAGTTCGAACTAGGAGGGTAATGTAGGCATACCGCACTTGCAAATGAAGCCCGGGATTTGAATTTCCCGGGCTTCATTTGCATAAGCGGGGCGCCGCCATTTTTAAAACCCCGCTCGTTCGAACCCCGTGCAGCGCGGCTACACGGGGCACGAACTAGGTAGTTCGAACTAGGCTTCCTAGTTCGAACTACCGTTACTCCTCGTGGAATGAGGAGTAACGGTAGTTCGAACTAGGAAGCCTAGTTCGAACTACCTAGTTCATGCCCCATGTAGCCGCGCTGCACGGGGTTCGAACGAGCGGGGTTTTAAAAATGGCGGCGCCCCGCTTATGCAAATGAAGCCCAGGAAATTCAAATCCCGGGCTTCATTTGCAAGTACGGTATGCCTACATTACCCCACTAGTTCGAACTAGCGGGGTAGTGTAGACATACCCATAGTTATTTGTAGTGGCCAGAAAAGTCATACAGTATGTAGCGCCCCCTCTCCACCTGGTTTCCTTCTTTAATGCCAGTCTGCTTACAGGTTTTGGTGGACAGGTCTAGGTTCTTCTGGATCCCGCCACCCACTCAACTTTATTTTTTCCTGTGGATTTATTTGGTGGTGCCTCCACCCCCCTCACTTCTTCCTGGCAGGGTCACCAGGGCAGCTTGGGAGGAAAATTCTAACCCAGGGGAATCCCCACGTACTTGCCAGATAGTTGGAAACTCCCAGAAAATAACACAAACACATACACTATATTAAACACAATTATGTTAAATAGGCGACAAATATAACATAACAGTAAAACACTATTTTTAGGTTCACCGATGCCCAGCAACTGTAAGGTTAGTGTCCCATTGGTACGCATACTTTGTTGGGGCCCTTGATGACTTATGATCACAAATTTCCTCTCTGCAGTGGTTTAACAGTGGGGCTGACTGGGTTGAGTACAGCCCAAAGGACTCACAAGTGGAAGAAGGTGGTAAATCCCTCCACAGGTTTAATATGCAGCAGGTTATAAAATCCCCAAACAAATTTCCTGACTGATTAACTAAAAGATGGTGCACTCACACACTCCAGGAATGAGCTTCAGGTTCAGGGATGACTCAGTCACTGCAGAGGGGCTGCTCTGTTCTCGCAGGGATCCTCTTCAGGCAGGAATCAGGTTGCTTGGGTCCCAGAATTTCCCCTCACCGCAAAGGGGTGCAAGGCTCAAAGTGAAGGTTACACAACTGCACTAAAATTCAAACTGTAATCTCCTACCCCAGCATTCAGACACACACACAGCAGGCAGCAGCCCTGAACTAGCAGACAGAGCAAAGCTGACCATGTGGTGGTGACTGGTCTCACCTAGGGAGCTCCACCTGGCTGGGGAAGCCTCCCAGCAAACTCCACAAACTGGGAATCAACGGTGGAGAAATAAAACCCAGCTGAGGGATCTTGCTTTCAGGTCCCTAGAGGCCAGTTCTCAGGGGGAAACCCTGTATGCAGGCCTAGCTCCCACACAGCTTCCCCTGCTGGCTCCGACTTCTCAAACAACGGCTCCTCCTCCCCCTCCTGAACTTCCTGGGGAGGGGCACCTCATGCCCTATGGGTTGCTGGGCGGACTCTGTCCCTGGTAGGGAGGGGGAGCCAAGGCAAACTCAGCGTGCCTGTCCCTGAGCTGCCAGCAGACAGAGCCCCGGGACTCTAGGTAATCTCCTTGGGGGTTACAAGTATTTCTGTTTCCCTGAGGTATAAGTTTGCAAGCACTTTTGACTCAAGTACTTGCCAATATGACTGTAAAACTCAATTTCTATTTAGCATCTCAGTTGTGATTTTCAAATTTTCTTTCCATCAATATTGCCAGTGAAATCATATGAATATTCACAGAAAGCAAGCTCTGAATTCATGGGCTAAGTTATTTAATTTAAAAATTTAAACAAATATTCATGGAAATGTTTCTGCAGATGTTGCCTTCACTGATTTTTTCAAAGTATTTTGCTTATGGCACCCCCTCTGCTGAGTTATAGTGCATTTTGGGGCCATTTAGATTGGCTTACCAGTGGAAGAGAAATCAGTGATATGAAATCTGGGAGTATTCTTTTAACTTGTCTTATTTATATACACACATGTATGCATATTCTGGAACAGAGGCGGTCCAACAGCATTGGCAACATTTCCTTTTATGGAATATTACCTCAGAATTAATTCCTATGTACCAGAGAACTTTACCTCAAGAAATGTCTCTAATCAGAGAACATGGCAAAGACCCAACTCTTTCTTATTCTTACAAATACTTTATCCCAGAACTGCTCCTTCTTCAGCACACTTTGTGATTAACAAATTAATTCAAGGATCGATGAAGCGCCCCCGCTCTAGGCCCAAGCACCCTAAAAGCTCCTTCCCTCCCTTCCCTCCCTCCCCCAGACGTAACTTTTCTCTAGCTCGCTAACAGCTGGGAACAGCAAGACCTTGAAGTTGCCTAGTTACTATCAGGGGTATAGAAGAAGAATTCAGATGTGTTTCTGTAGAAGGGAGGAGGAGGGGGGCTGGCAGCATGTCCCAGCGTGGGAAACTTGCTACAGTTCACTATATTCCTGCAAGTAAACAACTTGGCTGTGTCTACACTGGGCCACTTATTCCGGAAAATCAGCCGCTTTTCCGGAATGAGCTGTGAGCTGTCTACACTGTCCCTTGAATTTCCAGAAAAGCAACGACGCTCTACTGTACAAAATCAGCCGCTATTCCGGAAAAGCTACGCTGCTCCCGCTCGGGCATAAATCCTTATTCCGGAACACTGTTCTGGAAAAGGGCCAGTGTAGACAGCGCAGTAGTCTTTTCCGGAAAAGCGCGTCTACATTGGCCACAGATGCTTTTCCGGAAAAAGGGCTTTTCTGGAAAAGCAGCCTGCCAATGTAGACGCTCCTTTTCCGGAATAACTGAAAACGGAATAGTATTCCGTTTTAAGCATTTCCGGAAATTCATGCCAGTGTAGACACAGCCCTTGGGTATATAAGGAGGAAAAACTGCTTACGTTGGTGTGCTTGATCTGAGGTCTAGTCTCCTGGCACCTATTTGAGCATTCAAATAAACTTTTTTTTGCTTCTCCACACCGGTGTGTTTATTGGAGCGGGCACACCGGGCAACGAACCCAGCTGTTGCCCCCCCTTGGACACTGTGTGCTGGCAACAGGACCTCCAGGTTAGCATTTTCTGAAATGCTTTCAGCTCCACATGCAGAGGTGGGTGATCACTGTCTGAAGCAAGTCCCCCCAGAGCAGCTGCAGGCTGGGAGGGGGCAGGTGAAAGCTGTGAGACTGCTTCCTCCAGGCTGCTTCCTCCAGGCTGTGAGACTGCTTCCTCCAGACTGTGGGGGTTGGGCAGGGAGGAGGCAGGCAGTTCAGGGCCTGAGCAGTGAACATGCATACCTGGATCCCCCCTCCTGGGAGGAGCTGCCTTCTGAGGATTGCAGCCCTGGCCCCTCAGGAGGAGCTGTTGGCATGGGAGCATTGCCACTGCCCCCTGGGATGAGCTACCGCCAGAGCAGCACCACCCTCGCTGCCACAGGCAACCCTGGTAAGCCCCCTTACCTCCCAGCCTCCTGTCCTGAGCCCCCTGCCCCGAGTCCTGCACCTTCAACCTTCCTTGACTTCTGGTCCACCGCCTCCTTCCCCCTGATTTGAGCCTCCTCACATCTTCCAACCCTCTACCCAAAGCCTCTCCTTCCCCTCAACTCTCACTCCAGCCTTAATTTTCCTTCATTGTTAAAAATACAATTATGGAAATAAAGCATGTACATTTTTAATGTATTACCTCCCAAAACAACAAAAAATCCTTCAGCTAAAACCCAAGCAATGCCAAATACATCTGCTATTGCTACTACATAATTAGATCAGCCTTACACTTTGAATGCTTCATAGAGTTTTGATCAACCCATTTTAGAACAAGGTATATCAAAATTAAAATAGTACAGAGAGGTAAATGAAAATGTTTAGGAGTATGGAAGAGCTTCTGTATGAGGAGAGGTTTTTAAAAAACTGGTACTGTTCAACTTAGAAAAGAGGTGACTAGGATATGATAAAAGTCAATAAAATTATGAATCATTGTGAAGAGAGTAAATGGGAAAAAATAATTCTTTTTTAAACTCAGTTATACCTGCGTATTTACTGCTTCACATAAAATGCCAACCAAAGGCCACCCAAAAAAATTAATAGGCAGCAAGTTTGAACATACGTAAGGAAGTAGCTAATCATATAATCCACAGTCAACTTGTGGAGTGCATGAGTATAACTGTGTTCAACAAAGAATTACACAGGTTCATGGTGGATTGGTCTGTCAGTAGCCATTAGATAAAATGGTGTGTATTCCTTAACATCTGAAAGAAGAAAACTCTCAGTAGACAAAGGATTGATCTGTATTTGACAGAGGGGTAATAGAGGCAAAGATATTAACTCTGCCAGGATCACATAGCAGCCTGTAGCAGAGCTAGGAATTTGACCTTGATCTCCTGAGTTCCTGTGCATTGCCTAAACCACAAAAGTACATTTCCTCTCCCTTTTCTTTCAGAAAATATTCTCATTTTGTAGTCCAGGGACACAGATACAAATATGCAAATGAAGCACTTACATTGAAGTATATTTTAAAACCTACAAGCTTGCTGAGGATTTTTTTCCCATTTTGATTACCTTGCCATTAATTAATTAACCTATAATATGGGATACATTTTTAAAACTAATTGAAAATCTCCTTCATGAATAATACATTATAATATGCAGGGGGAGGGGGAGAAGCATTCTACTTGCATTTTTATTCCAGCTCTAAACTTAGTAATTCTATCTGAAGGAGAAACAAGTTGTATTTCAAGTGTTGTGAATATGCTCACTCACTCACATTCTCACACATGCCTGCAGAGTGATTTGTGTGTGTGTGTTTGTGTGTGTAGAATATCGGCAGAATGATTGCATGCCGATTTGCTCATATGCCCTTTTGGCATTGGCTCAGGTAGTCTTAATGGCTCAAAGGCTCAGGTCATTGAATTTCCCAAGTGATTAGGGAAAAATGGAATCTTGCTTTAAATACCAACAAGCTTGAAATGTAGTTATTTGAAAATTAGTGCTCCACTCCTACAGAGATGAAAGAGTAGCCTTGTCAACAAAGTCAGCATGAACCATACCAAGACAGATCAGAAAAGGAGTTTTTATATAGTGTGATGTTTAAGGATGGAAAAAGTCAAACCTCAAAGCAGGGGGAATCTGTGCATGCATTAACTGTGTTGAAATATGAAAGGTATATACCGATGAAAATGTTGGTATATAGATTGTATTGTTTTCCAGCTGACTTAATATGACAACTAAAGCCAGTTGAAAATGATCTGTCAAAAACACTTTGCCAGCAGAAAAAGATGCTAAATTTGTTGAGTAAATTATTAATTGCAAGGTCCAGTCTTAGCTCAAGTGATAACAACAGCTTTTTGCAACTCATCATTCCAAGTGGTGCTTGTCTTTTGATGTTGCTAAACTAAAAATATTCCTGTGTTTCATATCTTTGAAGTGTAAAATCTTCAAAGATAGTGCACGAGACTGGGATTCGGGGGTGCGGTTTCAATTCTTGGGTTCTGCCCCTGGTTTTCTGGGTGCCTATGGGCAAGTTATTTGCCCTCTCTGTAACTGAGTATCCCCATCTGTAAACTGGGGGTAAAGATACCATGCTTTAAAACAGTGAAGAATAGATGAAACTCATATATGTATTGTCTGTTCTGCCACTGGATTAAATTAGATACAAATTTCAAATATTTTCTCGCTGCTGCAAAATTTTAAACCTGCAGAATTCAGTACATTTCTGAAAAAATTAAGGATATTTGCAACGGAATTATATCCAGTATGGTGCACATTTGGAGCCAATTATGACACCTTGGGAAATTCTAACACTAGTTTGCTTCCAGTCATTTGCTTTGTAAAAAAAATCATTATTAGCTTTACATTACTACTACTACTAATTAATAATAATACTGCTTGAACTTCTGTAAAGCTGAACTGCTACTGAAATTGGTTTAGCAGCAAGCTCAAATAAGAGCAAACTGTGTTCCATATTTATTGAGCCAGTAGAACACCGTGTAAAGAACAAACTCTGTTCAGGAATGAGCCAGTGGTACCTTTTGATTTAGTGTCTGTGGTGTAAACAAGGCTTAAGATGTGCCAACCTATTATTGTCCAGTGTGGAATGGCTCATAAGTCGCAGGCATTTTGGCTAACTGTAGTGTTACTCTACTGGCTCTAATGTAGATGCATCCTTGACCTCTCCTCTCAAGCCAGGAATGTTTATCATAGCACTGAAAACATTACAAATTTAAAAAAAACAGATGAATATGAATAATTTCATGCTTGCCGGTCAGATGAATGAAGAATAAAAGTGACGTGTTTTACATCTTCAGAATGATCAAATCACTCACTAGAAACAGAGTTGGGCCCAATCCAGTAATATTTATTCCACTCTAGTTGTGGACTAAAGTACAATGAGACCAGATTCTGAACAATCCTGTGTTTTTCTTTTGTGAAAGCCAGGCCTAAGAGATGTTTTACCAAAACATATGCAGTATAAGGTTTGTTAATTTTATATTACAATAGCATAGTGAGATCAGGCCCCTACTACTTTTACCACTGTAGAAATGCAAAAAGAGACAGTCCCTACCATAGAGGGCTTGCAATCTAGATCAGACAAAATCAAAGATTTGGCACAGAAAGAGACAAAGAGAGCTGCTCATTAAGTTAGACAGCAGGTCAGTGGAGTATGTCTACACAGCAGTGTTTTTTCAGAATCATGACAGTTATTCCAAAATAACATAGTGCGCCTCTACACTACAAGCCTTTATTTCAAAGTAATATTGAGCTAGAGGACTTCTTATTCTGACTCATGGTAACCCTCATTTCATGAGGAGGAGTAAGGGAATTCAAAGGAAGAGTATTCTTCCTTCGACTTCCTGCTGTGTAAATAATGCCAAAAGCTGAATTAAGCTATTTCAACTTAAGCTATGCAATTGGTATAGCTGAAGTTGTGCAGTTTAATTAGGGATGTGAACGACTATTCAACTAGTCGACTATCCGATAAGCAAATGCTTTTCAGATAGTCAACAGGCTAGTTGACTAGTCGCTTCCCCCCCTTGCTGCGTCTATTAGAAAGAGGGGGTAAAAGTGGAGGGGTACTTCAAAGCAGCAGATCCACGTGGAGCCTGGGGCCAGACCTCGGGCTCCCTGTGGTGCTGCCGCTTTGAAACGCTGCATGCAGCCCGAGGCCAGCTAGGGTGTCCCCAGGCTGCACATGGCGTTTCAAAGAGGCAGTGCCACGTGGAGCCCAGGTTCAGCTGGGGACTCCCCCACTGACCCCGCGCTCTGTGTGATGCTGCTGCTTTGATGCCGCATTGTCATGATCATGAGGGATGGGCAGCAGCCTGGGGACGAAGGGGTTAACTGTACCTAGCCAGGTATCTGCTTAGCCAATAGAAATGCAGATAGGGATTTCAAACTGAGACAAAGGAATTTTGGGGTTTATCCTTCCTTTGTCTCAGGGCAGTTTCTCTCCAGCTACTGAGAGGGACAGACAAAATGTCTTGCTCCAAGAAAAGAGTATTAACTATCTATAAGTAGGGTAAAGTTTAGATAAATCTATTAGGTTTTATTGTTCTATGGTTTGGGAATGGGAATCTGATGTCTGTGCATTTAAAAATGGGTTTTTCTCTCCTTTGTAACTAAGTTTTGGCCCATGGTGGAATCACTCATGGGTATATTAATTGGTGACTTTTCCATCTAGTCATTATGCATGTAATAGGAGGATTGTGGTGATGATAAAAGTTCTTGCTCTTTCTTTTTTATTAACCTGGTATTGGTTAATTTTTGTGTCCTGGTTTTACTGTAGGGCTGAGATTTCCCAACTGATCTCTCCCCTGGCTTTCTTATCATTAAGATGCCGCTTTGAAATGCAACAGGGAGCTTGATGCCGGGCTCCCCACGTGGATGCAACTCAAAATGGCAAGTGAGATTCCTGAACAGGGCATACTTCTCATGTTCCTATTACCACCACCACCTTCTGTAGATTACAAGCTCTCTCTAGTCATTGAATTGCAGAACATTTTTCTGTTGGAAAATGCCAAATAATCGAAATAGCAATGTTCTGTGGGAATATGTCGACTTCAGCAAAAGCCTGGCAGGGTTCCAAAGGAAGTCTACCCAGTTCTGTGCCAGCTAACATTTGCCTCTTTTTTTTTTATCTGATTGTGGCTATTTTTCTTCTGCTCCAGCTTTCCAGATTGGACAAATAAAGTATTTAAAGAAGTTTTATAGCTCTATTGCCCCTTTTTACTTCTTTTTCCGAGGTTATTTTATTTAAGAATAAGGTCTTTTCCCTCAACTACAGCATTATTTTTCCTTCAGCAAACTTCACATTGTCAATCCTAAAAAAGATACTTTAGCTGATAAATGGATTTAAGAATTTGATTCCAAACCAGATAAAACATGTCCCATGGATAGTATTTCTTTCTTATCTCTAAACAGTAGCCCAATGTCTGTGACTCTGTAACGCTGAAATGCTGTCTGTTCCCTCTGGCCGGTGCTGCTGCCTCCCGCCGTGGCTCTTGGCTGACTTCTGTGCCATTCAGCTGGGCTGCCGTGGGGGAGCAAGTGGCGAAAGCAGCCGTTTAGGCGCTGCGGTCCCCATGCAGCACTCCCGTGTACCCTGGCTTCGTAGTGAGTAGCGCAGAAGTCAGCCGAGCGCCATGGTGGGAGGCAAAGGCGGGCGAGGCGCTGACGTGTGGCGTGACAGCAGCTCCAGGCTACGCCCCCTGGCTGTGAACCGCAGTGGTGCTCAGCTGACTTCTGTGCCACTCAGCTGGGCCGCCATATGGGAGCACATGGCGCAAGCAACCATTTGGGCTCCGCGGTCCTCCAAGTGAGAGGCAGGAGGGGGAGGAGAAGAGAGAGAGAGAGAGACAGAGAGAGAGGCAGAAGGCGGAGAAGAGCTGAGAGAGAGATGGGGAGGCAGTAGGAGGAGGAGAGAAAGAGAAAGAGAGATGGAGCGAGAGACCAGAGGCTCCGGAGCGAAGACCGATGTGGAGGAGAGACCTGAAAATCCCGTCTTATGACAGGCTAATTCGCTAGTCTCTAAATAGTGTTGTCTCTTAGATCTAACCATTTCCAAGTCAACTGTAAACTACTTGCTCTTCTACTCAAATCTGAAGAGTCCATAACAATACGATCTGGACCTGAGAAAATATGTCATCTTTATAAATCCCCTATACTGCACCTCCATTCATCAGAGCTGGACATTACATTAAAGAGTCCTGGTAAATCTGAATACAAGCAACTCTTCCTTAGATTATTATTGCAGCCAGAGAGATTCTGTAAAGTCTGTCAAATATTGTCAGTACTGACATGTTTTCTGGTCCATCTAGAATGCTTGCTACTGTCTGCCAGGTCTCTGTGCACTTCACTGTCACTCTTTATTGCATCTTCTGCTCTCATTCCAAGTGCAGAATTCCCAGTGTCTTCTGCAGTTGTTTGCACAGAATACATAATAAAGACTTGTAGTATGAATCAAAGAAGAGAATTTGATGCTTGGATTTGGTTGTCTAGTGAGAAATCACAAAGATCCCACTTGAATTTTCTTAACTATTATTAAATACATATAATGAAAATGCACATCTGTGTCTTAGACCCAACACCATGCATTTAAGTGGAATTTTAGTGATGTATAAATGTTATGCAATCTGTATGCACAGTAGTGAATTCCAGCTTATGAGTCACAGATCAAAACAACCAGTCTCACTGTCTTCCTGATGTCAGATCTGTACTATTCAAAGAAAGTTCTCAATGCTACTACAACATACTATGTTATAGAACAGTCACTGGCTACATCTAGATAGCATCCCTTTTTCGTAAAAGGGATGCAAATTAGACGTATTGCAATTGCTAATGAAGCGGGGATTTAAATCTCCCCCACTTCATTAGTATAAAAATGGCTGCCACTTTTTTTTGGCACGGAGCTTTGCCGGAAAAAAGCGCCAGTCTAGACGCGGATCTTTCGGAAAATAAAGCCTTTTCCAGAAGATCCCTTATCCCTCTTAAAATAAGGTGCTGTACTGAAGTCCTAAATTATGTTGCTCCATGGCGATAGGTTACTCCCTTTCAGCACAGTGGGAGGCTGGGTGGAAAATGGTGACTCTTCAGCAATGCCCTGCCACATAGCTGTGGCTAGCTCATAATGACCTGATCTGACCTAGTCATTTTACTGATGTCTGTTGAACATTTGCAACATGCTTTGGTGCTGTGTAAGACATAAGAGGGCAGACAGTGACCTCAGGCTCTGCCTTCAGCAAGAGGCAGCATGAGAGCTCTCCCATTCTGTGAGTAGTCTTAGCAGGCATTGCAATTCAGAAAGCCCCTCTGCTTCATTTGTGGGGTATTTTTTTGGGTGGGGGAGTAAGTCATTTCACCTGTTTTTGTGGATAAACTCTGCGGCTGCGTCTAGACTGGCATGATTTTGCAGAAATACTTTTTTGTGGAAATACTTTTAATGGAAACGTTTTTCTGTTAAAAGTATTTCCACAAAAGAGCGTCTAGATTGGCAAGTGCCTTTGCGCAAAAGATTTGCTTTTGCGCAATAGCATCTGTGCCCAGTATAGACACGGTTTTGCGCAAGAAAGCTCCGGCGGCCATTTTCGCCATTGGGGCTTTCTTATGCAAAAAATTCCTATCCCTGTCTACACTGGCCCTCTTGCGCAAGAGGGCTTTTTCCCGAGCGGGAGCATCAGAGTTCTTGTGCGAGAACACTGACAATCTTACATTAGATCATCAGTGTTCTTGCGCAAATTCTCGCGGCCAGTCTAGATGCACCCTGTGTATAGTCAGCTATTCTGTCTGCATAGGCAGAGCACAGCCCAGGCTACTTTCCACTTTCCACAATCTTCTTTCCTACTTGTTAACAGAGAGAAGCCTCAGACAGGTAGTCTCTGTTGTGGCCAGAGTCTCAATCTGAGTAGTAGCTGAGGGAAGAGGGGGAACTGCATGTGGAAAATCTACATTCAGATAAAGACAACCCCTGCTCCTCAGAATGACAATATAAGAAAATGGCATAAGACTCAGCAGCCAAACCAGGGGGAAAAATTCTCTGCGGTAACTCAGGCTATGTCTAGACTACACGGCTCCGTCGACGGTGCCATGGAGATGAGTTTACTAGACATAGGAAAATGAAGCAGCAATTTAAATAATCACCACTTCATTTACATCAAAATGGCTGCCGCGCAGTGCCGATCAGCTGTTTGGCGGCATAGTGGAGCAGTCTGGACGTGCCGCAGTCGACAAGGGAAGCCTTTGTCGACCGCTCCGGTATGCCTCGTGAAATGAGGTTTACTGGAGCAGCCTACAAAGGCTTCCCTTGTTGACCGTGGCATGTCCAGACTGCCCCGCTGCGCCGCCAAAAAGCTGATCGGCACAGCAGGGCAGTCTGGACATGCCACGGGATCAGAAGGAAACTCATCTCCATGGTGCCGACGGAGCCGTGTAGTCTAGACATACCCTCAGAGCCCTCTCCCCTCTCCAGTTATTAGAGCTGTTTGCTAATAGCAGTTGTAAAGAGGCTATTGGCCTAGCTTGCCTGCCAGATATGGTTTAAAGTATGAACCAATGTAAGTTATGAAGCAAGGTAGGATTTGTGAGGGCAGTCTTGCTATCTAGAGCTAAGTACATGAATACATTCCTAAGAGGAGGGTACAGAATCCCTTGTAAAATAAGGATTCGATGATGGGATAAAGAATGAGGATTTTCTGTTCAAACTATCAGGAATGAGGTAGGGAACTAATACCATCTGGAATGTAATATGCAGCTTTTTTATCAATGCATAAAAGGAGAGAAATAGGACAGGGAGATTACTCCCATTTTTAAGGTTGTCTGAATCTTGTATGATATTCTGGCCCTGGTCTGTATTGGCAATGCCTCCCTACTTTGTCATCCCACATTTTATAAGTGGACACCAACTTTGTATGTCAAAGTAATATCGTGCTATATTTCCTACTTTGGGTGTTGTCAGCATCAACGTTTGTTCCCAACCTTAATTGTAGTACATTAATTCTTAACAGCTTCTAGGTATATTAAATAATAATCTGTGCAAGGTCAAATACATCTTCGGAAACACAGGATGTATGAGTTTGCATATATAGTTCTGCATGACAAACCTGGATACTACTGAAGAAAGTGTTTTCAAAGTGCATATTTCCTTCTCTGCCATTACGCAGAAGAAAAAAGAATTACTGTTCCTTACCTTAACAGGTGAAAGGACAAAGCCAATTGCTTCCTGAAAAACAGACAAGGTTATTTTGCATTCATTGAGACCAAGAGAGTTGTAAGATTTCATAAAGAATTACACATTTATATGGACAGTGAAAACATTCTCAGGTGCATTACATAAAATATCAAATATAGGAAAGGGGTAATGAGCCCTTTTGTTTCAGGGCATAAGCCAACCACTAACTGATGAGGTTGGGTGGAAATCTCCCCTAAGGGCAGGTTATTCAATTACTGTCCACACCTGGGTTTCTTGTAGCTTCCTCGCAAGTATCTGTAATTGCCTTCTCTAAGTGTTTGGGATGCTGGATTACACAGACCATTGATCTGACATGACATGGCATAATTCTTATGAGTGTATAGTTTGTTTCAAAAATTTATCTATTTCATAGTGTCAGTTTGTCCTGAAACTTTCACTGATTCTTGGGTCATGTGAGCTCTTCATTTAGCTTTTATTTAATCATTTCTCTTAAATGTACAGTGAAGTTTCTTATTATTTCCTTCTGCTCTCAGGTAGTCTGGCTCCAGACAGTTATAACACAATAATTAAGATGTCTGCCATCACCTGTGATGCCTGCCACCTCACTAAGCTTCATTTAAGAATGTGTTTAAAATGATGTTAGAAATTGTAGCTTATCCTACATCTCCATCCCAGGCACTTGCTACTTCTATCCTGAAATAACGTATTAGCCCAACAAAAATTCATCCAAATGGACTGTGTAGGGGGGGAGGGGAGGGTTTTATATGATCTATGTTTCAAAGGCAACTGCACTGGTACTTCAGGATTTTGGATAATAAATTCTTGTGCTGAGGTCTTATAGTGCCAATACTTGCTGCCTCCTTAACCTGCCCTGGGATTTGGACTGCCCAATGCTAGAATGTGTTCAAACCAATCCAAACTAGCGTCAGTGTGGAGCAGAGCATACGTATCTGACTGGGATGTGGCAGGCAGTGGGTAGGACATGCAGTGTCAAAATTTAATAAACTGGCACCGTGTTGCAAAGCTGGGAGCCATTAATTTAAGTCCTGCCAGGCTGATATATGCATTTTTTTTATATTGGAAAAGACGTGGTAAGGGAGAAGTGGAAAAATACGAGTCTGGTTCTGCACAATCATAGATACACTGAAGTTCCATTGACTGCAGTGGGAAAACTCATTTTCTCTAGAAAATGCTACTTCAGTGAAAGTCAAGAATTTCCCAGAGCACTAGGCTGAGATCACAGTTATGCACCAATGAGCTTTAAGGTGATTAAAACCTTCATGAGTGGAAAGAGAGAAGGAGAGTTTCTATCATTGTATCTAAATATCAAAGAATATAATTGTAAGTAGTAATAATCCCTCTAGTAGTTATTTGTATCAAATCCAAGAAAAATGGATAGAATAATCATGGTTCTCTTTTCAAATACAGTTTTCAGTTATTATCCTTTTAGAGTTTCATCACCAAGGTGGTTAAAAACAAATGCTGATTCCCCCAATTTTAAGATTAAACTAAGATCTATATTTAACTGTCCTTCAGCAAAACTCTGAGCACCGCAGAAAACACTAGACCATGGCAGCATTCCTCATGTGCTATAATTATTAAGAACAGTTGAAGACTGTGCCTAGCAGCTTTTCTAAAAGAGTGCAAGGTCATTGCACAAACCATACAGGATAGAGAGGAGCAATGTTGTAAAATGCCCCAATCCTGTAGAAGCAGTTTCTGAAGCAGTGATATAGATGGGGCAGAGACCAAAATCTGACTACAAATGCTCAGCAGAGAAATCTCTACTGCAGTCAAGCCCCAACACCTCTGCTGTCTCCCACACGTCACAGTGAGGCTTTTCTTGATAGAACAATCTCCATTGGTGCAGGATCCACTGAGGACTGCTAAACCACTGGAGAAAATTAGAGCATCAATGGGGGGTGGGGAGCAGAGGAGATCCAAGGTCCGAACCAATTCATTGACACCCTCCCCTTTAGCACTGCCCCTTGGGACTCATTACTGATTTTAACCAGCCTAGGTGAGAGAAAAAACATGCCCTCTAATTATTTAACATTCCATTCCATACTTACTTACAATCTGGTTATTTACTGTAACGTCAGTCACGATCAGAAGGAAATCTGTCATTTGAATATTAGACAGCTCAACAACATCAATTATTTTCAAGGAGCCATTTTATTATCCTCAGTCTCAGGTTACCTTTCTTTTCCCTGCCTGTCAAGGTATCACTATGTCCACAAAATATAACAGCTAGATAGTTTGTCCCTGTCCCCCGCTTCCTTCCCCACTACTACATGGTGGACATTCTCTGGGAGGGGTGAGGGAGAGAGAAATAATAGAACTACAACTGAGCACTACTATGGATTAGGGAAAAGAGCCCCGAGCTTCTCAAAGGTGACATGAAATGTTCCTAAATCTAGATAGATAGGTCTACAGTAGATCTATGCTTGTATTATTTTTCCTTTTTATTGATTTCTCCTATGGTATCAAATAGATGCTTCTCATGCACTTGCCATTTTTATTTCTGACAGTGCCTGAAGATGATGTCTGTAATAATGTCCCTGACCTGAAATGACAATGTGAAACAGGAATGAAAGGCTCCCTAGGGAAATAATTGCTGCTTTCCATCTTGTATCCTTGATGGCAATGATGTAATTGTTGGGCACTACATTGCATTTGTGAGGATGGTTGTGCAGAGTTTATTTGGGTGTCTAAATAAATATTCTTACCAATCTCTCTTCATATTAGCTTGAAAAAGTCCTTGCTGATCCCAGATCCTATACTAAATCATTCCTCAGCTTCAGTGAAGACAATCTGAATGGCTATCACTGAAATATCCCAGAAGAGTGACATAAATGACAGCAAAATTGCATCTTATAGGGAGGTGTCCCCTTCCAGAAATCTACAGAATATCTCCCTTAAGTACAAGCATTGAGTGTTACACAGTTGCTTCATCTAGACTACGATCTTTTTCCGGAAGAGGAAATGCAAATGAAGTGCTCATTAGCATTTCTTGCTCTCTTATTTGCATATCTGCTTCTGATCCTTTTTGCAGAAGAGGTTTTTGCACAAGAACCCTTATTCCTCAAAAAATGACGTTTACGGGTTTGCACAAAAACCTCTTCTGCAAAAAGGATCAGAAGATGATATGCAAATGAGAGCACAAAAATGCTAATGAGCACTTCATTTGCATTTCCTTTTCTGGAAAAAGATCGCAGTCTAGACGTAGAGAGTGAGAGGTACCTCACTTTGTACAAGGAGCATACATAGGGATTTAATACAGAATTGATTTCTTACCAATATTGTCTGGTAGGTAGGGAGGAAATGCAGAACTGGCCTCATCTAAAAGATATGGCATTTTCCAGGACTTCATCCTGCAACAAATATCCCACCATCCTGGAGGGGGGGGGGGGGCAAAAAAACCCGAAAATCCTAAAAAACTGTTTTTGCCATGTGCCAATTAAAGAAAAAAGCAAAGGTAACTCAGGCTGGGAAAAGCCAGAATGCAGGCTACAGTCACAGGAAGACACTCAGGATACGTCTACACTGCAAGCTTCTTGAGCAAGAACCATTTTGCGCAAGAGTTGTTGTGCAAAAGCTCTTGCGCAAAAGTGCATCCACACTGGTCAAAGCGCATCGCAAAAGTGAAGCGCTTTTGTGCAAGAGAGTGTCCACACTGGTGGGATGCTCTTGCACAAAGACCTCCCCCTTGGAACCACTTCGGACAGGGCAAAAGGGCACCAGAACCTTTCGGGGGCAGGAGTTGGAACCCCTCCATGTGCTTGAAGGGATCTCCCTGGACAGCCGTTTCTCTTCCGCTGTGTGCTTTGGGACCTCTTGTAGGGACTGAAAGCTGTCGCAGTGCCTCTTGTGGTTGTCCTCTGCCTCATTGGACACCACATCTTGTGCCTTAGTGCCTTTGAGGACTTTTTACTTCTACGTGCTGTGCCATGGAGCCAGAGATAGCCCTGTGGCTACTCTGGCCCCCTCACACGGCCATTTTGGAGTGCGTGCAGCTGCTGCTCTATGCTGCTTTGCTACTTCTGCATGAGGTCGATGCTGAGCTCACTCTGGACTCCCTCTCCCTGGATGTGGCAGCTTCGCTGTTGTATTCCTACCTGACCGTGAAGAGGCAATACTGGAGACTTTACACCAGTTCCGACTGGTGGGACCGGCTGCTCCTGGAACAATGGGACAACCAGCAGTGGCTCCACAACTTCAGGATGCAGAGGCAGATGTTCCTGAAGCTGTGTGGCTGACTCGCCCCTGAGACATGACACCCAACTGCGGCCCACCATCCCCAAGAGGCTCGCCATTGCCCTGAGGAAGTTGGCCACCCTGGACAGCTACTGCTCGGTGGCACACCAGTTCGGGGTGGCCAGGTCTACAGTGGGTGTCAACTTGATTCAGGTAAGACCCTTTTGGGAGGGGGTTGCAGACTCTGCCTGGGGGAAAGGAAGACTCCAGGCTGTGGGGGACATGCCCTTTTGGACCACCATGGCTGCTTCATGGAACTCTATGTGGGGTTGTCGGGCAGGGCACATGACGCCCTCATCCTCTGAAACTCCAGCTTGTTTTGCAGGATGGAAGTGGGCACTTTCTTCCTCCAGCAGGAATTGACAGTTTGGGGAGGTCTGCATGCCACTTTGCATCGTGGGGGATGTGGCCTACCCTCTCATGCCATGGTTGATGTGGCTGTACGCCAGACTCATGGACCCCAGCCGGGAAACATTCAGCCTGCACTTGAACTGGGCCCGCAACCAGGTGGAGTGCGTCTTTGGACGGCTGAAGGCGAGATTCCATTGTCTGCTCACCCATGTCAAAATGGGCAAGCAGAACATTGCGGAGGTTGTCACAGCATGTGGCGTGCTGCACAACATAGTGGAGCAGAAGGGGGAGGCCTTTTTCCCGGGGTGGATGGCAGGCGAGGGCCAGGTGTTTGAGCAGCCCTGCACAGCCACCATCCGACAGGTGCACCATGACAGGGTGCACATCCGAGAGGCCCTCAAAGAGATGTTCTCCCAGGCCCCACACTAGGATCGCTTCTGTTTGGCGTTCACATCCCTCTCTCATCCCCAATCCTTCCCTTCCCCCCCCTTCCCTCACCTCCCAATGAACACAACTGTTTTTGATAGACAAAGAATAAACAGTATTTTTTACATAGGGATGAAGGATGGGGAATGGGAGGGGGCTCTGAACTGGGAGGGGGAGTTAGTGCTGGGAGGGGCAGCTTCTGCCAGTGCCTCCATGGGTGTGGAGGCTTTGGCGCCCTTCAGGCCGGGTTGGAGCTGGCAGCACAGGGAGGTGGGCAGGATGAGGTGCAGCAGGAGGGGGCATGGCAATGGTGACAGGAGGGGCGGGAAGAGGGGCAGCAGGAGGGGCAGCAGAAGAGGGCATGGCAACAGCAGCAGGAGGGGGCATGCGCCCGGCAGGGAGGGCAGCAGGGTGGGGCAAGGCCATGTCATATGCACAGCATGGCCAATGTGCAAGGTCAGCACAGTGATGCTGTCGCACATGGGATCGCAGCACAGCAGGAACTGGCCCCACACCTGCTGCTGCCACTCCTGGTTGGCCTGCAGCTTCGTGCTGACTGCCTCCTCCATCCTCTCCACAGTCTGCATGTGATGCTGGATGAGCTGGTTGTGCTGCCTGGCCCACTGGACTGGTGCCTGGGTGGTTGGTACCACTGCTGCAGGGCTGGAGGGTCCCTCGCTCCCGGCTGGTCCCGCTGCAGAGAACACAGAAAATGGTGAGGCGGTCAGCTTGGCCCACAGTGTCCCTGAGCCCTATGCTTTCCTCCCTGAGCCTCATGTGACACCACACAACTGTGGCTTGGGCCCAATCAGTCCCCTATGCGTGTGTTCACAATAAGGACTAGCTCAAAATCCTGGGAAGGGAAGCGATCCTCTATGGATTGTAAACTTTGGGAGACATCACTATGAATGAAGACCCCTTTTGTCTGTGTCGTAGCCACTTGGCATGCTGTGTTCGTCTGCCTAGCACTGTGTACACTCCCTCCCCAAGGTAGAGCATATGGTTTCTACTCTTGTCAGTGTCTCTAACCATACACTGTTGATGCTGTAGTCATGTTTGCATGCACATCCCCACATTTCATGGGAGCAAGTGTGGCAGACGAGGTCTGGGTTCTTGGACTACTGCCATTGATTTCCTTGGACACACAGCCAGGGGCTACTGGCAGTGTACTGTCCTGCAGCAAGACTCATAGACTTTAAGGTCAGAAGGGACCAACTATGATCATCTAGTCTGACCCCCTGCACAGTGCAGGCCACAGAATCTCACCCACCCCCTCCTAGAATAATCCTCACACCTATATCTCAGATACTGAAGCCTTCAAATACTTTGAGGACCCCAAGATGCAGAGAATCCTCCAACTGTGATCTGTACCCCATGCTACAGAGGAAAGCGAAAAACCTCCAGAGCCTCTGCCAATCTACCCTGGAGGAAAATTCCTTCCCGACCCCAAATATGGCGATCAGCTAAACCCTGAGCATGTGGGCAAGACTCACCAGCCAGACACCCAGAAAGTTCTCTATAGTAACTCCTATCATCCCTCCATTGACCCATTCACCACTGATAATGAATGGTCAATTAGTTACCAAGATCATGTTATCTCATCAAACCATCCCCTTCATAAACCCATCTAGTTTAATCTTGAAACCAGATAGATCTTTTGCCCCCACTACTTCCCTTGGAAGGCCGTTCCAGAACTTCACTCCTCTAATGTTAGAAACCTTCGTCTAATCTCAAGTCTAAACTTCCTACTAGCCAGCTTATATCCATTTGTTCTTGTGTCCACATTGGTATTAAGCTTAAATAATTCCTCTCCCTCCCTGGTATTTATCCCTCTAATATATTTAAAGAGTGCAATCATGTCCCCCCTCAGCCTTCTTTTGATTAAGGTAAACAAGCCAAGCTCCTTAAGTCTCCTTTCATAAGACAGGTTTTCCATACCTCAGATCATCCTAGTGGCCCTTCTTTGTACCTGTTCCAGTTTGAATTCATCCTTCTTAAACATGGGAGACCAGAACTGCACACAGTATTCCAAATGGGGTCTCACCAATGCATTGTATAATGGCACTAACACCTCCTTATCCCTACTGGAAATACCTCGCCTAATACATCCCAAGACCGTATTAGCCTTTTTCACGGCCATGTCACAATGGCGGCTCATAGTCATCCTATAATCAACCAGGACTCCGAAGTCCTTTTCCTCCTCCGTTACTTCCAACTGATGTGTCCCCAGCTTATAACTAAAATTCTTGTTATTAATCCGTAAATGCATAACCTTACACTTCTCACTATTAAATTTCATCCTATTGCTATCACTCCAATTTACAAGATCATCCAGATCTTCCTGTATGATATCCCGATCCTTTTCTGAATTGGCAATAGGTCCCAACTTTGTGTCATCCGCAAATTTTATCAGGACACTTCCACTTTTGGTGTCAAGGTCAGCGATAAAAAGATTAAATAAAATTGGCCCCAAAACTGATCCCTGAGGAACTCCGCTAGTAACCTTCCTCCAACCTGACAGTTCACCTTTCAGTATGACCCGCTGTAGTCTCCCCTTTAACCAGTTGCTTATCCACCTCTCAACTTTCATATTAATCCCTATGTTTTCCAGTTTAACCAATAATTCCCCATGTGGTACTGTATCAAATGCCTTACTAAAGTCGAGGTAGATTAGATCCACTGCATTTCCTTTATCTAAAAAATCTGTTACTTTCTCAAAAAAGGAGATCAGGTTGGTTTGGCACGATCTACCTTTTGTAAAACCATGTTGTAATTTGTTCCAATTGCCATTAGCCTCAATGTCTCTAACTACTTTCTCCTTCAAAATTTTTCCAAGATCTTGCATACTACAGATGTCAAACTAACAGGCCTACAGTTACCCGGGTCACTTTTTTTCCCTTTCTTAAAAATCGGAACTATATTAGCAATTCTCCAATCAACTGGTACAACCCCTGAGTTTAGAGATTTATTAAAAATGTTTGCTAATGGACTTGCAAGTTCATGTGCCAGTTCCTTTAATATTCTTGGATGAAGATTATCTGGGACCCCCGATTTACTCCCATTAAGCTGTTCAAGTTTGGCTTCTACATCAGATATGGTGATATCTACCTCCACATCCTTAGTCCCATTTGTTATGTTACCATTATCCCTAAACTCTTCATTAGCCTCATTAAATACTGAAGCAAAATATTTGTTTAGATATTGGGCCATTCCTAGATTATCCTTAACCTCCATTCCATCCTTAGTAATTAGCGGTCCTACTTCTTCTTTTTTTATTTTTTTCCTATTTATATGACTATAAAACCTTTTACTATTGGTTTTAATTCCCTTTGCAAGGTCCAACTCTACCTGACTTTTAGCCTTTCTCACTTTGTCCCTACATGCTCTAACCTCAATAAGGTAGCTTTCTTTACTGATCCCTCCCATTTTCTACTCCTTATATGCTTTCTGCTTTTTCTTAATCACCTCTCTGAGATGCTTGCTCATCCAGCTTGGTCTAACACACCTGCCTATATTTTTTTCCCTTTTCTTGGGATACAGGCTTCTGGCAGCTTCTGCAACTTTAACTTAAAATAATTCCAGGCCTCCTCCACCCTCAAGATCCATAATTTCTTTAGTCCAATCATCTTCCCTAACTAATTTCCTTAATTTATTAAAGTTAGCCCTTTTGAAATCAAAAACCCTGTTCCTATTTATGTTTATCCTTCCATTTAATTTGAACTGAATTAGCTCATGATCACTTGAGCCAAGGTTGTCCCCTACAACCATTTCATCTATGAGGTCCTCGCTACTCACCAAAACCAAATCTAAAATAGCATCCCCCCTTTTTGGTTCAGCAACTACTTGATGAAGGAATTCATCAGCTATCACATCTAGGAAAATCTGAGCCCTGTTATTATTACTAGCACTTGTTCTCCAGTCTATATCTGGAAAGTTGAAATCTCCCATGATTATGCAGTTTCCATGAGTAGTTACTTCATTAAGAACATTAAAGAGGTCTCTATCCATATCCAAATTGGATCCTGGTGGTCTATAACACACCCCAAGCACTATCCCAGGGGAGGATCTGATAGTTTTCTTTCCCAATGTAATTTTTGCCCAAACAGACTGTCTTCTCCATTCCATCACTTTTTATTTCTTTACAATCTACCTCATCTTTGATATACAATGCGACTCCACCACCTTTACCCTTATTTCTGTCTTTTCTAAATAGCACATACCCTTCAATACCTGTACTCCAGTCATGCCTAGTATTCCACCATGTTTCTGTTATTCCTATAATATCTGGTTTCACTTCCTGGACCAATAGCTCTAGTTCCTACTTTTTGTTACCTCGGCTCCTCGCATTGGTGTACAAACATCTTAATTTTTGCTGTTTGGCCTCATTCACATTCGTTAACCAATTTGGAATGGACATTATACCTCCAATATGACCTATTAGACTAGTATCCACCCCACCCTTCCTCATGTTCATTCTCCTACCCCCAGCTATATCCTTTCTTACTTCGTTTTCCTCCCTCTCAGTGTTAAAGTCTGGCATAGAGATTACCTGGGCATCTCCCAACCGTCTCCCCCAAATTCCTAGTTTAAAGCTCTCTTAATCAATTGAGCCATCCTCCATCCTAGAAGTTTATTTTCCTCCCCACTTAGGTGAAGTCCATCCCTAGAGAACAGTCCTCTGTCCATAAATGCCTCCCAGTGACCATACATACCAAAGCCCTCCTTATAGCACCACTGCCTAAACCATCTATTGATCATCATAATCCTGTCACATCTTAGTTGCCCTTCTCTAGGAACAGGCAGAATCTCACTAAAAATCACCTGAGCCTCAATTTCCTTGAGCATCCTCCCCAGCCTAGCATAGTCTCCCTTAATTCGTTCCAGCGAGAATCTAGCCGTATCATTTGTTCCTACATGAAGGATGATCAATGGATTCCTTCCTGCTCCCTTAATAATCCTCTTCAACCTCAGTTCCACATCTCATATCTTAGCACCTGGCAGACAGCACTCAATAAGGAGTCCCCAATCACATAGACCTGCCTTTTCCTAGTGACAGTCTATCTCTAGCTTCCTCTGGCTGCAAGTCCTTGCCATTCCTATTTTCCCTTGTAATCCTCTTTAACCCATCCTGTATCCTCCTAATGCTCGTTATTGGTGTTGTCTCCATTAAGTCTTCCCCTTTATCTATGGGACTAGCCACTCTTCTCTTCTTCCTCACCCTTCCATCTTCATTATCTACCTACTGTACCCCTTCTTCATTCTCCAGCTCCACGCACCTGTTCTTGAGCTCTATTTTTCCTTCACTTGAGCTCTATTTTTCCTCTGCCTGGTTCTCTGAGTCACATGCTTCCACTGTCCATTTTCTTTGCCCAGCAGTCCCCCCTCTGAGGCCCTTGATCCTGCTTCCATCTGCATATCTAAGCTTTCCCCTTCAGCCACGTCATGCCTTTGCCCCGTCATCTGCTCAAACCCCCTCTAAACTCGACCAGAGTTTCCACCTGCATCTCCAGTCCTCGGATCTTTTCTTCCATCAACTCTATCAGGCGGCACTTCATGCAAACAAAACTCCTTTCAGGTACCCCCTCCAGAATCATGTACATACCGCAGCTACCACATCCAATCATCCCCCTTGTGTTCTCTACTACTTGGGCCATGGCCACTACTGCCTCTGTGTTTTATCTACTTTCTCACCAAAATCCTATTAGTCCGGTGAACACAAAAACAGACCAAAACACCCCCTCCACAGCAAAAACAAACTCCAAACAAGTTCCAATATCCAAACTCCCCTTACAGCAGGGTCCCAGGTGTGGCCTGGAGCTGCCTGCCACATCCACGTGCCACACAATCAGGCTGCACAAGGTTGCTCATGCTGCGTACTGCTACACAGCATGCAGCTCGAACTGCCTGAGTGACACTCCCCCCTCCTCCCCAGGCACCCACCTCCTCCACCTTTGCGAGCAGGGCTGGATTAAGTGGTGGGTGAGCCGGGCAGCTGCCCTGGGCACCAACCAATGGGAGGCACCTGATGGCAGCTGTAAGGGGCGTGGGGTGCCCCTTATAGCTGTCATCAGGTGCCACGTGCCCAGTGGGCTGCAGTGGCCGCCCGGGGCGGGGGCCACATTAACCCCTGCAGTGCCCTTCCCCCCGCGACCGCGGGGCCCTGCACAGCCAGGCGCAGCCCGCCCGGCGGCCTTGGGCTGCACACCAGTGGCAGTGCCAGGCAGCGCATGCGCCATGCACCTGGAAGTGGGCCCACGTGACCTGGGGGTGGGCCTGTGCATGCACTGTGCGCCTGGGGCACCACCGCCTGCCCAGGGTGCCAAAATGGCTCGGACTGGCCATGCTAGCGAGTGAGAAGTGCAGCACTCACTGGAGGATCCATCACCAGCCTTGGATGAGGCCTGGGAGAAGTCCTGGCTGCTGAGCACTGGCTCCAGGTGGAGAGTGATGTGGCGGTCCTCTCCCTCATCCTCCGATGTGGTGGTCAAGTCACCCTCCTCCTCCAGGTCAGGCGGCCTGACCACTGGGGTGCACAGTCTGCTGTCGACTGCCGGTGAGGGCCCTTGGACCGCCATCTTCCCCATTATGGCGTGCAAGTGCTCATATCATAACATCATAGAATCATAGAGATGGAAGCTACCTCAGGAGGTCATCAAATCTGGGAAACATTCAACCAGAACCAGGTGCCCAAGTCCAGCCTCCTGCCCAAGGCAGGACCAATCCCAACAGCTGTTGGCTCCTGCCCCCTCGCCCTTGGTAGCCCTCACGTAGGCCAAGTGCAGCTCCTTTACCTTGGCCCAGACTTGATCAAGGTTCCCGGCTGGATGTCCCTGCTCAGCCAGCACCTGGGCCATGTGGCTGAAGATGACGGCGTTCCGACGTTGGGACTGGGGATCTTGGAGGGCATCCTCCCGCTCCCACAGGTCCAGGAGGGCCCTGACCTCTGCCCCTGACCAGCATAGGGCGCACCACTTTGTGCCCCTCCCAGGCTTCTGGAAGCCCTGGGGTGGCTGGGGGGGGGTGTAGGTTCATGGGGTGGCTCTGGAGCGGACATTTCCTGGGGCTCCTGGGTGCAGCAGAGCAGAGTTGCGTGGTAGAGCTGCTGTGTCTGCTGCTTGCCACGCGGTACCTGCAGGGTGCCTGTGCTTTAAGCGGGGCAGGCAGGCGAGAAGTAGCGAGCTGTATGTGTGGGTACAGAGTGTCCGAGTGGCCACCTGCATTTTTTCCTGGGAGGCCAGTTCTTGTGCAAAAACTCCCTGCTGCCTGTCCACACTGCCCTCTTGCACAAGAACACTTGCACAAGAAGGCTTCTTCCTCATACGGAGCGTCAGAGCTCTTGCGCAAGAAGCCCTCTGTTCTGACGCTCTACTGTAAATTTACTTGTGCAAGAACGCATGTGCAGTGTAGACTTAGCCTCAGGATATGGCTTTTATGTTAGAAGTCTATTTGTGAACAGCTCTGGTGGGAGAAACTGCAACAATGCATTGTGAAGCATCTAAGGTTGCAGTGCAGGGTTAACACAGCTCCACACTATGTCTGGGTTGCATCCTGGAGTGTCACAAAGGTATAATGGAGACCATTACTTATATACAATGTTCTTCCTCTATTCTTCTGTAACCATCCCTCTAGGTCTGATTTTTTTGTTTCCATGCACCTCATTCAGCTTTCCTAGATAACTAGATAGGTAAATTCATGGAGGAAAGGTCCATCAATGGCTATTAGCCAGGATGGGTAGGAATGGTGTCTCTAGCCTCTTGTTTGTCAGAAGCTGGGAATAGGTGACAGGGGAGAGATGACCTGATATTCTGTTTATTCTCTGTGGGGCACCTAGCATTGCCCATTGTTGGAAGACAGGATACTGGTCTGGATGGATCTATGGTCTAACCCAGTATGGCCGTTCTTATGCTCTTATCCTCACCAGCTCAAAGATGTAGATCACTACTGCTCTGCTTTAGTAATATGCTGATGAGGAATGCACTGGTGTTTGTGACTTTACAAGATGCAGAGGCACTTGTGCTTTTCACTCTAAATCCTACCCTGGGCAATAAATAGGAATAAGTTGATATTAGTTCCTCAGTCCTGCACTTCATTTGAGAATGTTGCCATAGACTCTTCAAGCTGTCAGCATTTATGATACCAAATACTAGAATTTACAACTAGTATTCTGTAGTAAATGGGGCATATCACAACTGCAATAACTCTGCAAAATTACTTATTTCATCCTTGAATAACCCTTAGGCATAGAGAGGAGGTATTTAAATTTATTGGACACAGGAGAACTTCTCAGAGAAGCAAAAGCATATAGAGAAGGTATGGCTTGCACCTCAACCAAAGTGGAGTCATTGGGGAGGGCGCTGAAAACTGATGAGTTTGGGGGAAATTATTTAAATTAGTGTATAGTACAGAAGTGGGAACCTTTTTTGAGTCGGGGTCACTGACCCACAGAAAAATCAGTCGGGAGCCATACACAAGTGAGAAGACCCCCTCCCCCACTCTCACTGACATGGAGAAAGACACTCCCCACCTTCCTGTTGCACCGGGGAAGAGGGACCCGTCTTGGACACGGAGGAGGAGGATGCTGAGAGCCAGGAGTCTGCAGGGAGCCTACCCAGGACCCCCAAGGCACCCCACAGAGCACATCGGCTGTGTCATCCGAGGCTGGGGATGACTCCACATGTGAGAGCCATCATGCTCCCCTTATGTGTATGGCGGGCATGGGGGGAGATGGAGCCCAGGAACCATGCGCCTGGGCTTTGCCCAGCATGGAGCAGCAGCTGGGTGTCATGCAGGGGCCCTGGACCGTTCCCCACATGCCGACCTCACCTTGCAAAGGGGGTCGGGAAAGAAGGTCCCGGCATGCAGCCTCTGGCACACGGAGGAGTTGCGGAACACCCTGGCATCATGTGCCTTGCCGGACCAGCCCACATTAATGTCCATGAACTGGCCCCGGTGGTCACACACAGCTGGCAGAAGCACAGAGAAGTACCCCTTCCTGTTGATGTACTGGGAGGCCTGGTATTCCGGGGCATGGATGGGGATGTGCGTCTCATCGATGGCCCCCCCGCAGTTGGGGAAGCTGAGGGCACCGAACCCCCAGATGACGGCGTCTGGGTCGGCGAGGCGGACCACCCTGCGGAGCAGCAGCCGGTTGATGGCCTTGACCACCTGCAGAGGGACACAGCAAACCATGAATCACTGGGGCACCCAGTTGGCTGGGAGTGTTCGTTCCCTGGCACTGCCCTACACCCCACTCCCAGAAGCAACCCCCGCGGGCGGCGTGTAGTACAGCCAGGACAGACCGAACCCTCTGGTGCGGAGCACTTTCACCTCCTCCCCCCACGTTTTTCATAGGGCAGCACATCCCCTCCTTGCAGCTCCCCCCTCCCCGGCCTAGTGTCCGGTGGATGCCATACCTGCATGAACACTGCTCCAACGGTGGATCTCCCCACGCCGAACTGGTTCCCGACGGATCGGTAGCTGTCCAGTGTGGAGAGATTGCACAGGGCGATGGCCACCCGCTTCTGGAGGGGGATGGCGGGCCTAATGCGAGTGTCCCTTCTGCGCAGGGCAGGGGCGAGCCACTCGCAGAGCTCCAGGAAGGTGTCCCTCCTCATCCTGAAGTTCTGGGTCCACTGTTGGTCTTCCCAGCGCTCCAGGACGATGCTGTCCCACCAGTCACTGCTGGTGTCCAGACGACAGATGCGGTGGGGCACACTGGCACTGACACAGGCAGGCGGAGAGAAAAATGCTTTGCTGTCCCTCGACGAGGTAGGCAAGCAAGTGGAAAAGCTGAGAACATCCCGGCTTCATTTGCACTTTCAAAGCGCTTCATTTACATCCCTCTGCCGACAGAGGGATGGAGTCTAGACGTAGCCTAAGAGTTTCTTTCCCTACTCTTGCAGGATTTGTGCTCCCCCAGAAAAATGGCTTCTCTCCTAGAGCTCTTTTTATGTTCATCCTTTGCCCAGGAACATACTCAGAGTGCCTGAGTGCTGGAGCTTTTTGGCCCTAGTACTGTTCCAGCTCTTCCCTTGCTTTTGCCATAATGTGGGGTTTGCAAACCCAATCACACTAGGTTGAGTCACATTAGCAATGCCTGGGAAGTGCAGTAAATGCAAAATATGCACTGCAACCTGCCAATCTGAATCATCACATGTTATGAGGTAAATCAATGAGTTAATCCATCACTCTTCATTTTGTTACAATTTTAGGGATGTTTCTGTCCCAATTTTAATAAGCAACATACAGGGGAGAACTTATGCATAGGCAAAGAAGGTGTGTGGTAAAGTGCCACATCTCAGGGGATGCCAGCATTGTCACAAAAGGTCTAATCCAAAGCCCACTCAATCACTGGGAATTTACCGATTCACTTCAGTGGGCCCCAGTGGGCCAGGCCCAGCTATCTGTTCTATACCAGTGGACTATTTGCTTGCAGAACAGCTATTTCTGCTAATCAGTGTGCAGTGCAAAGCCATCTGCAGCTCACATATATCCTCAAAGATTTCATGCTCATACCTATCTCCTTTGTGGTTAACATCACTTTTGGGGTATGTCTAGACTACACTTCTCTATCGACAGAGAGATGTAGATTAGGCACATAGAAATTGCTAATGAAGCAGGGATTTAAATATCCCACGCCTCATTAGCATAAACATGGCCGCCACTTTTTTTCTAAACAGAGTTTTTTCGAAAAAAAGGCAGTCTAGATGTGGATCTGTCAAAAATAAAGCCCTTTTTCCACACAGATCCTGTAAACCTCATTTTTTGAGGAATACTGGATCTGTTGAAAAAGGCTTTATTTTCGACAGATCCGTGTCTAGACTGCCATTTTTTTCTAAAAACTCCATTTCGGAAAAAAGTGGCGGACATGTTTTTGCTAATGAAGCGTGGGATATTTAAATCCCTGCTTCATTAGCAATTTCGATGTGCTTGATTTGCATCCCTCTGTCGACAGAGGAATGCAGTCTAGACATAGCCTTGATGTTAGAGGTGCTACAGTTGGGTTTGCAAAATGCTGAAGAGAAATAAAAAAAACCCTTTGAGGGGAGGAAAAACCACAAGCAAGGAACTCACTGGGGTAGCAGAAGGAAAAAAATGGGGAGCAGTGGGGAACTGAAAGGGAGGTGGTCAAAGAATCTTACATTTCTGTAGGAGTGACGGTGTGTCTCAGGATGGCCTGGGTGACATAGTGTAGATGGGTATTTCTCTGAATATTCATTGAGGAGGTTAAACATACATGTTACATTTTGTGTAATGTTTTGGAGAACAGGGCTTCATTGAGCCTTACAAGTCCAGCTAGAGCTAATCAGGATGTTGCATTAGTATACATATTTTAATGCAAATGTCACATTCTTTAATGTCCTGTGTCAAACCCTGTCATGCTACCTACTCCTTCTCTGTCCCGGTTTTGCTTGGCTTACAAGCATTCTCAACAATTGCTATCTTCCTCTACTGCCTACTTTGCAGCTTTTATTGTGTACCGCGCTAGTTCCCTTTGTAATCTGAGGGCAGCTAAGCAGCAGTCTTCGCCTCTATCCCATGGGCTTCCCAATAAAAAGGGCACAGCCACACCATACTAACAATCCTTTTCTCTCCAAAGGCTAAATTTCTAATTTGTTGTCATATGTTCCAAGGTCTTGAGCCCTTACCTCTCCAGAGATCCATGTAAGCAGGTCCCCTGAGGCACAGATTAAGAGGCTGAAGCACTGTCTTGTCTCTGCTGCACTGGCAGTGCTGGAGCAGACACTTTGTTTTTTACAGGATTTAAAAATATCATTCAACTAGCTCCCTGAAGCACTTTATTTCCTTAGGGATGGAATCTTTCACCAAAAGCGAAATACTCATATTCTGTATAAAAGAATAAAAAAAATCCTACTTGGCCTGTTTGATCATGATTATAAATTAACCCTATTGCCATCTTGACGTTCATCAACCAGAAAACAATTTAGATTAACTGGCACCAATGGGTTTGTCATCTTGCACTGCTCAGAGGCACTCTCAGCCTAAATAACATGTCAGCTGCTTCGGCAAGTCTGTGATAGACACAATGGGCTTCTCTGACAAGGAAAAGACTTTGAGAATTTAATTCAAACACCCTGATGTTTTCAACGATAAAAAAATCATCCACTAAACACTACATATTTCTCAAAAACGTGGTGTGCTGCATATTAAATGTGACAATATCTTGATGTCTTGGGGCAGGATTATAGTCTGGGAAGTTGTGTTGAATTTGTTACTTTTTGTTTTTTGATCCTCACATTCATTTTTTGGTTAGTTTGCTTTGCTTAGGGTTGGCAAAAGTCCACTGGGGCGGGGGAGGGAGGGAAAGGAGACAAAACTACACAATTTAATGAGATCACAAGCTCTTTGAGATCTGAACTGTCTTGTTGTTCTATGCGAGTCCACTGTTTAACATAATAGAGCCCTGATCCCGCACTGGGGCCTCTGCGAGCTACTGCTATATACATATTGAATAAAAAGGAACAGAAGACACTGAACTGAAAGGGACATCCAGGTCATTGAACTCAGTCCCCTGATACCTCAGGAAACCCCATTATATCACCCCCATTTATAAGTATCAAGTTAGTACCCCAAAGAGCTAGTTTAGCTTTGTTACATTCTACAACAGTAATGCAAGGAATTTGTAACAGGTAAAACATTGTCGTCAGCAATTAAGCGAGAGGATTGAGGCCTATGAATATTGTCACACAGAACTGTCCCAACAGCAGCTCCTAAGTTTTAGGGAACCGGATGTAGAGTGTAGGGGGAATTTTGTCCATACTGACATCAGCTGACCACAGAAACCTGAGCTAACTCCAGCTTTTGGAAAGACGGTTTGACCAGAGTGTGTGATGGTGATGAACTCTGATGTATATGATAATAAACTAAGATCATTGCTATACTAACTTACAGGGCACGTCAACATTCCCACCCTCCAATCCACCCCCACCGCACCTCTTTTCTCCTTTCCACCCCCACCCCAACTGCATCCCATCCCTGCTCTTTGCCCACCATCCCCGTGCCTCTTGCACACCACAAAACAGTTGATCCACAGCATTTAGGAGATGCCTGGTGGGAGGGGGATGAGTTAATCAGTTGGGGGCCACCAGTGCACAGGAATGGTGGAGAGGAGGGGAGCTTGGATGTCATTAAGTGCAAAGCACCCTCTATTTTTTTTTCTCTCTGAGTGCTCTAATGACCTAATCATTTCCCTAGGACCAGTCAGTAACAATTATTTATTCTCTTCTTCAGCAAAGCATTTCTAGTCATAACAATAAAACCTATGTATCAGAGGCACCTGAAAGCAAGGTCATTGCCCAAATATTCCTTCTAGTTTCATAGAACCTGTCCCTATTGTCCCAACTTTCCATGCCAACAAAAAACCTGCAAACATGCAGTCATTTGGCTATGCTTTTCAGAGCCTCAGATTTTCCTAGTTATGTGATATGTGCTTTTCAGCTGGTGATAGCTGACTGCAAAATTGCTGACTGCAGTATTATCAAATTCAGGGGTACATGCAGAAATGTCAAATTCTGGAGTGATACTATCATAGCAACATAATGGAAGAAGAGCATTAGATTTTTAATTTTTAAGTCATGGCTTTGGGGTTGTAAACAGGCTTACGTGAAAATAGAATCAGGTAGACAAACATCTGTTGTCCAGTGTGTTTTCCTTTAGTCAATACTCTATTCTAGATTGAGTAAAATTTCACCCAGTTCAGAGGGGGCAGTGGGAAGCTTTTTCACAGTGTAAGTTTCATGGAAGCCTTCCAAAGAGAACTTAACTGTGACTCTTTTGGGATAGAAGCACAAGGGTGAATTGCACTCACTCATATGAAAGCTAGGTTAAAATTTATGGCAAAAAATAGAGATAAAATTTGTAAAAATTATGAATCATTTCTTTGTTTTGTCATCTGGTCTTTTTGATAATGATGTAGGAAATGTAACATATAGGTTATCCACCATGTCAAGAAGCACAACAAGGAACGTAGATCATGTCCATCTTGACAGCCAACATGTTCACCCAGGGCAAACATATGTCACATCACTGCCCCACAAGCATTAATGTGAACCTGAACACTGAATGGCACACATCACAATGCAGACAGGATACAACTAAAGCATATGATCATAGTAGCATGCTTATCACCAGTTTGTCACATTTTCTGTTTATTATAGTCCATCACCTACAAATCTGCACTGCCCCAAGAAACAGTGCCCTAACCTTGCACCAAAAAACAGTTGCATTTGCAATTTGGAGCAATTTGAAACCCTCTTGGGCAGCTTTAAAATGAAATGTTCACTACATATGTGCCGACCTGCTTCTGACCCTGATTTGCTGGATATTTTCATTGTCATGTAACTAAACTGCTCTGAGCCTCAGTATGTGTAATTTTTGAAGTATGTGTAAAATGCTATTTACCTACCAACAAAATATTGTGAAGTGCCAGGCAGTATTAAGGACAGTAAACATCAGAGGCAGGAACAGAACACAGAAATCTGTGTAACATGGGAGCATTATCTCCTCCTCTAGCTTTTTTTTTCCCCCTAAAAGAGCACATTTTGATTTTTCTCTTTCATGCACATTTTGGTATAAAAATGGATTTTAGAATTTTTGTAAAATTTCATTGTGCCTATGCTACTGAGGCTGGAATATGAAATTAGACAAATTCACCCAGCTCTAACTAAATAAGAGAAAATATACATTTAGTCTGTTGTTAACAGAGTGACAGCACTGAACCACAAGTGTTGCTGTAAGAGACCATACTGTTTTACCTCAAAAGCTTTAGATATTCTCTGGGCATTTAGACATTTCGGAGCTCTGCTGATCCAGAGACAAACAAACTTTGTTTTTGAATAATTTTTATTGGTTGAACATTTGCACATTACTGCAGATAATAACATGAAGAGAAAAGTGGAGACTTATGTGAAATGTCCAAGGTTAAATACTTTGAAAATAAACCGAGACTAAATTATCCTTTTTTTGCAGGGTGTGAAAGGCTCTTGAGGCAGTAAATAGCCTGATTTTCATATTCATTATTTTTATAAACACATATTTGTTGTGTATTTACTTATTAAAAAATAAATAGCTAATGATTTTAATTACTTTTACTCATATAGCATAGAATTCCTTTCCCTCCCTATTTCCATGCAAAACCCATCAGACAGACTAGTACCATTTCCTCCGATCTTGAATGGGATAAATGGTACTAAGGTCTAGGGTAGCCTTCTGCACTAGAGTGAATTTCATTCAGAGAGCCAATAGAATGACTAAAGCTCCAGTCCCAGAATGCTGTCTACATGTACAGATCTTTGTCCTTCATGAAGTCCCATTGACTTCCTGGGGCACCAGGTTTACAAGTATGCACTCATGCAAAGCAGGATTGAGACTAAGAGATTTCGGTGACAAAAGCCATTTGGTTTATTTATGTGTACTTCCAGAGAAATCACTGGAGGAATTCCACTCAGTGAATGTCAACGATAT
This sequence comes from Pelodiscus sinensis, assembly GCF_049634645.1. NCBI lineage: Eukaryota > Metazoa > Chordata > Testudines > Trionychidae > Pelodiscus > Pelodiscus sinensis. The sequence goes on from NC_134716.1 coordinate 12,389,199, forward strand.
TATTCCTTGGGTGAGGCACACAGGGATTAAGCAGACCACTACCTGATTTTAGTAAAAGGATGACAAAATTTCACATGGAAGTCCTTGGCAACAAACCACCATCAATTCATCTTTAAATGCATAGTTGTATAGTAAGTCACTCCGAGGTGTTGGGGCACTTGATTAGAGTTAATGCTACTTTACCTACTTCACTGTTAATATTTTTTATCATGAGAAATTTCATGGTACCTTTCACTGTGATAAATATTTTAATACCTCTGACTGACACAATAATTTTTTTCTTCTTCCAATTTACTTAACCTCTGCAGAACTTGCAGTTTTCATCTGCTCTAAAAAATAAAAACACCGTTCATCTTCTAACCTACCTCCTTAGCATAAGTTTGAAAAGTGGTTGATATAAAATTCACTTTCTCTTATCTCCACTCCTGTAAACCAAATGATTTTGTGAAATGCTCCAATAAGACCATGAAATAAAACTTCATTTTGTTTTTTAGAAAACATCTGCAGATGTCATATTTCCTTTTAATACTGCTATAACTTAAAGTTAACCAATCACCTTGTGTGGACTTTATCACTAAAATCCTTAAATTTCTTAGACATTTTTTATTCTCCAAAAATGAACATTTGGGGCAACTAAAACATATTGCAGGTTCCTTTCAAAGTCAATTAATTGTTTCCAGTTGAAAAAAAAAGAACAACAAAATCTAAAGAACTTGTGTTTTGTTTCAACTTTTTTTGAATGGAACATTGCAAGTTTTCAATTTAAAAACCATTTTTGTTTTGAATTTTACCTCAATTATATCGGGGAAAAAATCCTTAAACAAAATGAAACATATTGTTTCACCTAAAAAAGTTGAAAAAAACATTGGTTCAGTTTGGTATAAACTTGGAAAAAATCATTTGGGTGGGGATTCTTTCAATTTTATCGATGAACCAAAAATTGGTTAGTTCTACAGTTCTGCATCCAAAGAGAGAAAACTCTCCTTCAGTGGGAATGGGGCAAAGGAATGTAGTCTGAGGACTGATAATAGTTGCCGTACATTTAATATCCTGATTTTGGTAGAAATCACGTGAAAGAGGCACAAAGTCATTATTTAAGAATACTAATTCAGTTCAGTAACCTATGCAAAATGACACGTGCTCTCAATAGATTTAGAAACTGTGAGGAATCTTTGTCACGAAAAACCCAGCCTCTGTGCCCTATTCCTGGCAATTTAGTAGCAAGACTAGAGTTTGAGTGGGCATGGATGGAATCTGATCTTTTGGTTCCTGATCCTCCAGGCAGTATTTGCCATCTTGGTAGGATAGGATGAAGAGGTATGCAGGGGGAACACTTCTGCCACCCTTGTGAGGATAGTCTCCAGGGTCATAGATTGTACTCAGCACTAATATTAATTTACATGTTAAAAATTAACTTACATATAAAAAAGATGCCTATATGTAATAATGCCAATGGTCTTGTGGTCTTCAACTTCAACCCAAGTTTCAAGATTTTCTTCTGCAGACAAGGGAGGAAAAGATAATTTTCAAATGATTTGTGAAGCTTTAGCTTAGGTTTACTGTAGCAATCTGGACAGCTCTATCCCTTGTATTCTTGCAAAGAATGACAGCATCTTGCATAATACAACCAGACACATTTCCACTTGATTTTCATATCATTTGAATGAAAAAAAAAGATATTGGTGCAGAAATCAGCAGAAACTTTTAAACTAAATTCACGTGCTCCCCGATGCACATGGCAAGTATTTAGTTATGAGCGTCGCTGCTGACATTCTTCCCTAGGATATTTTCATAGAGGGCTAGTTTGTCACGGCCCTTCTTTAGCTGAGCGGGACAGTAAGCCATGCCTATTTTACTTTGATACTCAGCTATGCTCATATTGGGTATGTCTACACTACAGCGCTAATTAGAACTAACTTAGTTTGAATTAGTTAATTCGAACTAAGCTAATTCGAACTAACGCGTCTAGAACTAAAAACTAGTTCGAATTAGCGTTTTGCTAATTCGAACTAGCATGTCCACATTAAGTGGACCCTGAACCAGGCTTAAGGATGGCCGGAAGCAGTGCCGGCAGGGCATCAGAGGAGGACTTAGAGCGTGGAGATGCTTTCTCAGGCTAGCCGAGGGCTGTGCTTAAAGGGTCCCGACCCCCACCCCGGACAGACAGTTCTCAGGGTTCCCCGCATGCAAAGCAGTCCTGGCTTGGAGTGCCCTGAGTGCCCACACTGGGCACATCACAGCACTCAGCCATCATCCCGGCTGCACTTGCCGCAGGCTGCCATCTGGGGAGAGGGGGCAATTGGGGGGCTGCAGAAGAGCTTCCACCCCCAGAAGCCCGCAGAGCCAGCCCAGTCCTCCCCGTCGGGGGCTTGTACCCCATTCCTCCCTCACCTCCTTCCACTTACCCTTCCCTAGCCCCTTTTCTTGATGTACAAAATAAAGGACAATTGTGGTCAAAAATGGAATCTGTCTTTATTGAACAAAACTGGTGGAGACTGGGAAAAGGAGGTGGGAGAGGGAAAGAGAGAGGGTGGGAGAGGGGAGGGCAACTACAATGATCAGGGGTTGGGAACAGGTCCCATATGAAGAGAGGCTAAAGAGACTGGGACTTTTCAGCTTAGAAAAGAGGAGATGGAGGGGGGACAGGATAGAGGTCTCTAAAAGCAGGAGTTGGGTGGAGAGGGTGCATCAAGAAAAGTTCTTCATTAGTTCCCATAAAGAAGGACTAGAGGACACCAAAGGAAAGGAATGGGTAGCAGGCTTCAAACTAGTAACAGAAAGTTGTTCTTCACAAAGCAAAGAGTCAACCTGTGGAACTCCTTGCTGCAGGAGGCTGTGAAGGCTAGAACTGGAACAGAGTTTAAAGGGACGTGAGATCAAGTCATGTAGGTTGGGTCCATGGAGTGCTATTAGCCAGGGGGTAGGAGTGGTGTCCCTGCCCAAGGTTTGCGGAAGGCTGGAGAGGGATGGCACGAGACAAATGGCTTGGTCACTGTCTTCGGTCCATCCCCTCCAAGGTCCCTAGGGTTGGCCGCTGTCGGCAGACAGGCTACTGGGCTAGATGGACCTTTGGTCTGACCCAGGATGGCCATTGTAAGCTCAGGGCTCAGGTCGGGGGTCTCAGTGGACCCCCTTGATTTTCATGCACACCTGCTCCTGGGTGGCCAGGCTGGCAGCTCTCCTGCCCTAGATGGCCACTTTCCTGTACCTAGTGTGGAGATCGTGGACGAAGTCCACAATGTCCGCACTAGCCCAGGCGGGTGCCCGCCTCTTGCGGTCCCAGGCAAGCTCCCGGGAGCCGCCAGCCTGGTCCCAGGAAGAGGGGGAGGGCTGGGGGCATCGGGTGGGTGGCTCGATCCGTGCCAGGTGCAGGGTCTGCTGGCTGGGTGCTGGCAGGCTTGCACCTGGCACGGGCACCGTAGCCAGCCCGTGCCCCTTTAAGGGGTCCGGGGCCGGGAGGGGGGCAGACGAGTTTCCCTGGTGTTGGCCAGAGTGGCCACCAGGGAAACCTGGGGAGGGCTAGCCTCCCACTAGTTCGAATTAAGGGTCTACACAGCCCTTAATTCGAACTAGCTAGTTCGAACTAGGCTTAATCCTCGTAAAATGAGGATTACCTAGTTCGAACTAAGTGCTCCGCTAGTTCGAATTAAGTTCGAACTAACGGAGCGCTAGTGTAGCGCCTATGAAAGTTAGTTCAAACTAACGTCCGTTAGTTCGAACTAACTCTGTAGTGTAGACATATCCATTGTGACTCCAGTCATGTGGACAGACCATGAGCTACTCATCTGATACTGCCCACTGCAAACAAATGAACTAGGGTGGGCAGGGGGAGCAACTGGTGTTTCATTGTTCTTCATCCCCCAACTCATTGGTCTCAGAAGCTAGCTATGCACACAGAGAGGAGTAAGGTGAACCTAGAAAGGGTAAAGGTTTTCATTCTAACCTCAGAGCAAGAGAAGAGCAAGCAAGAGGGTCCTATTGGACTACTCCATGAATTTAGATGTCACAACTGCACAGTTGGCCCCCCACCCATTTGCAGCTAGAAAAAAAACTTCAGCCGGTCTTACCAGAGGCACATCTACATTTTAGAGTTGCATGTGCTATTTCTGCACCAACATTTATCTAGGAATGAAAATGCACCCTGTGAAAATCCCAACTAGTGCAAATGCAGCAATCTAGTGTAAAGCAGGCCCAATGGATGCTAAGAGGTAGCCTGAATGAATGGAGCATGATTATTCCCATAGTTGAACAGACCCCAGTTAAAATGTAAGAGTGAAGGATTCAGACTTCTCCACACTGAGAGAAGGTTCTGGAACACATCCCCGTCCATCCTTTTTCCAATTAAAGCATTCCCCAAAAAAACTGCTAAAGAAAGAAAAGGAAGTAGGGCACCATCCAGTTATTCAAGTCTGTATGTGGGGAGAGTGAATTGATTGTCTCCAGGGCACAACACTGTTTTTTAAACCTATGCACTTCTCACATACTACAGTGCTGGGCATTTAGCTGATTATCATCTGTATACAGAATAGAGAGGATGTGTGTGCTAGGGAGGAGGAAGTGACCCTGAAGTCAGAGGATCAATGTATTGATCCTCTGAAGTAAGAGTATCAGTAGCTAAACTTTTTCAGGTTTCAAACAACCTATTGTTTTTTACTATCTGAAATGTGCTCACGACAAATGGATTCTCTTCATCTGTAACTTGACATTTCATTGCGACTTCCATGAAAGTGAAACGAAATAGACACCTGGTGTCTGGTTTTATAATGGACTGTATAATTTTGTCAATGACTTTTTAAATGCCTGGATGAATGGAGCATGATTATTCGCATAGATGAAATGGAGTTAGGGCTTTGCATATCATTTGATGATTTAATTTTCATCTCTTGGGGGTAGAGGGGAGGGAAGGGAAATCTCGCACCTACGAAGGAATATTTTTAGAATAAACTGCCTACATTTCCTTACAAAATACCCTTTGAAATTGTTTTTACGCTTAGGAACAAAATATGGTTTTACTGCTTGTGTCAGCTGATGAGGCGTTCAGAGAGCTGCTTCCCTCCCCAGTATTTGTGTTCCAGGTGTCACCATCCAGTGACCACTTGCACACATTGGATCATATTCTTCTCTCCTTCTCTTCAGTTTTACACCCTGTAAGTTAAAGCATCATTGGCCCCCTGCACAGTGAACTAGCACTGTTGGAAGAATATTACATTGGGCGTGTCTGTTTCAGCTATAGCCATGCTTTCCATTTTGCAATAAGAGAGCAAGAATAGATACATGGTTAAGGCACTGGTCAGGAGTTCTGTGTTCCGTGCCATAATACTGCCTTTTCCCAATTCTTTCTCCATCTTGTCTATTTAAATTGCATGCCCTTTAGGACAGCTTCTGTTTACCTTTCTAAACTATTGTACCCATTTCTGGAGTCTGAATTGTCTTTCATATCCCCAAATTGTACCTCACTTGACATAAAACTACAAAAAAGCATAACAGCATACAATTACTGAAAAATTGGTGACTTTCTCACCTTTATCATATAATTACAAAAATCAATCAAAATTAGAATATAAATATTGTAGTTACATCTTAGTGAATTGTATATAGAGCAGTGACTAAAGTCATAGTATGAAATTTCAGTTTGCAGTGATTTTGTTAGTGCTTTTTATGTAGACTGTTGTAAAACCAAGCAAATATCTAAATAAGGTGATGCATCCCCTAAAAGATCTCTGTACACATTTAGAGGTAAATACACCACTGGATGAAAACTAGTGATTTAGGATGGGCATTCTCTTAGGCCAGGTCTACACTAAAACAGAAGGTTGAATTAAGATATGCAACTCCAACTACGTTAATTACATAGCTGGAGTCACCATACCATCTCCACAGCACTCCCCCCAGCTGCTACAATTAGCTTCTCTTATTCCTTGCAGGAGCACACGAATGGTGGCACCCTCTGAGTTTGATCAAGTGGATCTTTACTAGGCCCGCTAAATTTAACTCTGGAAAATTGATCGTGGCAGGGTCGATCTTCCCCGGCGTGAAGACCTGACATGTGTTTGGATAGCAGTGTTATAGTTCAAACTGGGGCTTAAAAGCATCAATGTAATACAAATAAAAAATAACAGCAGCAATATTTAACCTACAGTCTCCTGGGTATTTAATCTGTGTAACTTCCTGTTTCACTTGCATTGGCATTTTAATTTTTGTTCTTTTCACAGTGCACAAGATAGGGACAAAAGGTAACTTTTTCAAAAGCAAATAATTGATTGATGGCCAGATTTTTAAAGGACCTAATGTGGTTTCTCCTGCCTAGGTGCTTTTGAAAAAAAATCTCACTTTGTACTTGTCTGCATCTCTAGGCACCTGGTTCTTATGGGCCTATGTCCCATCTGAAGAAGTGAGTTAGGGCCTAACTTACACCAGTCTGGTTCTATTGCTTGAGCATGTCAGTGTTTTGCTCCTTCTGCTGGTACTGCACATCCTGACCAGGAGCACTTGCACCAATTGAAATGTCAGTGCTGGGCATTGTGGGATAGTTTCTGAAAGCCAGCAACAGTTAATGTAAGCACTACAACCTATATTTACTCTGCATGGACCTAACTACAGCAACATTTACTCTATACCTCTCATGGAGGTAGAGGTATTAAATTGGGGGTGATTTATATTGGTGAAATTAAAATTTTGAGTATAGACACTTACATGACATGACATAGGCTGTATCAACCTAATTCTAGTATACATGATATGACATAGGCTTGTATCAACCTAATTCTGGTATAAACCAGGACAAATTTGAAAATGACATGTAGACTCATAATTCATTTTAATGTTTTTGAATCTTTTATCATAAATGTTTGCCTTGAAAACTAGCAGTACTCATGAAATGGAATTATTTATTTTTATTGAAGCACAAAATATAGGATGAAAGAGATGAGTTGTCCACAAAATTAAAAGGATAGGCATTTTCTCACACGTTATATTTTGCTTGGTGAAGATGTCATCTATACACAGTTGGGTATATTTTTAACCTCCTTATTCCCCCATGTGATCTACCTGGCTCTTGGGTCAGTGGATGCAGGAATAATCATACCTATACATCTGTTAACTTGTTCTCTGCAGTAGGTGGTGGAGAATGGAAGGAGCCTTAGTTTTATCCCCTTTCAGCTGGCATTCACACTTGAAGCAGCTGTATAAGTCAGTACTCACCCATATGTAACCACCTTGAGAAAGGAAGAACCAGAGGAATTGTGATCCATGTAGTGTCACTGAGTCACAGTGTCTTGTTTGTCTTCTTATGGGGCATTGTAGCTTGTGAGGAACCCTTTGTTCAGAGCTTTATTTGAAGGCATAATTTAGCCCAGTGAAAGCAGGGAAGAACCTATGAAACATATGCCAAAAGAAAAATAAATTTCCTTTTGTTTTCTAATCAGTCCCTGGTTGGATTTATTTCAGTTGTACACAGAAGTGAAACAGAGATAGTCCAGACTGTGTATAAGCAAGGATAAAACAAATAAGAGGCTTTAAGAACTCAGTATTTAGATGTCTCACTCCCTTCAGATCCAGCTTTTAGTGCCCCTTTTCTGGGCAATTTGTCCTATCAAAGGGTGTTTTGTGCATCTTGAGCTACTTGGTACACCTCCAATGACAGGAAAAGAGACTAGGGACTGACTGGGCATAGTAGAAAAAAATCTATGCCTTTTATATTGACAAAATTGCCTGTTTCGAGGAATGTCATGAATAATCAGCAGAACTTTAAGTGGCAATAAGAAGTTATTCCCGGTTGCTGCAGACAGGTCTTTGGTAGTCTCACAACTCATCTTCACATAGAGTTCATGCTTAAAAAGAGGTGAACAAGAGAAATCTGTAAAGGCAACTGATGTTAGTAACTGCAAGGGCACAGGGACTAATGAAATGACAAATCGCAATCTTTTCAATTTTGTTTGAAACTGGGCTCCAGTCTCTAAACAGGAGAAGCAATAACTTCATTTTGAGCCTTGCATATTTATAAACACTCTACACATTTCCACCTTAGTCAAAGCTATGGAAGCTGTTTTCAGGATTGCTACATAGAATTTTTTTTTTTGGAAAGAAACATTTTTTTTGGTTTGTTTGACATATTGATTTCAACATAGCACCTGATTCTTATTTATAGCAGTGAGAAGGAATCTGAGTGTAAATGAGAATCAAGCCTATAAAGCGTGCAGAAATTAGTTTAGTATTTTAATACCATCATGAAGAGCCAGATTGTGGACTTACAGAGGTGCCTAGTGTTGTTAGGTACCTCAGTACCCTAGGTCCAGCATGGCACATTTTATGAAGGCCCATTCATACAAGCCCTTGAACATTCAAAATATCCAATTGGGACAGACCCTCAATTTATGCAAATCTGATTGACTCTATAGACTTTACTGGAACTATTCAGATTTCCAGAAATTTTAGATGTGCAAAGAATGCCAGATTGGGATCAGATACTGTTAGCTACTTAGAAGTAGACTTACTGGATAGTTTTTCTGAAAGAATATACTGCACTTCTATTTTATTCGTTCTAATTATACAGTGAATTAAATCTTGGGGAATGCCTGACTTTCCATTTGAGATAAATCAATTAAAATAAATAAGGAACTGTTAGCAAGAGGGTTTTCAAACTATAAGCCTATATCATCACATGGTGGAGGTAGAAAATGAAGTTTAGAAGAAAGCTTTTGAAGCTAAACTAAGGTTTCAGCTCACTATGGAAAGGTATTATAGCCTAAGATCCTCTCTAATCTGAGATATCTGTTCCCACAAAGGTTACAATGACATTTATGCTTGGATATGCAACAGCATGAGATCAGTATTCCTAAACATGTAAGCCCAGTGTACAATGTATCCCAAAGGCTACAAGGGTGAAACAGGAGTGAATGAACAAATCACTTTGATTCTTGAATACAAGACTGCATATTTTATGACGAGTCGGTTTAGCACTTGTCAGATAGTCCATGGACAGGGCACTTATAGAGCCGTGAAGGATGCCCACAGAGGCAAGGCTCACTGAAAACTAAAAATCTTAGAATGGCAGGGAACTGAAAAAACAACAGCCATTTTTTAATTCTTATTTTTCCATCTGTACTGAGAGCCACGCAAGACCATCTTAGGACTTATTGTTTATTCAACCAGCAAGTGTGCTCCTACTAGGTTCAGTAACCTTTTTTTCACAAAGGGTATGTCTACACTACCCTCCTAATTTGAACTAGGAGGGTAATGTAGGCATACCGCACTTGCAAATGAAGCCCGGGATTTGAATTTCCCGGGCTTCATTTGCATGAAGCCGGCCGACGCCATTTTTAAATGCCAGCAGTTCGAACCCCATACCGCGTGGCTACACATGGCATGGAGTAGCTAGTTCGGATTAGGCTTCCTAATGGAATGAGGAGTACAGCTAATTCAGATTAGGAAGCCTAATCCGAACTAGCTACTCCGTGCCGCGTGTAGCCGCGCGGCAAGGGGTTCGAACTGCCGGCATTTAAAAATGGCGCTGGCCGGCTTCATGGAAATGTAGCCCGGGAAATTCAAATCCCGGGCTTCATTTGCAAGTGCGGTATGCCTACATTACCCTCCTAGTTCGAATTAGGAGGGTAGTGTAGACATACCCAAATTGGTTTTATACATTTCAAGTGACTGGGGCAGACACTCAACCCAGCCCCATGGAAGACTACACAGCTGAATTTTTGGCTCAGAGCTGACCTTTTCTTCCTACCATGAGCTGCACAATACATCTGGAGAATTCATAACAAGCAGAACAAAACTTCATAACAAGCTTCAGATTTGATGGGAGCACAAGTGGTAGAAGTTGAAAAACATGACTTCTGTAGCATTAGTTCTCCAGTCTGATGAAATTGCCAGTTGGTACAGTTGTTTGGGCAAAGGTTATTTTTAATATTAATGAATTTAGTGGAAAATACCATGATTTCTGAACAGAGCTCAGCAAATGATTATTTGATTTATTTATTTGACAACTTGACCTTGTTTGCTTTCTGAGGATTGCCCAGAAACATCTGTGGCAGGATAAAGGACCTAAATATTTGATTCATGAATAGTGGAATTTTATTTGCAGGCCAAAACTTCACTTTCCAAGAATATTTGCATATGAACACAGCCTTCAACTTCCTGAAGGGAAGTTCCAAAGAGGATGGAGAGAGGCTGTTTTCAGTAGTGATGGATGGCAGAACAAGGAGCAATGGTCTCAAGTTACAGTGGGGGAGGTCTAAACTGGATATTAGGGAAAACTATTTCATTAGGAAGGTAAAGTACTGGAATGGGATACCTAGGGAGGTGGTGGAATCTCATCCCTAGAGGTTTTTAAGTCTTGGCTTGACAAAGCCCTGGCTGGTTTGATTTAGTTTGGATTGGTCCTGCTTTGGGCAGGGGGTTGGACTCAGTGACCTCCTGAGGTCTCTTCCAGCCCTGGGATTTTATGATTCTAATCTGCATGAATTTATCCCTCCCCCAAAAAACCCTAATGACAGGAGACCTGGTCTATCCTTAAACAAATGCAAGTGGTTTGTTATCCCTATATTGAAAAAAAAACTATTGTTGAATGAACTATAAGCAAAAAGAGGTGAGCTGTTATTAAATTACATATACAGGCTACTCTATGACCGTATGTCTACACTAGGCCCCTAGTTCAAACTAGGGAGGCTAATGTAGGCATTCGAAGTTGCAAATGAAGCCTGGGGTTTAAATATCTCGGGCTTTATTTGCATGTTCCCGTCGGGTCGCCATTTTGAAATTCCACTAACCCGAAGTAACTGCCCGCGGCTACAGGCAGCAGTGAAACGGTAATTCGAACTAAGTCTTTAGTTCGAATTAACTGTTACACCTCATTCCAGGAGGAATAACAGTTAATTCGAACTAAGGACTTAGTTCAAATTACCGTTTCACTGCCGCGTATAGCCGCAGGCAGTTACTTCGGGTTAGTGG